>NC_081360.1:99359216-99706716 GCF_030684315.1 Stegostoma tigrinum
ATGAGAGGTACAGGTATATAGGGTGGGGATTTCAAGACTAGGGGGCATATTTTTAAGGTGAGAGGAGAAAGATTTAGGAAAGTCATGAGGGTCAATTTGTTTTTTACAGAGTGTGGTGTTTGTGTGGAATGAACTTCCAGAGAAAGTGGTCAATGCATAAATAATTGCAACATTTAAAGACATTTGGATAAGTACATGAATAGGAAAGGTTTGGAAGGATGTGGCATTATGTTTGGTATGGACTGATTGGACTGAAGGGTCTGTGTCCATGCTGTATGACTCTATGACATTGAACCTCTGCGCAGTTGCTGCCCAAGCTGCTGGGTTTCTCTGGCATTTACTGGTTTTATTTCAGATCTTCAGTTTTCACACTTTTACTTGTAGTTTAAAAAGGCAATTGCTCAATGACATCAAAATCACAAAGTGTTTGACGAGGAGTAAATCAGGGCGGTCAATAACCAGAGGGGAAATGAGAAGAATTTTAATGCAGTAGATCACTGCGATCAGGAATGTGTTGTCCGAAGAGCCAGCGAACACAGATGCAATAGGGATTTTCCAAAGGGAAATTGATATGTTTTGAAAGGGGGAGCTTCGGAGGGCCATGGTTATAGAGCAGGGAAGGTATAACTCATTAGATAGCTGTTTTGAAAAGCCAGTGTATTTACTGGAGTTTAGAAGAATGAGAGGGGATCTCACCTTTGCGAGTGGCATTGTGACTCAGTGGTTAGTGCCAGGGAGCCAAGTTAGATTCCACCCTGTGTGACTGTCTGTGTGGAGTTCGTACATTCTCCCTGTATCTGCACGAGTTTCCTCCCACAGTTCAAAGGTGTGCAGGTTAGGGTGGATTGGCCATGCAAAATTGCCCAGAGTGTTCAGGGATGTACCGGCTGGGTGGGTTAGCCATGGGGAATGTGGGGTTACAGGGATGGGTGGGATGTTATGATTTTATGGTAGAATTCTGACAGGGCAGGACAGGTTGGATGTAAGGATGATGTTTTCTCTGGCTGGAGGTGGTGCAGAGCAAGGGGGCCAAGTGTCGGCATACGCAATAGGTCTCTTGCAATCGTGATGAGGAGACACTTCCTCATTCAAAGGGTAAAGTACCTGCCACATTCTTTCCCACAGAAGGCTGAGGAGGTGTAAAATGTTTTTACTCTACAAGGTGTCGAGACTGGTTCATTAAATATGAAGTGGGCAGATTTGCCAAGCAGTGATCAAGGGTTATGGACAAAAGGCAGGAAAATGGAGTTGAGGATTATGGGATCAGCCATGATTTCATTAAATGGCAGAGCAGACTTGAGCTGAATGGCCAACTTGTGCTTTTACGTCTTATGGTCATGTAGATTATTGAATATATTCAAGAAATAAATGGATTTCAATGGTCTAAATTTGTTATGGGGTGTGGGAAAGAGTTGGAATATGGAGTCAGATAGAGGATAAGCCATGATCATGTTGAGCGAAGGAGTAAGCCTGATGGGCTGAATGGCCAACTCCTGCTTCTATTTTCCATGTTTCTATGGCAGCTTCCTCCTGATTGCACTCATTTTGGTGAAGATCTACTGTGTTAGATCGTTAGCTGAGGACATAGGTGGAGGTGGGTACAATTACAATGTTTAAAAGACATTTGGACAAGCCGATGTATAGGAAAGGTTTCGAGGGATAAGGGCCAAACACAGTAAGTGAGACTAGAGATAATGGGAGCTGCCGATGCTGCAGAATCCGAGATAACAAAGTGTGGAGCTGGATGAACACAGCAGGCCAAGCAGCATCTCAGGAGCACAAAAGCTGACGTTTCAGGCCGAGACCTTTCATCAGAAAAGGGGGCAGGGAGAGGGTTCTGAAATAAATAGGGAGAGAGGGGAAGGCGGACTGAAGATGGATAGAGGAGAAGATAGGTGGAGGGGAGAGTGTGGGTGGGGAGGTAGGGAGGGTAAGTGGGACTAATTCAGTTTTGGAAACATGGTTTGCATGGACAAGTTGGGCCAGAGGGTCTGCTTCTGTGCTGAATGACTCTATCACTCTCTCTTCTTCAATCCAAGAGGTAAAAAGGTCATCGGACATAAACATTTTCAATTAACTATGAGAAACCTTTGACAGTGTCGAATCTAAGTTTCACAGTAAGTTGAATGGTACTTTTAGACTTGAGACACAATTAAGTTCTTGCAACTTGTTTAGTCTGGGGTGTGATTACAGAGCGTGGATGATGAAAATGATCCAGGAATACATTCCACCTGATTGTAAAACCATTGCACAGTCTGTAATCTTCCGAAATAAATGGAAAAATTATTTACTTTTCGATACACATAAATCAGTCTGCTCAAGCAAAACAAAAATAGCAGGGAACGAAACCTTTGTAACAGCGGCCAAAAGAATGCTCTTTGTTGTTTTCGAACACCTATGGAGGTGTTGTCACTGGTTGGGGCCTGGTTCCAGGGGGTCAGGTTTATCTCCAGGGAAAAAGAAGGAATGAAGAGAGGGAGGGATGGAGGGTGTGAGGGAGGGAGAAAGAAAGGGATGTGAGGAGATGTGGAAGGAAGAGGGGAAGGAATTTGCATTTATGTAACATCTTCACTCTATCCATAGGAATAGCCCCAACCTTCCAGTTGCTTGGTGTTTTAATCAGCCAACTGGTTACCACGCTAACATTTCCACACTTGGGGGGTCTCCAACAGTGTTGCAACAAAGCTGAAGAAGGAGCACCTTATTTTGCACTTGGGTATATTTTGACCTCTAGGGCTCAATATTGATCAGATGATCATAGAATAATGAGCAGAACAGACTATTTGGCCCATCGATTCTGCTCCACCATTCATTCATGGCTGATATACTTCCCAATCCCATTCTACTACCTTCCCCCTGTAGTCATTGATCCCCTTACTGAACACAAACCTATCCATCTCTGTCTTAAATACACTCAATAGTTTGGCCTTTACAGCCCTCCGTGGCAATGAGTTCCACAGATTCACCACCTTCTGGCTGAGGAAATTCCTCCTGATCTCAGCTGTAAAGGATCATCCCTTCATTCTGAGGATGTACCCTGAGCTTCTAGTCTCTCCTACTAGTGGAAACATTATCTCCCTATCCAGGCCTCACAATCAAATTCCCTCTCATTTTTCTAAACTGTATCGAGTACAGACCCAGAGTACTCAATCGCACCTCCTATGACATGCCCTTCACTCCCAGAAGCATTCTTTTAAACCTTTTCTGGACTTTCCAATACCAACACATCTATTATTAGAAACAGGGCCCAAAGCCACTCACAATACTTCAAATTCAGAATGACCAAAGTGTTATGATACTGGGTCAGAACCCTAAAATAGCATGGGCATTTTCCACCCTTAATCCCAAAATGTTTTTTTTAAAGAAAGGGCTGTGATAGACAATTAATAAACATGCAATATGTGTAAATTCAGTGGTTGAATGGAGGATTGGGGAGCAGGCAGAAATCAGAGTCGGAAGAGATGGGAGGGTAATGCGAGAATCAATACTTTGGTCCCATTTGTTCGTGATATATATCTTAATTTCAGGGCAATACAAAGCTAAATGGGAATGTACGTTTTGAGGACGATGTTAAATGGTTTGAGGAGAATTTGGACAGACTTAGTGATTGGGAGAGAACATGGCAGATTAATATAATGTGCAAAAATGTGAAGTTATCCTCTTTGGTACGAGGAACAGATGTACAGAGTTTTACCTAAATGGTAGGTGGTTGGAAAGTACAAGATGTGCAAAGGGACCTGAATGCCTTTGTTAATTAGTCACCGAAAGCCAACATACAGGTGCAGTAAGCTGTTGGGAAGGCAAAGAATCTTAGCCCTTCTCACAAGAAGATTGGAGAACAGGAATAGAGAAGTCTTGCTTCAAAAGTATAGGAGCTTTTTTAGACTACATTTGGAATACTGTATGCAGCGTTGGGCTCCTTATCACAGAATTGTGGATTCATAGAATCCCTACAGTATGGAAGCCATTCGGCCCATCAGGCCCACACCAACCCTCCAAAGAGCACCCCACCCAGATCCACTCTCCTACCTATCCCCGTAATGCTGCATTTCCCAGGGCTAATCCACCAAGCCTGCATATCCCCGCATATTATGTGTATTATGTGTAATTTAGCGTGGCCAATCCATGCTAACCTGCACATCTTTGGAACACCGGAGGAAACCGGAGCACCTGGGCGAAACCCATACAGACCCAGGGAGAATGTGCAAACTCCATACAGACAGTCGCCAGAAGATGGAATCAAACCCAAGCCCCTACGCTGTGAGCTACCTCTCACTCAGGATATCTTTGCCATTTGGTGGGGTACAACAAAGATTCACCAGACATCTTCCCAGGATTGTGACCTTGTCCAACAAAGAGAGATTGGGCAGAGCGGTTCTGTGTACTCTACAGGTTCAAACAATGAGAGTTGAGCTCGCTACAAACTACTTAAAGGGATGGACAGAGGTACATACAGGAAAGATGTTTCCCTGGTCCCATAAATACAGAAAAAAGGAACTATAATATCATTATCTGCTAATTTGGATACATATATACAAGATCAATTTTGCAAACACGCCATAATGCATGTGTTATATTTTCCAGAATGTACGCAAATTCTCCCACATATTAAATACTATGAAAACCCAAGATTCTCGGTTAAAATAGCTGGTGTAATTACAACATTTAAAAGACATCTGGATGGGTATATGAATAGGGAGGGTTTGGAGGGAGATGGGCCAAATGCTGGCAAATAGGACTAGATTAATTTAGGATATCTGATCGGCATGGACGAGTTAAACTGAAGGATATGTTTCCATGCTGTATAACTCTGACTCTACAGCAACTGCCAACCAGTGTCTTATTTATATTTTGTTGTTCATCAGTGCTGGAAACAGGAAGCATTTTTAAACTTGTTTCAAGCCAGTCCAATCATCTTGCCCTTGATTAGTACCAAAATCATAAAACTAAAACACATTGTACTCCATACGCTATGCCAAAGCACTAAACTTAAAAAAAGTTCTCCCCAGTGATTATATCTCCTGTATCCCACACCATGACCGCTAAAAGAGATTATCTATCATTATCATATTGCTATTTGTTGCAATTTGCTCTTGCTTGTTTCAGCTGCTATAGCTTCAACATTACAGTCATTCAATCAGCTGCATATTGTTTTGGGAAGTCTCTTTAAAAATATATCATCTCAAATATATCATATATCATCTCATATATCATAATGCAGGAACAGGATACTGATTGTGGATGATCAGCCGTGATCATAATGAATGGTGATGCTGGCTCGAGGGGCCGAATGGCCTACTCCTGCACCTATTGTCTATTGTTTATTCCTTCAGTTCTAATTGCAGTGAGCCAGTGGGCAAATTGTAACTTTCTGGTGTCATGGAGATGCACGTTTACACTCATTTCTCTTAATAAAAGCTGGGAATTTAAATATTTTAGCATGTCAGTTCTGCTACACAAATGGAACTTGGTGAGTGACAGAAGAACAACAGATTAATTTAAAAAATAAAAACAAAATACATCTCCAGGATATGACATCTGCCCTCTATTTTTCACCCACCCTCCCACAACTATGTCTTATTGGTATTGCTCTCAAAAGAATGATTCCATTTCCTCCTTCTCACGACTAACATTAACACCTGTATTAAATCTCTATCATTCTCTTTACCACCATTATCATTACATTTGGTTGTTGATACCCGCTCCCACCCACTGCCCGCTCTCTGGGAGGGACCTGCTCCCACCCACTGCCCACTCTCTGGGAGGGACCTGCTCCCACCCACTGCCCACTCTCTGGGAGGGACCTGCTCCCACCCACTGCCCGCTCTCCAGGAGGGACCCGCTCCCACCCACTGCCCACTCTCCAGGAGGGACCCACTCCCACCCACTGCCCACTCTCTGGCAGGGACCTGCTCCCACCCACTGCCCACTCTCCGGGAGGGATCTGCTCCCACCCACTGCCCACTCTCCGGGAGGGACCTGCTCCCACCCACTGCCCACTCTCTGGCAGAGACCTGCTCCCACCCACTGCCCACTCTCCGGGAGGGACCTGCTCCCGTCCACTGCCCACTCTCCAGGAGGGACCCGCTCCTACCCACTGCCCACTCTCCAGGAGGGACCCACTCCTACCCACTGCCCACTCTCCGGGAGGGACCTGCTCCCGTCCACTGCTCACTCTCCGGGAGGGACCTGCTCCCACCCACTGCCCACACTCCGGGAGGGACCTGTTCCCACCCACTACCCACTCTCTGGGAGGGACCTGCTCCCACCCACCGCCCACTCTCCAAGAGGGACCTGCTCCCACCCACTGCCCACACTCCGGGAGGGACCTGTTCCCACCCACTACCCACTCTCTGGGAGGGACCTGCTCCCACCCACCGCCCACTCTCCAAGAGGGACCTGCTCCTACCCACTGCCCACTCTCTGGGAGGGACCCGCTCCAACCCACTGCCCACTCTCTGGGAGGGACCTGCTCCCACCCACTGCCCACACTCCAGCAGGGACCTGCTCCCGTCCACTGCCCACTCTCCGGGACGGACCTGCTCCCACCCACTGCCCACACTGCGGGAAGGATCTGCTCTCACCTGCTGGCGACATCCTGGGAAGGGGAGCAATGCCACGAAAAAGAAAGCAAAAGTACATGAAAAAGAAAGAAGGAAGGAAAGCAAATGGGAGCAGACGAGCCCTGGGCCCAGGACCCTGTATGGATGCTGTTGTTGTGCTGATGTCATTGAATGTTTCTCCCTCTCTCTCTCTCTGCACAGTTGCTGCCATTGTGCTTCTCCAGCATTTTCTATTTTATTTCAGATTTCCAGCATCTGCAGCACTTTGCCTTTGATTGCGTTTAATGTGGACTCTTTAATTTAATACAACCGCTCCCAAGGTTCCTCGCCGAAGATTTGAGGATGAGCTTTTGGATAGATCACTGGGAGGAATTGCCCTGGACCTGGTATTGATGCCTTTAGATATTTGCCAGCTTCCTGAACAGAGGTTTGCGTTCATCCCTCATCTGTGCAATAGTACATCTGAGAGAGGGTTGGCACTCCCTTTGGACATGCACCTCCATTGATGGGTGCCTGGGCCTCTGGAGGTGGACTTAAACCTAGCACCTTCAGACCCAGAGCCCTGTAATGTGACATCTAATTGGTCGATAATCAAATCTAACAAGTGGATAAGGTGAAGACCTAGTGGTATTATTATTAATCGAAAGGCCCAGGTAAAGTCTTGGGGACCTATGTTCAAATCCAGCATGGCATAAGGTCAAATGTGAATTCAGTAACAGTCTGGGTTTAAGAGTCACCATGAAACCATTGCCAATTGTTCGGGAAAATCCCAAACTGTTCATAATGTCCTTTAGGGAGAGAAATCTGTCAGTTGTCTGGTCTGGACTATATGTGACTCCAGACCCACAAATTACTCTCAACTGGGCCCTGCACAATTAAGGATGGGCCATAACTACATGCCTGGCCAACAATGTCCACATGCAGAGACTGAAGTTTTAAAAATGTGGATATAGAGACAGCTTCACAGAATATACTGTATAGCAAAGGCCTCTGGGGCCATCAAGCCTACACCACCAGAAGCATGCTCCTGCCTGCATTAGTCCCACTTTCTTATGCCAGGCCCAAAGCCTTAAATATTGTGACAGTTCAAATGCTCATCCAAGTACTTTTTAACATTTGTGAGGTTTCCTGCCTCAGCTGCTCTCCCAGGCAGTGCATTCCAGAGCCCCACAACCCTCCGACTGAAAGGTTTCCCCTCAGGTCCCCTCTATACATCTTGCCTTTCATGTTAGAAAAGTGCTCTCTCATTCTTGACCCTTTTACTGAGCAGAACAGCTGCTTTCTATCCAGCCTGCCCATACCCCTCGTGACCTAAAAGCCCCTCTACCTGATTGAAACTCCCCACCCCTTTTCTGCTCTAATGAAAACACCCTGAGACTTTCCAGACTTTCTTCATCACTGAGATGCTCCATCCCAGGGAGCATCCTGTGGATCTCCTCTTTACACCCTCTAGCACAACCATATCCTTCCTACAGCTTCCTTGGGTCTGAGTAGGTAGAGTGATTGAGAGGAAAACGGATAGATTCCGATCAATGGTGAATGCACTGGGACCCGGGTTCAAATCCCAGCATGGCAGGTGGTGAAATTTGAATTCAGTAAAGATCTCCAATAAAGAGCTTGCCTAATAGTGCCAATATTTCCATTGTCGATTGGCATAAAAGCCAAGTTAACTTGTCAATGCCCTTTAGGGAAGGAAATCAGACCTCCTTACCCAGTCTGACCTACATGTGACTCCAGACCGACAGAGTCCGACATCTGGGATGGACAACAGACACTAGCCTGGCTGGTTTTGCTCTCACCCCATGAACAAATTTTTAAAAATGACTGTGAAACGGATGTCAATGATCATTAAAATTCCAAGACCCAGTTCTGAGGAAGGGCCGTTTGACCTGAAATGTTAACTCTGATTTCTCCACACAGATGCTGGCCAGACCTGCTGAGCCTTTCCCAGCAACCTAGTATCCTTACTCGGCCTGGCCTACATGTGACTCCAGACCCACAATAACATGGTTAATTCTTAACCGCCTTTTCCAGTCAGATCAAGGGCATCCAGGAATGGGAAAGAAATGGCCAGCAGAATTCACCCCCTGATGAAAGAGTTTTTGTAAAAACACCCCTGAGCTGCCCCCTCAAGGTTTGGAAACCAATTGTTTGCCATTCTATTGATTTCACAGAACCCTTACAGTGCGGAAGCAGGCCATTTGGCCCCTTGAGTCCACAGCAACCCTCCAAAGAGTGTCCCACCCACCCATTGTCCTGCCTTTACCCTGGCAAATCCACCGAGCCTGCGTATCGTTGGACTGTGGGAGGAAACCCACGCAGGCACAGATCGAACGTGCAAACTCCACACAGACAGTCACCCGAGGGTGGGATCAAACCCAGGCCCCTGGTGCCGTGAGGCTGCAGTGCTAACCACTGAGCCACCGTGTCGCTCCTGATTACCGGGCTATTTGAATAGGATGGTAATCAGGAGGATTCTATAACGGCCCAGATCACTGGTTGGTCAGGGGAAGCGAAAATTATTCCCAAAGGGCCATAATGCCATGGCCAGATAAAGTGAGATAGATGAATAGTTTGATTTGCAGATGAGAAAGATTGATTCGTGCCATTTGCCTTTGTTGTTCCACTGTAAGACCACACAAAACAAAGAGTTATAAAAGGAAGCTCAGAAATGTTCTTTGGCTGCTGTGGTAACAGAGACCTTTAATCTTTGATGTTTTGAAAACAGCATTAAAACAGCTCGCCTCGAGCAATCATCTGTTTCCAAAGCTCAGGGCTTGTCAAAGTGCTCTCGGTATCTGGGATCATTGTGCGTTTTGCTCAGATTAAATGCTCAGTTTTGCTAAGAAAAGAATAAAGATGAAGTATTTGAAATCTGAATAAAACAATTAGCAGTGGAAGTATATCGTTCTCAGTCCAAGAAAAACTGAGCCATTTTCATCTTGTTTTGGTTTGAACTTGCCTGGTTTGTGACTCCTTGCAGTAAAGCATGTTTTTTTTTCTCTTTTGTATTAAATCATTTTACCTGTCACAAACTTTAACTTGCAAGTCTGATCCTGATCTCTTGTAATTAAATCAGGTTTGCGGAATTACAGATGGCAAAAGGCTGGGTTTGTATCTCCCTCTAGTGGACTGAATGGTTTCCCCAATCCAGCAACTGATGCATTCGGAGCTGAGTCTGTGTCAAATTTATGTTTTATTCAGTCATTCAACGTCAGACTCTGGGCGTTCCTGGTAAAGTTGGTAATGATGGTCCATTCTCAAGGTGTGCTGAAAAAACGCAGGTACAACCCTATGACCCTTTATGCCACTTCAGAGTCACGCAGAGAGAAAAACAAAAACTGCTGGAAAAGCTCAGCAAGTCTGGCAGCATCTATGGAGAGAAATTAATGTTTTGGGTCAACAGACCCTTCCTCAGAGTCACGCATGTTAGTGTAGGGTTCACAGTCAAAGCATAGTAAGAGGCCATTCAGCCCACACTGGTCCCCTAAAGGGCATCCCAAGCACACATTTATCATGGCTAATCCAACCAGCCCACAAACTACAGGCAATTTTCAACTTGGCCATTCAACATAACTCGCATGTCTTAGGAGTGAGCGAGAAATCCACAGACACAGGGAGAATGTACAAACTCCACACTGGCAGTCACCCGAGGTTGGAATCAAACCAAGGTTCCTGGTGCTATAGGCCAGCACTGCTAACCACTGAGCCACTGCGCTGCCCAGTTGGTGCCCAATTGGGCTGGATGTTATAGGGGCGCTGTGGTTTTTCTCACACACCCCAACCCATCCTGGTTAAAACGTCAATGCATAGCCCAACTGGGGGAATAGCTACTGTCACACAACCATGTATCAAAACACTTGGAGGGCTGCTGCTTAATTAGAGGCTCCATCAGGAGGGCAGTGGTCACCATGTGTACTGCACCCAGCTGGTAGTCCCATACATTAACATTTCATTGGCGTTTTGGGGGTGAGCAAGATGGGTAGGATGGGGTTTTGGGGTGAGGGAGATGTTTGGGGATGCCAATCAAATGGTTTCTCTGGTCCTGGATGGCTTCGGGCCTTTTGAGTATTGTTGGAATCGAAGGAAATCTGCCATCCTTACTTGGTCTGGCCTAAACCAATGTGGTCGAGTCTGAATTGTTGAACAAAAACAGAAGTTTCTGGAAAAGCTCAGCAGGTCTGGCAGTACCTGTGAGGGAGAAAACAGAGTTAACATTTCGGGTCCGGTGACTCTTCCTCAGAACTGATGGTGGCTGGGAAAAACATCAGTTTAAATGCAGTAAATCGGGAGGGGGATGGGGTAAGGAGTAAATGATAGGATAGAGCCCAAAAAGAGAGAAAGACAGTTGGACAGACAAAGGAGTTGCTAACGATCAGGCTGGGAGGCTGAGCAGTTGTTAATGGGGTCTGTTAGTGACTAACAACAGAGGGTGTGTAATGGCAGGCTATATGGTAACCAGGCCTGGTGTGTGGGGTAGGGGCTAGGACATGGGAGAGTTTAGACCCTAAAATTATTGAACTCGATATTGAGTCCAGTAGGCTGCAGGGTCCCCAAGCGGAAAATCAGGTGTTGTTTCTCCAGCTTGAGTCGAGGTTCACTGGAACACTACAGCAAGCCAGAGACAGAGATGCTGGCCAGGGAACAGGATGGTGCATTAAAGGGGCAGGCAACAGGTAGTTCAGGGTCTTTTTTGCAAACAGAACGTCGATGTTCAGCAAAGCGGTCACCAAATCTACGCTTCGTTTCCCCAATGCAGATGAGAACACATTGTGAGCAGCGAATGCTGTAGACTAGATTCTGGGACGTGCGGGTGAAGTGCTGCTTCACCTGGAAGGTATGTTTGGGCCCTTGGATACTGGGGAGGGAGGAGGTAAATGGGCAGGTGTTGCACCTTCGCTGGTTACAGGGGAAGCTGTCGTAGGGCTGTGGGGAGGTGTTGGTGGTGAAGGAAGTGTGGACCAGGGTGTCCCGGAGGGAACAGTCTCTGCAGAAGGCAGGCAAGAGAGGGGAGGGGAATATGTGTCTGGTGATGGCATCTTGCTGGAGGTGGTGGAAATGGTGGCTGATGATCTTCTGGATGTGGATGCTGGTTGGATGGTAGGTGAGGATAAGGGGAACCCTGTCACTGTAGCAGGAAGGAAGAGAACGGGTGAGGACGGAAGTTCGGGAGATGGGTCGAACCTGGTTGAGGGCCCTGTCGACAACGGAGCTGGGGAATCCTCAGTTGAGGAAGAAGGTGGACATTTCGGAGGCTCCCTTGTCGAAGTGACCTGAAACATTAACTCTGTTTTTCTCCTTCGCAGATGCTGCCAGTTTTGTTTTTGTTCCTGATTTACAGCATTCGCAGTTCTTTCGATTTTTATTAAGTCTGAGTTGTTATTTGGGCAATTAGAAAAGGCCCACAAACTGTGAACAAATTACAGAAATGGAAGGATGGTGAGTGGCTCAGAGGGGAACTAGCACACCTTGGTCTTCCCTTTTACCTGCTGCCCCTGAGCTTTTAGGTGTCAGAGGCTACAGGTTTGGAAGGTGCTGTCAAAGGAGGGTCAGTGAGTTATTCTGGATGATACAACTACCCACACTGTGGTGGCAGGAGTGGGCTCCGTGATCCTGATGCTGTCAAGCTTCCAGAGTGTTGTTAGAGTTACATTCATCCATGCAAGTGGGGAGTATTCCACCACACTGTCGGTCCTCAATGGCCTACCCTAAATCCTAACACTGTGACATCTGGTTCTGGACTTACTCTATGCTGTGCTGTCTTTGGTCAGTGACTTCATCTGATCTGCTGGAGCAATTTTCCCACTGCCCACTAGGAGGGGCACCAGAGCCACTTGTCTGCTCAAGATTATCCACTTTTGTTAAATAGGTGTCTCACTGAGATGGAAAAGTCTGATTTGATTTTGCACAGACTCAGGGATCGAAGCTGTGGTCATGAGTGGAGCTGCTCCCGTGACTGAGATTTGGAATTAACCACGGGAACATGCTGCTCCAGGGTGTTGCAGAGTTCAGTCTACTTCGCTGGGGATGAATTCTTCTGTTGAGCCAAGGACTGAGGCAGACAAGGGGTCCCATAGGTGGCATTGTGCCAGCTGAAAAGATTCCCAGCAGCCAATCAGAAGGCTACCTCCGTAGCGCGCCATTGGCGTGCTCCCGCAAATGGATTGGTTGGGACTGAAAGCTGGGATCAGGTTGGGAATTAATCACAAAATCCTGATGGAAATTCTACAAGAAAGTGGCCTCCAGCACGGGGCAGGATCATTTTCATGTTCATTCATACCCTGTGCTCCAATATGAGGGGATGAAATGCCAAAGGGGATGGAAGAGCAGGGGTAAAGACGCAAAGCCCACTATCAACAACCTCCTTACTTCACCTAACGACAGTGGAATGGGAGTGGCGCACAGTTCAGAGGAAATATATTCTGGGGTAGCCTCCTATTTTAACTCATTTTATTCTATTGGCACCACATACACTTCCTCAAACATCCCCTCCTTCCACCACTGACGCTCAGTAGCAGCAGTGTGTACTATCTACAAGATGCTCTGCAGAAATTCATCAAAGATCCTTAGACAGCACCTTCCAAACCCATGACACCTTCCATTTAGAAGGTCAAGGGCAGTAAATACTTGTGAGAACCATCCAACCACAAGTCCCCGTCAAAGCCACTCATCATCCTGACTCGGAAATGTGTGCCATTCCTTCAATGTCGTTGGGTCAAAATCCTGGAATTTCCCCACTAAGAAAATTGTACATCAACCTGCAGCTCACGAACTGCAGTGGCTCAAGAAAGCCGCCATTCTCACCATCACCTTCTCAAGGGGCAACTAGTGAAGGGCAATAAGTACTGGTCCAGCCTACAACACCTAATTCTCAAGAGAAACAAAAAGTGATTGGTTCATAGACAAATTTGCTCTAAAAGCTGCTTGTTTTTAAGTTTGTTTTGTGATCGGCCCTTAGTAATCCATCAAATATTATGACCCACTGGGGTGGTGCTATGTAAATGAACACTAACAGATCTACTACCCGAGTAGCCTCCTGTTTAACATCCTAGCACAAAGTCCCTCAACCACATTGTTCACTCAGCAGCCCTTCCCTGGTGATTACAATTTCCCCAGCTCCTCTCTCCCTTCAACCTTCTGATTTATTGGTATTACTGGGGCTTATTTTGTATCCACTGCAGGTAGTCCCCGATTTACCAGCGCTACTATTTGCAGCTGAGATCCCTTACAGGACCATAATAATATTAATTCTAAAGATCCATCACATGTACCAACTGCTACTGTATTCTGTATTGAATCCCTTATTCTGTTCTGACCTACAAGGATGTACCCAAAAGCACAACCTGTTAACAAAGCTGGGATTGCCTACATACCGAAGACAGAAGTGAAACTTTTATTGACTGCATCTGTCATTTCTGTTAATTCCTGAATTTCACCCTCTAGCAGACCATTTCTCATCTTACTTACACCTTTCCTTTTCAGATATCTGTAGAAACTTATGTTTTCACGGTTTCTAGCTAGTTGCCTCTCAAACGCTAGTATGTTTGGCTTAATTAATCTTTTTGATTATTCTCTGCCGCTCTTTACATCTGATGTTCACCTATGCCGTTTCCTTAAGTTTGATGCTCTCCTTAACCTTTATAGCTGAAACAATAGTAGACCCTTCTGAGCATCCCGAAATACACCAGCACAGTGATTCAGTGGTCAACCCTGCAGCCTCACAGCACCGGGGACCTGGGTTTGATTCCCACCCTGTCTGCACGGGTTTCCTCCCACAGTCCAAAGGATTGCGGCTTGGTTAGACTGACCATAGTAAATTGTCCATTGTGTCCAGGGATGTGCAGGCGAGGTGGGTTAGCCATAGGGAATACAGGGTTAGAATAAGCATTTGGATCTGAGAGGGATGCTCTTCCGAGGGTCAGTGTGGATTTGATAGGCTGAATGGCCTGCTCCTACATTATAGGAATGTTACAATCCCTTTACATACCTGTGACTGCTACTCAATTGATCTGTCTCCTAGTCTTTTACCCAGCTCACTTCCTCTAACTCAGCTTCATGCCCATATAGTTGTCTTTTTAAGTTTAAAATATTAGTTTTAAAACTACTCATCTCCCTTTCAGATTGGATCTAAATTCCATCATAGTATTTATACTGTTACCTAGAGGTGTCTTTACTCTGCGGCCATTCATTAACCTTGTCACATTGTCTAGTACCAAGTCTAGCGCTCTCTGATCAATTCCACAACCTGTTGCCGATTGAAACTGTCTTCAAAACATTCTATGAACCCCTAAACAACATTATGGTTACCAAATCACTTTTTTCACCTCCTATATAGATGAAATTCATCAGTAATTATTGTTATCACTTTATCACAAGCTCAATATTTATTTTTCTGTCATAAAACAAAGAACTGCAGTGTCTGAGCTCTGAAATAAACAAAAACAGAAAACCGTGGAGAAACTCTATAGGTCGAGCAGTATCTGTAGAGAAAAAAACCAGAGTTAACGTTTTGAGTTGAGTGACCTTCTTTAGAAAGTTTTGTTCGAGTTTCTTTCTGCGTGTGTAATCTGTCCTTGCATTGACCTTTGAATCATTCTCTCATTCTTCCTCTGCTATTCCTCCTCTACAGCCAAACTACCCCTCCATCCTGATCTCCTGACCCATGGTCATCTCTAACTATCGCACCAATACTATCTTTGATCAGGAATGCCACCCTCTGCTTTTACCTAGCTTCCTAATCTTCTTGTATATCATATCATTCTCCATATTCCAAAGTGTATCACCTCACTTTTGACAAGGCTACATTCCAACTCAATTTTCCTGCCATCTTCCTGTAACCTTTGATCCCCTTACTAATCAAGAATCTATCCCTGTCTTAAATACACTCAATGACTTGACATAGAGTTCCACAGATTCACTACCTTCTGGCTGAAGAAATTTCCCCACATCTCAGTTCTAAAGGGTCTTCCCTTCCCTCTGAGGCTGTGCCTAGTCTCTCCTACTGGTGGAAACATCTTCTCCATGTCTAGTCTATCCAGGCCTTTCTGTATTCTATGAGTTTCAATGAGATCTCCCTGTCATCCTTCTATTCTCCATTGAGTACAAACCCAGAGTCCTCAAACATTCCTCCTCAAACTCTTCATCCCCTTATAAACCTCATCTAGACCCCCTCCAACATCAGCACATCTTTCCTTTGATGTAGGAATCAAAATAAGGTGCCCACACTATTCCATATACAGCCTCAGCTGTACACCCCTGATCTTGTATTCTAGCCCTCTTAAAATGAATGCTAGCATTGTGTTTGCCTTCCCAACTGCCAACTGACCCATGTATTAAACTTAAAAGAACTGGGACTCCTAAGTCCTTTGTGCTTCAGATTTCCAAAACATTTCTTTGTACAGAAAATAGACTGCACCTCAATTCTTCCTATCAAAATGCCTGAAATCATGTTTTCCCACATTGTATTACCTCTGCCACATCTTTGCCCATTCTCCTAGCCTGTCTAAGTCCTTCTGCAGCCTCCCTGCTTCCTCAAAACTAACTGTTCCTCTACCTATCTTTGTGTCATCCGCAAATTTGGTAACAATGTCCTCAATTCCTTCGTCCAGATCAGTAATAGTTCACATGAACTATCGCGATCCCTACAAGGACACCCGCAGAACTCCACCAGTCACTGGCTGCCATCCTAAAAGAGATCCCTTTATCCACACTCTCCGCTTTCTACCAGTCATCCAGTCCTCTAACCATACCAGTATCTTGCCCCTAACACCATGAGCCATTTAGCAACCCCCTGTGCAGCACCTTGTCAAAGAACTTCTGGAAATCCAAATCCATCACTTCTACTGGCTTTCCTTTGTCTAACTTGCATATTACCTCCTCAAAGAATTCCAGCAGATTTGTCAGGAATGACCTCCCTTAATGAACCCATGCTGACTGAGATAATGGGAACTGCAGATGCTGGAGAATCCGAGATAATAAAGTGTGAGGCTGGATGAACACAGCAGGCCAAGCAGCATCTCAGCAGCACAAAAGCTGACGTTTCGGGCCTAGACCCTTCATCAGAAAGGGGGATGGGGAGAGGGAGCTGGAATAAATAGGGAGAGAGGGGGAGGCGGACCGAAGATGGATAGAGGAGAAGATAGGTGGGGAGGAGAGTATAGGTGGGGAGGGGATAGGTCCTCCATGGACTGAGCTCTGTTTTACCATGCATTTCCAAGTCCTTTGCAATCTCATCCTTAGTAACAGACTCTCAAATCTTACCAACAACCTAGTTCAGGCTAACTTGCCTACGGTTACCTGTCTTCTGCAACAGGGATGTTATATTAGCCATTTTCCAGACTTCACTTGTCTCTGGTGATACCTGAAAGATCACTGCCGATGCCTGTACAATCTCCTCAGTTATCTCCTTCAGAACTCTGGGGTGTAGTCCATCCAGTGTGGGTGATTTATCCACATGCAGGCCTTTCAGCTTTCCCAGGACCTTCTCCTTGCTGATGGTCAGTATACTCACCTCTGTCCCTGAGTCTCTGGAAGTTCTGGTGTTCGGCTGGTGTCTTCTGCTGTGAAAATTGATGCAAAGTACCTATTCAGTTACTCCACTATTTCTTTGTTTCCCATTACTCCCTCTCCAGCCTCATATTCTAACTGTCCAATGTCCACTCTTGCCTCGCTCTTACCGCTTAGGTATCTAAAAAAACTCTTTCAATCCTCTTTAATATTACTACTTGGCTTACCCTCATATTTCATCTTCTCCCTACTTGCTGTTTATTTTAAATTGTTAATTTTGCAAGGAATTAAGGGCTATGGGGAGAGTGCGGGTAAGTGGAATTGAAATGCCCATCAGCCATGATTAAGTGGCAGAGTGGACTCAATGGGCCGAATGGCCTTACTTCCACTCCTATGTCTTAGTCTTATGGTCTTAATTATCCTCTGCTTGTTTTTAAATGCTTCCAAATTCTTTCGCTTCCCACTAAACTGTTACACTGAATGTATTTCTCTGGCTTTTATTGCTGTTCCTGACTTCATTTATCACCACTACCCTCCCCTTAGTATGTTTCTTCTTCCTTGGGGTGAATTTTTGCGGTTCCTCCCGAATTACCCCCAGAAACTCTGCCATTGCTACTTCACCATCTTCCCTGCTCAGCTCCCCTTCCAATCAACTCTGGCCAGCTTCTCCCTCATGGCTTTGTAGTTACCTTTACCCAGTTGTAATACCATCACATCTGATTCAATCTGATACTAAATGCAGGGTGAATTCTATCATATTATGGTCACTGACTCCCAGGGGTTCCTTCACCTTTAGCTCCTTAATCAAGTCTGCCTCATTACACATCACCAAATTCAGAGATAGTAAGAACTGTCAATGCTGGAGTCAGAGATAACACAGTGTGAAGCTGGAGGAACACGGCAGGCCAGGCAGCATCAGAAGAGCAGGAAAGTTGACATTTTGGGTCTGGAACCTCCTTTAGAAATCCAGAACTGCCTGTTCCCTAATGGGCTATACCACAAGTTGCTCCAAAGCACCACATGATAGACATTCCACAAATTCCTTTTCTTGAGATCAGCCACCAATTTGATTTTGCCAGTTCACCTTCATATTGAAGACACTGATGATTGTTGTAATAATGCTTTTCTTACATGTCTTTCTCTGTCTCCTGATATATATTGTGCCCCACATCCTGACTATTTCTCAGAGGGCATGTACATAACTCCCATCAGGGTCTTTTTTCCTTGGTGGTTCGTCAATTCCACGCACACATTCTACACCTTTTGACTCTATATCACTTTCTGCAATTGATTTAATTTTGCTGCTTGCGAGTTTTGAGAAGATTTGTAGCTCAGGTTGAGCTTCTGGATGTGAGTTTGCTCGCTGAGCTGGAAGGTTGGTTTTCAGACGTTTCGTCACCATTCTAGGTAACATCATCAGTGAGCCTCCGACGAAGCGCTGGTGTTATGTCCCGCTTTCTATTTATCTGGTTAGGTTTCCTTGGGTTGGTGATTTCATTTCCTGCATTGGCGAAGTCATTTCCTGTTCTTTTTCTCAGAGGATAGTAGATTGGCTCCAAATCAATGTGTTTGTTGATGGAGTTCCGGTTGGAATGCCATACTTCTAGGAATTCTCGTGCGTGTCTCTGAGAATTCCTAGAAGCATGGCATTCCAACCGGAACTCCATCAACAAACACATTGATTTGGAGCCAATCTACCATCCTCTGAGAAAAAGAACAGGAAATGACATCACCAAAGCAGGAAATGACATTACCAACCCAAGGAAACCTAAACAGATAAATAGAAAGCAGGACATAACACCAGCGCTTCGTCAGAGGCTCACTGATGATGTTACCTAGAATGGTGACGAAACGTCTGAAAACTAACCTGCCAGCTCAGCGAGCAAACTCACATCCAGAATTTTGCTGCTTATTTACTAGGTGACCCCACCTGCCTACCCTTTCGATTGGACATGTATAGTTGGATATTTGATTCCCAGCCCTGATCAGCCTGCAGCCACCTCTCTGTGATACCCACTACATATACCCAATAGGTCTCCTGGTCTTACATCCCATTCAAAAGTGTTCTCTGTAGCTGATATTACCGGTCCATCTTGCCAAAATAAAACTCTTCACACTTACCTGCATGATATCTCATCCTTTCATTCCACCAGTCCACATCCTTAGGACCAGAAGATCATAAGAGATAGGAGCAAATGCAAGCCATTCAGCTACTGACCCTGCACTGCCATTCAATGAGATCATGGCTAACGTGATAATCATCAACTTCACTTTCCTGCTCTTTCCACATAACCTCTCATTCCTTCACTGATTAAAAATCTATCTACCTCAGCCTTGAATATACTTTTTAAAAAAAATTTATACATTTTTGTGGGATGTGGGTGTTGCTGGCTGGCTATCATTTCTTGCCCACCTGCAGTTGCCCCTTGAGAAGGTGGTGGTGAGCTGCTTCCTTGAACCGCTGCAGTCCCCCTGCTGTGGGTTGACCCTCAATGCTATTAGAGAGGGAATTCCAGGATTTTGACCCCGCAACAGTGAAGGGGCGGCGACGTATTTCCAAGTCAGGATGGTGAGTGGCTTGGAGGGAAATTTGAAGGTGGTTGTGTTCCCATGTATCTGATGCCCTGTCCATCTAGATAGAAGTGGTTGTGGGTTTGCAAGGTGCTGCCTGAGGATCTTTGGTGAATTTCTGCAGTGCATCTTGTAGGTGGCACACCCTGCTGCTACAGACTGTCAGTGGTGGAGGGAG
This sequence comes from Stegostoma tigrinum, assembly GCF_030684315.1. Lineage (NCBI taxonomy): Eukaryota > Metazoa > Chordata > Chondrichthyes > Orectolobiformes > Stegostomatidae > Stegostoma > Stegostoma tigrinum. The sequence continues at coordinate 99,379,035 of NC_081360.1, forward strand.
GGGATGTTTGTGGATGTGGTGCCAATCAAGCAGGTTGCTTTGTCCTGGATAGTGTCAAGCTTCTTGAGTGCTGTTGGAGCTGCACCCATCCAGGCAAGTGGGGAGTATTTCATCACACACCTGCCTTGTGCCTTGTAGATGGTGGACAGGCTTTTGGGAGTCAGGAGGTGAGTTACTCACTGCAGTATTCCCAGCTTCTGGCCTGATCTTGTAGCCACTGTGTTTATGTGGTGAGCCCAGTTGAGTTTCTGATCAATGCTAAATGCCAGGATGTTGATTGTAGGGGATTCAGTGATGCTAGCACCATTGAATGTCAAGGGGCAGAGACTGGATTGCCTCTTATTGGTGATGGTCATAGTGTGGCATTTGTGTGGCATGAATGTTACTTGCCATTTGTCAGCTCAAGCCTGGATATTGTCCAGATCTTTTTTCACTTGGACACAGACTGCTTCAGCGTCTGAGGTGTCACAAATGGTGCTGAACATGGTACAATTATCGGCGAACATCCCCATTTCTGACCTTATAATAGAGACAAGGTCTTTGATGAAGCAGCTGAAGATGTTTGGGCCTAGGATACTACCCTGAGGAACTCTGCAGAGATGTCCCGGAGCTGAGATGACTGACCTCCAACGACCACGACCATCTTCCTATGTGTCGGGTATGACTCCACCTACCAGACAGTTTTTCCCCAATAACCATTATTTCCAACAAACAAAAAGCAAAAGAACTGTGGATGCTGTAAATCAGGAAACCAGACAGAAATTGCTGGAAAAGCTCAGCAAGTCTAGCAGCATTTGTGAAGGAAAAAAACAGAGTTTACGTTTCGGGTCCGGTGACCTTTCCTCAGTTCAGACGAAGGGTCACCAGACCTGAAACGTTAACTCTGTTTTTTACCTTACCAGATGCTGCCAGTCCTGCTGAGCTTTTCCAGCAATTTCTGCTTTGTTTCCCGTTGATTCCAGTTTTGCTAGGACTCCTTGATGCCACACTCAGTTGAATGCAGCCTTGATGTCGAGGGCTTATCATCTCTGAATTTCAGCTCTTTTGTCCATGTTTTAACTAAGGCTGTAAAGAGGTCAGGAGCTGAGTGTCCCTGGCAGAACCCAAACTGGGCATCACCGAGCAGGTTATTGCTGGGCGTAATGACCCAAGCTTACACTTAATGACCCAACCTTGACTACCCTTGTGGTAAAGAATTCTGCAGATTTACTACCTTCTCAGAGGAAAAAAATCCTCCTCATCTCTGTCTTACATCTGTGATTCCTTGCTCTGAGATAATGTCCTCTGGCCCTAGACTCTCCCACAAGGGGTAACTGTACCTACGCTATCAAGCCAACTCAGCATCCCATATGTTTCAGTAAGTCAGCTTGAAACTCAGTTGAGCACAATCTGGGCTTACACAGCCTCTCCTCATTATTCAGTCCTTCCATACCCAGTATTGGCAAAGTGAACCTTAACTGGATGGTCTCCAACAGCAGCATGTCTTTCTATAGATAAGGGACCCAAAACTGTTCATGGTATTCCAGTTGTGGTCTGACTGATGCTTTGCACAATTTTGGCAGAACTACCCTAGTTCCTCTCGATGTTTATGCCAAATGTCAGCAGTCTGTGTAGTAATGTGATGATGACATCAGGGTCAAGTAATTAAGTAAAATGCACTGGGAAGGCTCTTTAAGAGAATGCATCTATAAAATTGCCACTAAAGAGTTCTTGGAGAAAACCCCTTGAATTTCAGCAACAGAAACTTGCAAGACTAAATAATATTGAACCCCAAACTTGTGACAAAACAATCATGTCTTTCTCACAAGCCTCTTGGTTCTGTATTCAGATTTTGAGATTTCCCCTCCATGCTCAGCTCGAGCTCATCAAGCCTGTTATATGTATAATGGTCGCTGACTATGCAACGTTTTGGGCCATGATGAGATCACTGGTGCTTCACCAGGGCTGCCCCACTCCGAGAAAGGGGTCCTGGGCCTTTGTAAATTCATCCAACCCTGGGTAGACTTCAGCAGATTTCAGCACAGGACTCATCAGCACCTTGGGATGGATTTTCAAATGAATGTCACTCCCGTGAGCATTTTTTTTGTGGTAGAAGGAAGTTCCACGTTTCTGAGCTGAGATTCCGGTCATGCTTTTTTAACAATCTGCAGTGGTACTCCACTCTGATAGCTCTCCTGAAACGTGGAACTGTCCAGAGCACATCATACTTTACACAGCATTCTCTGATTGAAAGGTCTTCACAGCCACTCTGATAGAAGCTGACAAACAGTAAGCACAAAAGTGACATGTGGTGCTCAGCTACATAGAGGTAAGGGATATGGTGCCAGGTAAATGAGGTGCTGGGTGTGTATAGTGCCAGGTAAATAGGGTGCTAGGTAGCTATAGTGCTAGGTTGATAGGAGGTCAGGTGTCTATAGTCGTAGCTGGGTATAGTGCCAGGTAAGTAGAGTACTAAAGTGGGCATAGTTTCAGGTAGATAGTGTGCCAGGTGGGTATAATGTCAGGTAGATAGAGCGCCAGGAGTGTATAGTCTTGGGGTGCCAATTATATAGGCTGCCATTTGGTCTGGGCATAAGAAATATAGGGTGGCAATAAGGGATGGGGTAGGGTACCAGGTTTAGGATGCCAGATGTAAGTAGGGTGCTGGCTGCATAGGGGATAGGTTGCCAAGTGGGTAGGATACTAAGTGGTTTGAGGACAGGGCGCCTCATGGAAAGGTGCCAGATAAGTGATGCAGCATTTAGAGTAGGTTAGACCTGTGTGGGAAGTCTAACGGGGCATAGGCAGGGGCAAGGGAGGTGCCTCTCCACTCAGGCAGCAGGATGGATGTGGGGATTTGGGTTGGATGTGATGGCAGGATGATGGAGAGTGTTCAAGACCATCCTGACGAGGTTGATTTTTCTTTTTATTTATTCAGTTGTGAGTATATTTGGGAATTACTGGCTGGACCCGCATTTATTGCCTGTCCCAAGTTGCCCATGAGACGATGGTTGTGAGCTGCCTTCTTGAATCTCTGCAGCCCATTTGATATTGGCGCACCCACAATGCCCTTGGGGAGTGAATTCCAGGATTGTGACCCAGCAACACGAAAGGAACGGTAGTAGATTCGTCAACTTTAGGTACATTTAAGTCGCCATTGGACAAGCATATGGACGTACATGGAATAGTGTAGGTTAGATGGGCTTCAGATCGGTATGACAGGTCGGCACAACATCGAGGGCCGAAGAGCCTGTACTGTGCTGTAATGTTCTATGTTGTATATTCTATATATTTCTAAGTCAGAATGGTGAGTGGCTTGGAGGGGAACTTGCAAGGTGTGGTGTTCCCATGTATCTGCTGCCCTTGTCCTTCTAGATGGAAGTGGTTGTAGGTTTGGAAGGTGCTGTCTGAGCATCTTTGGTGAATTTCTGCAGTGTATCTTGCAGATAATACACACCACTGCCAGAGAGCGTCAGTGGTGGAGGGAGGGGATGTGGTGACAATCAAGCGGCTGCTTTGTTCTGGATGGTGTTGAGCTTCTTGAGTGTTGTTGAGGCTGAACCCATCCAGGCAAGTGGGGAGTATTCTACAACACTCCTGGCTTGTGCCTTGTAGATGGTGGACAGACTTTGGGGAATCAGGAGGTGAGTTACTCGCCGCAGTATTTCTAGCATCTGACCTGCTCTTGTAGCCACTGTTTTAATGTGAGTTTCTGGTCAGTGATGATTCCCAGGATGTGGGGGATTCAGTGTTGGTAACATCGTTGAATGTCAAGGGACAGTGGTTAGATTGTTTGTGTTTTGATGATAGTCATTGCCTGCCATTTGTGTGGCATGAATGTTACTTGCCACTTGTCAGCCCAAGCCTAGAAATTACCCAGGTCTTGCTTCTTTAACTGTGGAATCCTAAATGGTGCAGGTCAATGTCAAATCATCAGAGATCATCTGACGTTATGATGGAGGGAAGGTCATTGATGAAGCAGCTGAAGATGGTTGGGCTGAGGACACTACCCTGAGGAACTCTGCAGAGGTGTCCTGAAGCTGAGATGACTGACCTGCAACAACCATAACCATCTTCCTGTGTGTCAGGAATGACTCCAACCAGCAAGCAGCCTTTCCCTTGATTCCCATTTTACGCAAGTGGACAAATGCGACCTTGATGTCACTCTCGCCTCACCTCCAAAATTCAACTCTCCTTGCTCGAACCAAGGCTGTAATGAAATTGGGAACTGAGTGGCCCTGGCAGAACTAAAATCGGCGTCACTGAGCAGGGTATTGCTGAGCAGGTAGCTAAGCTGAATGTTACTCTTTTGGAAGATGAGCCTGGGGAGTTAATTGTGGGGAACATAGAAATGGCAGAGTCAGTTAATCACTATTTCCCCCCAGTTTTCACAGTGGAGGACAATAGTACCATCCGAACAGTAAGAGATATTGCAGAGCTTGTTGAAAGGGAGGAACTTAGAACAATCATCATTACTAGGGAAATGTTCTGAGCAAACTATTGGCATTGATGGCTTACATCCTATTAAAGAAAGTGGCAGCAGAGATAATGGATCCATTGGTTCTATTATTCCAAAGTTTCCTGGATGTAGGAAAGGATCCATGGGTTGGAAAATACCATTAAAGCTCTCCTATTTAGAAAGGGAAGGAAGCAGAAAATTGGAAACTGTAGACCAATTAGTTTAATGTGTTGTTGGGAAATTGTTAGAATCCACTATTAAGGAAGCAATGACAGGACATCTAGAAGCTCAAAGTGCAATCAATCATTGTCATCTGTTCTTATGAAGCGTCAATCATGCTTGACTAAATCGTGAGAGTTCTTTGAAGATATAACAAACAAGCTGGATAAGGGAGATCCTATAGCTATAGTATATCTACTCTTCTAGGAGGCATTTGATAAGGTGCTCCACAAAAGGTTAATTCACAAGGTAAGATCAAATGGGGTTAATGATAATTTATTAGCTTGGATACAGGTTTAGTTAACCAACAGAAAACAGAGCGTCAGGATAAATGGGTCTACATTCCGGTCGGGAAAACATAACTAATGGTGTGCCACAGGGTTTGGTTCCTCGGGCCTCAACTATTCACAATCTGTATTAATAATGTGGATGCATGGAAAAGAATACAACAGTGTGGGTTAAACTCCCACATTGGCTGAGATTACCATGAAGGGCTCTTCTTTATCTCTCCCCTCACCTGAGGCGTGGTGACCCCTAGGTTAAACCACCACCAAATGCCTCTCTCTCTTGGAGATAGCAAGAACTGCAGATGCTGGAGTCAGAGTCGATCAGTTCTGATGAAGGGTCCTGACCCAAAACATGTCAACTTTCCTGCTCCTTTGATGCTGCCTGAACTGCTGTGTTCCTCCAGCTCTACATCTTGTTGATCTCTGTCCCTTAATGTGGCAGCAGCCCTGTGGTTTGGCTCGATTACAGTGGCTTTACCTTTATCTTTGTTAAAATGTACTATGGCCAAAATTGCAGATGACACTGAAAGGGGTGAGTAGATAAGTCGCAATGTAAAATAAGTTATTTAGAAGTGGATATGGATAAATTTGGCGAATGAGCCAAAATTAGGCAGATTAAATTTAATATGGAGAAGTATGAGATTATCCATTTTAGTCAGAGAAATAAAAAGGAAATTATCCAAATGGATAGAAATCCAAATGCAGAGGGATATGGAGACCTCATGCATAAATTGCAGATAATTAGTATGCAGTTACAGCAGGTAATAAGGAATGCAAATGGAATTTTGACGTTTGTTGTTGCAGGAATATGGTATAAAAGTAGGGAGGCATTGCAGCAACTGTACCAGGCATTAGTGAGTCCACACCTGGTTTATTGCTTACAATTTTGGTCCCCTTACTTGAGGAGAAATGTGGAGAAGAATGTTCTTGCTCTCAAGGGAGTGCAGCGAAGGTTTACCAGGCTGATTCCGGGGATAGTGGCACTGAAGCATGAAGGGAGATTTACTAGGTTGGGATTGTCTCCGCTGGAGTTCAGATGAATGAGGGGGGTTCTCATAAAGAGTTATAAAATTCTAACAGGACTGGACAGCGTCGATGCAGGGAGGATGTTCCCGATGGTGGGTGTGTCCAGAACCAGGGGTCACTGTATGAGGATTCGGGGTGGACCATTTAGGATGGAGATGAGGAGACATTTCTTCACCCAAAGAGTGGTGAGCCCGTGGAATTTATTATCACAGGAAGTAGTCGATGCCAAAACATTGAATGTAACCAAGAGGCGGCTAGATATAGCATTTGGGGCAAATGGGATCAAAGGTTATGGGAGAAAGCAGGATTACGCGACTGAGTTTGACAATCAGCCATGATCATGAAGAATAGTGGAGCAGGCTCGAAGGGCCAAATGGCCTCCTAGATGCTCCTATCTTCTATGTTTGTATGTTACATTGGACGCAGTTCAAAGAAGGCTCATTAGATTGATTTCACAGATGAGGGGTTTGTTTTATGACAAGCGATTGACCAGTTTAGGTCTATCTTTTCTGGAGTTTAGAAGAATGAGAGGACATCAAGGGGATTAACGAAGCAGCTGCAGACAGGATGTTTCCTCATATGGATCAATCTAGAACAAGAGTTCACAGTTTTGGGATTCAGAGCGCAGATTCAAAACAGAGACAAGAAGAAATTACTTCCCTCAAAGGATGTGAGTCTGTGAAATTCACTACCTTAGAGTGAGGTAGATGCTGGGACATTGAGTCAATTTAAGGAGGAGATATGTAGATTTGTAATTAGCAGCGGGGTGAAAGGTTACAGGCAGTGGGCGAGAATGTGGAGTTGGACCAAGATGAGCTTAGCCATGATCATATTAAATGGTGGAGTAGGCTTGAGGGGCTGAATCACTCACACCTGCTCCTACCTCTGAAAACACTGTTAATAACACTTTCCGTAACTTTCCTGATGATTGAGGGTAGACTGATGGAACAGTTATTGGCCAGCTTGGATTTGATATGCTTTTTGTGAACAGGGGACATAGCTGAACAATTTTCCACATTGTCGGGGAGAATGCCAGTCTTGTGACTGGACGGGAACAGCTTGACTAGGGGATCAGTAAGTTCTGGAGCACAAGTCTTCAGTATTATTGCCGGAATGCGGTCAGGGCCCATAGCCTTTGCAGTATCCAGTGTGTCCAACTGTTTCTTGCTATCACATGAAATGAATCAAATTGGCTGAAGACAACCAGTACTTCTGGCTGAAGATTGCTGTGAATGCTTCAGCCTTATCTTTAACACTGATGTGCTGGACTCTTCCATCATTGAGGATGGGGATATTTGTGGACCCTCTTCCTCCAGTGAATTGTTTAATTGTCCACCAGCATTCACGATTAGATATAGCCAAACTGCAAAATTTAGGTCTGATTCATTAGTTGTAGGATCACTTAGCTCTGTCTATCATTTGTTGCTTACTCTGTTCGGTGTGCAAGCAGCAATGTTTGGTGCCACCTCACCTTCAGGAATGCCTGGTGCTGTTCCTGGCATGCCTTCCTGCACTCTCCATTGAACCAGGGTTGATCCCCTGGCTTGATGGTAATGGTTGAGTGGGGGATATGCTGGGCTATGAGGATACAGACTGTGCTGGAGTACAATTCTGCTGCTGTTGATGGCCCGCAGCACCTCGTGGATGCCCAGTCTTGAGTTGCTAGATCTGATCGAAGTCTGTCCCATTTAGCACAGTGATAGTGTCACACAACGCAATGGAGGGAATTCTCAATGTGAATGTGAGACATTGTCTCCACAAGGACTGTGCAGTGGTCACTCTTACTGATACTGTCATGAACAAATGCATCTGCAGGTAACAGATTGGTAAGGATGAGGTCAAGTATGTTTTTCCCTCTTGTTGGTTCTCTCACCACCTGCCGCAGACCCAGTCTAGCAGATATGTCCTTTAGGACCTGACCAGCTGCCGCTGGGTCTCCCTTGGTGGTGGACACTGAAATCCCCCACCCAGAGTACATCGTGTGACCTTGACACTTTCAGAGCTTCCTCCAAGTGTTGTTCATGAGGAACGCTCATTCACCAGGCGAGGGAAGACATGTGCAATAATCAGTAGGAGGTTTCCTTGCTCACGTTTAACCTGAAGCTAAGAGACTTAATGGGGTCTAGAGTCAATGTTGAGGACTCACAGGCCAACACCCTCCTGACTGTATTTCCAAAAGCTGCTAGACCAGACGAGGAGGATTTTATTTTTTCCTCTCTCAGACGTAACGAATCTGTAGACTTCTTTATCCTAGAGGCCTGTTTTGTCTTGATTGTTAAGCACATATAGGGTTTTGAAGGCAGTTTTTAAACATTAAAGGAAGAAAGGTTACGGGAAAATAGGAAAATGGAGTTGATGATTAGATTAGGCATGACCTCATCAAATGACAGAAGAGTTCAATGGGCCGAATGGTTTACTTCTGCTTAGGGAGGGTGATGATGTTGTCTGGTTAAAATATGATTCTGTAAGTATGGCTACATCAGACCGTTACTTGAGAAGTCTGAGATGCCAATGCTGTTACAAGCTGCCAGTTGTTGATAAAGTAGACTTTGCAGGGTAGACAGGGCTGAGTTTTCCATTGTTAATTCCAGTGCCTAGGTCAATGCCTGGCATCTGGGTTCATTCCTTCCTTGGCACTTTCCAGCAGTTTGTTGCAATGATGTGGCATGCTCAGTCATCATCCAGTTGTGGTCGGATTTGAACCCATCCAGATCCTCAGGATATTTCCTGGGTATCTGGACTAATTGTCCATTGACTATACCACTAAGGCATTGCACTCCCACACAGAGACTTTCTCAGTATTGACAATGAACACGCAGGAGCGAATCCAAATTTTCGTACAATTCCACACAGATAAAGTTTAAAACGTCCCAGCCTTACAAATTGTACAGCTTTTCCTTAAAAAATATTTTTGCAAAACTATCTGGGGAGAACTGGAAACACACATATCTTGTCTGGTCTGAATTAGCAGATTGTTCAGGAAGAATTCCTTCTCCTTAAATAGAACCTCATGTATTTAATGACATGTTGTACGTAGAACATATTACAGAGAGAAACTACAGGCATGGGAAGAAAAAGGAATTGATCTGGAATTAAGATGCATTTGGGGAATTGGCATGGATGGGTACAGATTTCTGTCTGTAACTGCAATTTGACTTGGTAAAACAGAAGCGTCTCAGAAACTTTCTTTTCAAAGGAAAATGCGCCTTTATCAACTTCATTTGCAGGCTGTCACAGGCAATTCCTATCAGCAACTCCTCCCTTTCCCTTACCTCTGTCCCACAAACACATGAAACACATACAGCACAGCCAACATGACACATGCATCTTCACACACATAGACATTCCAGCCAGGTTTGCACATGATGCATACATACGCAACCACATGACAAATACATGACACACGTGCAAACACATGATCCATACACACAGGTACACTTGTGCACATACTTGCTGGCACGTGTGACAGACAAGAACAGTGTACACACCCATGCAGGCAGAACCATGCACACATACATGATGCACTTATGCACAAAATCACAGAGATAAATGCCACACAAAAACATGACACAAACGCATACGCACATGATACACAACTGAGGCACAATTACATGTGCTCTCTGACACACACAGCCCTGCACATTCTCATGAATAAGCTCAAACACACAGTTGTCCCACACTCATGTGCACACACTCATGAACAATCACACACGGGCATACATATGCACACACAACCACACACTCACACAAGCGGACACGCTTACACTCTCTCATACACACACACAAACACATACACAGTCAAAAACACACATCTCCTCTCACATGCACACAAGAAAGAAATGCAAATGTTTTGGGCTTCTTATCAAATGTATGTGCTATGTATACCAGTTGTGATTTCTGTCATTCTGGCTGTAGTAAAGATTTCACCTCTCCTCTTGTTTTTCAGGTCACAGATAAAAGTTTAAGCTGTTCAGTCAGTGGGAAGCCAAGGAGGTCCTCTTTCTCAAAAAGTTCTTGTGCATCGCACACCGTTTGAATAATGCCCCTCCCCCTCCCAACACTTTCATTGAAAACCCACACCTCTGTCGCCTGCACCAGTTCGAAATGAAGTGTTTGTTTATTGCCGCAATTGCAACAAGCTTTGAGTTCTCAGGCTGTGTCTTTCATGAGACTTCCTCCATGTCTTGCCTAAGTTGTAACAAAGTAGGTCATAGAAGCGAGGGGCTTGCTTTCCTGCAGCCTCCACCTGGCAGGGGAGAAGCTGAGCAGGGTTTAAGGCTCACGGTTAATGTCTCCTCAATGCAGGTTGCCAATGGGAGTTTTCAGCAATTGCGTGGCAGCTCTCCCATCCAACCACAGTGCCTGGCCAGTCACAAGCAGAGGCTCAGCTGGCTGCGGGTCGTGCATTTCTTGCACTGGACCACACAGCACCAATGGAAGCGGCACAGGCAGTTCTCCTCCACCACCACCGTCTGCTCCCTGTAACCCCTCCCGCAGCACAGCAGGTCACAACCGCTCACATCCAGAGCTGTGCTGTTGCAGGTCCTGCCCCGGGTGCCGGGCGAGCCGGTCTTGCGGTTGGGCAGGCAGAAATCAGGAGAGTTGGCAGAGTACACCAGGTCGTGCTTGTCGGGGGGCTTGATGTTCTGACCGACTGGGATCAGGCTCTTCCCGTTGTTGCCTCCCATCACCTTGAAGGCGCCATTAAAGCGATCCAGGAGCCTGGTGCCCACTTCGCGAAGGTTAGGCATTTTCTTCCAACACGTCCTGAGGGTGCAAGAACCCGAGAGGCCGTGGCATTTGCATTCGGTTCTCATGTAATTCTTCACAGCCTATAGCCCGGAGGAGAAAAAAAAACAACAAATAGATTGGCAAGATAAAACTCACTGAAGAATTTACTCTAATAGCTATAGGCAAAGGATTGTCAGGTTCTATCAGAAGAAACCTTACCTCGGTTACAAACCCAACTGTATTAACCAATATTAATACTCTAAGCTGCTATCAGAAATGTTTTTTAACCAAAGTTTAATTGTGCTTTGCTAATTAAAAACCAAAGGAGTGAAACCCAGGGATCCAGCATAGTGAAGGGTTAGGATCCAACGGAAATGAGTGAGCTCCCTATCCCACTCCACCCCAGGTTGTGACTATTCAAGACTTAGACAGAGATTAGACTCATAGCCTGCCCGGGTCAGCTCTCTCCAAGAATTTAATAAAATATTTTTCCACGGGATGTGTGCATTGCAGGAAAGGTCAGTTTTTTCTAATTAACATTGAACTAAGTGTTTGGCTCAGCCATTGAGACTACAAGACCATAAGGTAAAGAGGCAGAATTTTAGGCCATTCGGCCAACTCTGTCTGCTCATCCATTCAATCATGGCTGACATGTTTTTCAAACCCGTTCTCCTGCCTTCTCCCCTTATCCCTCAATCCCCTTACTCTGGTTATTTTCGCTGGTTTATAAAATCATGAGGGGCATGAATAGAGTGAATAGCCAAGATCTTTTTCCCTGGGGAGGGGATCCCAAACTAGAGAACATAGGTTTAAGCTGAGAGGGACCACCAGTTACCCTGGTGGGACCTGAACCCATTTGAAACAAATGCAGAGAACGCTGGAGCAACTCAGCAGGTCTAGCAACAACAGTGGAGTGAAAGCAGAGTTAATGTTTCAGTTCCAGTGACCCTGCCCTGTCTTCAACATATATCCCACCTCTCTGCAGCTCCTAACACTCCTGAAGAAGGGTCACTAGACTCAAACAATTAACTCGGTTTGCTCTCTCCACAGGTTGATAAATTTCCACTACAATTTCTGTGTTTATCTCAAGTGAACCAGCCCAGTGGCATTACCATCATATCAGCATCTCCCTACAGTGCATACAGAGGCCATTCAGCCCATCAAGTCTGCACTAGCCCTCCAAAAAGCATCCCACCCAAACCTACCCCATTGCCCTAACTACGCAGTTCCCATGGCCAATCCACCTAGCCTGCTTATGTTTGGGCTGGGGGAGGAAACCGGGGCACCCGGAGGAAACCCACGAAGACACAAGGAGAATGAGCAAGCTCCAGACAGTCACCCTGGGGTGGAAGCAAACTAAGGTCACTGGCGCTGTGAGGCAGCAGTGCTGACCATTGCCTAGATAATTCCAGTTTTGGCATGATGTGCCAAGTTCCATGGTTCTATGAAAATGTATAATATTCCTTACCTAATTTTCAAAACGGTCTCTACAATGATGATCTGATGGATCAGATTAACTTTTGCACTAGATTACATTCGCTGGTCAAAATTTGTTATGGTGTGGGTGAGAATCCTACTCATCACTTGCTCTCAGGGCAGGAAGAGATTTACCAAGAATTTACCAACACAGTAGCTGACCATTCAAACCAATTGATCCATGTGGACATTTTCGCTACACTCAAGCTCCCTCTATCAATATATGCTTCTGTGATTTTCACCCTCATGCCTTTATCCAGCTACTCCCCTAAAGTGCCAGTGTTATTCAGCAATGAGTGAGGACAGCGGGGACGCCAGTTTGATTCTTCCCTCAGGCACATCCTTCCCGTGTCTGCGTGGGTCTCACCCAGTTTCCTCCCACAGTCCAAACGGTGTGCAGGTCAGGTGGATTGGCTATGCTAAACTGCTCCAGGGATATGCAGTTTGAGTGGGTTAGTCATGGAAAATGCAGGGATTGGGTGGGCAGGAGTTGTTGTGGACTCGATGGGCTGAATGGCCTGCTTCCCTACTGTAGGGATTCTATGAGCCCATCATTTTCATCTCCCTCTGGAGGGTCAATGGGTTCCCTGTTGAATTGGTTAGTAACTGTCATGCAGTGATGGGCATCCACTGACAGCTACTGAGATATGCACAAAGCAAAAACAACAGGTCAGTGAAACGGTGGAGCATTTTGTGTCAAGATTACTGTGAAGGTCTTTCCAGTTGAATATCCTGATACCTTCATCAATATTGGTTGATGGATTAAGAGCCGGCTGAAGCCTGGAGGTCGATGCATCACGATGGGTGTTACTAACAGGCACTACGGTGCATGCTTAATCACCATGGTGCTACAGCCAGTAAAGGTGAGTGTAGGTGGGGAGGTAGGGAGGAGATCGGTCAGTCCAGGGAGGATGAACAGGTCAATGGGGATGGTTGAGGTTAGTAGGTAGGGGATGGGGGGGTGCGGCTTGAGGTGGGAGGAAGGACGGGTTATGGAAGTGGTGACGAGGTGGGCTGGTTTTGGGATGCGGTAGGAGGAGGGAAGATTTTGAAGCTTGTGAAGTCCAGCCCAGCTTGTCCCCACCTCCCTAACCTGTCCTTCCTCCCACCTATCCACTCCTCACACCTCAAGCCCCACCCCCCATCTCCTTCCTACTAACCTCATCCTGCCCCCTTGACCTGTCCGTCCTCCCCACCTACACTCACCTTTACTGGCTCCATCCCCCCCTCTTTGGCTGGTCTGTCTCATCTCCATCTATCTTCTCCTCTATTCATCTTTGATCTGCCTCCCATTCTCTCCCTATTTATTTCAGAATCCCCTTCTGAAGAAGGGTCTAGACCCGCAATGTCAGCCTTCCTGCTCCCCTTATGCTGCTTGGCCTGCTGTGTTCATCCAACTCTACGCCTTGTTAACTAACAGTGGTTGTCACGGTCACCATGAAGAATTGGTCCTGTCTTGTTTTGCCCATTTTACAACCCCTGCTGCGTGGTCTGTGGGAGGGGCATCATCACTCTCTGTCTCAAGCTAATTTTCTATACAATTGGCTAGCCCACCCTGGATCTCATGTAATCTAACCTTACCAACCTGCCTACCATGTGGAACCTTGCTGAATGCCTCCAACAATATTCTTTGTCACTGCTTCAAAACATCCATCCCATTTCCCATGCACAAAGCCATGCTGCTGTTCCCAATCGGCCCTTGCCTTTCCAAACACGTGTAATTCCTGTTCCTCGGAATCCCTTCCAACAACTTGCACCACCGATATCAGGCTCACCAACCTATCGTTCCCTTGCTTTTCCTTACAGCCTTTCCTAAAAAATGGCACCGCATTAGCCAAACTCCAGTCTTATGGCACCTCGCCTATGGCTATTGATGATGCCAATGTCTCAGCATGGGGCCCATGATTTCTCTTCCCAGCTTCACACAGAGTTCTAGGGTAGAGCTGACCAAGTCCTGGGGATTTATCTGCCTTTAGGCATTTTAGAACAGAATATCCTTTGTTGACATTTATACTACAATACAGAAGTATAGGAGTTTAGTAAAAAGTTTTTACAATGGCTGCCTTTTAATGTCACCATCTTAAGTACAGGTGCCCAGGTACAAGTCTTACAGAGTTAAAGAAGTAGTCTTACACAAAGAGGATTAAAGGAAAGCGTGAGCATTGCTTGCAGAGGTAGTCACAATGTAGTGAAAAGGTTTTAAATTACATTCCGATAACAGCTAGCTCAGCGTGTGGCACTGGGCCCGACTGCAACCATCGCATTGCTCCAACCTGCAGTCCGCTCCTCACCAGCAACAAGGTGAGTCACGCTGCACTGTTGTACCTCAGCCCCTCCATCACTCCAGGACTCACCAAACGCCTGCCAACCCCATTACACCTAGCACTCACCCCCACCCCTCCTCCCATTACGCCTGGGGCTCGCACCCCCACCTCCGGCATTACACCTGGGACTCGGATAACAGCACCCATTACACCTGGGACGGCCCCTCCCCTCATTACACCTGGGACTTGGCCCAACCCCCATTATACCAGGGACTCGGCGATCCCCCCATTACACCTGGAACTCGGTGCCCCCCGCCCCCCCCGCCCCCCCCCCCCCCACCCCCCCCCACCGCCAATTACACTTGGATTTCGACCGCTCCCCCATTACATCTCAGACTCAGCCCCCCTCACCATTACACTTGGGACTTGGCCCCTGCCCCCATTACACCTGGGACTCAATCCCTCCCCCCATTACACCTGTGACTTGCCCCAGGGACTCAGCCCCTCCATCGCTTTCTGGCTGCCTTCTTCCGGTCTTACCACTTGCCCCTAGCATCCACTTGCCTGTGTGATACTCTGGGGCTCACAGCCCATGCGCTGCCGTGGGGCTCTTCCCAACACAGCTCTGGGGCTCACAACCCACATCCTGCTGCATGGGTCTTCCCCACCCTGCTCTAGGGCTCACAGACCATGTGCTGCTGTGGGCCTCTTCCCCACACTGCTCTAGGGCTCACAGACCATGCGCTGCTGTGGGGCTCTTCCCCACCCTGCTCTAAGGCTCACAGACCATGTGCTGCTGTGGGGCTCTTCCCCACCCTGCTCTAAGGCTCACAGACCATGTGCTGCTGTGGGGCTCTTCCCCACCCTGCTCTAGGGCTCACAGACCATGCGCTGCTGTGGGGCTCTTCCCCACCCTGCTCTAGGGCTCACAGACCATGCGCTGCTGTGGGGCTCTTCCCCACCCTGCTCTAGGGCTCATAGACCATGCGCTGCTGTGGGGCTCTTCCCCACCCTGCTCTGTGGCTCACAGACCATGCGCTGCTGTGGGGCTCTTCCCCACCCTGCTCTAGGGCTCATAGACCATGCGCTGCTGTGGGGCTCTTCCCCACCCTGCTCTGTGGCTCACAGACCATGTGCTGCTGTGGGGCTCTTCCCCACCCTGCTCTGTGGCTCACAGACCATGTGCTGCTGTGGGGCTCTTCCCCACCCTGCTCTAAGGCTCACAGACCATGTGCTGCTGTGGGGCTCTTCCCCACCCTGCTCTAGGGCTCACAGACCATGTGCTGCTGTGGGGCTCTTCCCCACCCTGCTCTAGGGCTCACAGACCATGCGCTGCTGTGGGGCTCTTCCCCACCCTGCTCTAGGGCTCACAGACCATGTGCTGCTGTGGGGCTCTTCCCCACCCTGCTCTGTGGCTCACAGACCATGCGCTGCTGTGGGGCTCTTCCCCACCCTGCTCTAGGGCTCACAGACCATGTGCTGCTGTGGGGCTCTTCCCCACCCTGCTCTGTGGCTCACAGACCATGTGCTGCTGTGGGGCTCTTCCCCACCCTGCTCTGTTGCTCACAGACCATGTGCTGCTGTGGGGCTCTTCCCCACCCTGCTCTGTGGCTCACAGACCATGTGCTGCTGTGGGGCTCTTCCCCACCCTGCTCTGTGGCTCACAGACCATGTGCTGCTGTGGGGCTCTTCCCCACCCTGCTCTAGGGCTCACAGACCATGCGCTGCTGCATGGCTCACTGCTCTGGGGACTTGCTGCCTTTCCGATGCTGGGGAGACAGAAGAAGAAGAGAAGAGAGGAAAAGAAGAGAGAAAAAACGGAAAGTGGAGGAAAAAGAATGGACAGAGCAGAGGAGCTCCAACAGAAGAGTCGTACTCTGGCTGCCATCTTATTCTGGGCACCCCCACTTCTGGAATATGGACACTTTTCAAGATATCCCTATTTATTGTCCCAAGTTCTCTAGCCTCTACAGTAAATAATCATGCAAAATATTCATTTAGTATCTCATCCATCTTCTGTGGTTCCACACATAGATGACTTTATTAATCTTTAAGGAGCCCTACTCTCTCCCCAGTTACATTTTCGCCTTTAATGTTTTATAAGAGTCTGTCTGGATTTTTCTTAGCTCTTTTTGCCAAAACTACCTTGTGTTCCCTTTCTGATTTCCCTCTTGGGTGTACTCCTACTGTGCTTCCACTCTTCGAAGGATTCACTCGATCTCAGCTGTCTTTCCCTGATAAATACCACCTGACCTGATATCTCTCTCTGTTGACTCAGTGTCAGACTTTACACGGTTACACAATGATAAGCCCCAAGGCGTGTGACTATATCAAAGGGGCTGTCTAAATACAATTTGTTGTTGTGTGCACTGCAGGTAACTGCCCAGCCTGTATGAAGGCGACACTTTAGTTAGCACCTTTCATGACCTCAAAGGATCCCAGCAGGTTTCTTATGTCATCAGAGGACAAGTGGGGGAGAGGGGGAGGGAAGAAAGAACATTCAAAATTCAAGTCTCCAAAAAGCAGAAAGGATGCTTTAAGCAAGCTCAGTCGGACTATTACAGGCAATCAAGAACTAGTAATTATTTTAAATGAATCCTTCACATCTGTCTTCATAAATTAGGATTGCTGGCAATTTCTAAATCAAATTATCTATGGAATCTAAAGTAAATGAGTGTGCGGTAAAGTGTGTCATGAAGAGAATTCAGTGCCTAGAGGCATCTTAAAACAGTCTGAATGCATGTTAGAATCATGAAGAAAATGGGAGAGGGACTGAGCGAAGCTCTGTTGAATGTTCCTGAGAGGGCAGTGGGTTTAGTAGACAAAATCGAAGCCAGATTAATACAAGGACAGCTGGAGAAGAGCAATACATTCTGGCTCAACCTGTGATGCCTATGCTCCATGCGTGAAATTAAAAATAATTACATTTAAAAAGTGAGGAGAATAAGGTCTCACTCAACTTTCCAACCTAACCCACATTTCTCCGGCTCAAGCCATTAAAACGACAAGTTTTTATTCAGCTTTGGGTTCAGGGCAGGTGGGTTTTGCTGCCTAGTTGCCCTTGGTGTTGGTGAGCTGCTTTCTTGAACTGTTGCAGTCACTGGAGAGCAGGCAGATCCACAATGCTGTTAGGGACAGTATTCCAGGCTTGTCGAACAGTGACACTGACGGACTGGTGACATGTTTCCAAGTCAGGATCCTTGAAAGTTGTCACCCAGGTTGACAGGGCTGTTAAGAAGGCATACAGTGTTTTAGCTTTTATTAATAGAGGGATCGAGTTCCGGAACCAAGAGGTTATGCTGCAGCTGTACAAAACTCTGGTGCGGACGGACTTGGAGTATTGCGTACAGTTCTGGTCACCGCATTATAAGAAGGATGTGGAAGCTTTGGAAAGGGTGCAGAGGAGATTTACTAGGATGTTGCCTGGTATGGAGGGAAGGTCTTACGAGGAAAAGCTGAGGGACTTGAGGCTGTTTTCATTAGAGAGAAGAAGGTTGAGAGGTGACTTAATTGAAACATATAAAATAATCAGAGGGTTAGATAGGGTGGATAGGATGGTGACGGCAAGCACGAGGGGGCACAGCTTTAAATTGAGGGGTGAAAGATATAGGACAGATGTCAGAGGTAGTTTCTTTACTCAGAGAGTAGTAGGAGAATGGAACGCTTTGCCTGCAACGGTAGTAGATTCGCCAACTTTAGGTACATTTAAGTCGTCATTGGACAAGCATATGGACGTACATGGAATGGTGTAGGTTAGATGGGCTAGAGATCAGTATGACAGGTCGGCACAACATCGAGGGTCGAAGGGCCTGTACTGTGCTGTAATGTTCTATGTTCAGGATGGTGTGCGACTTGGAGGGGGGCATGCAGCGGGCGACATTCCAATGCAAGTGCTGCCCTTGTCCTTCTGAGCGCCGAAGTTCATGTGCTTGAAGGGTGCAACTCACAAAACTTTTACACACTTTATTAATGACTTTTTTTAAATTAAGAAGGTGAACTTGTACTTACATAGCACCCTTTGCAAATGCAGGATGTTCTAAAGCTTTCAGGAGTTAATTAAGTACTCCTCAAATGTAATCAACATTGTAATACTTAGACATTACAATTTTTACCATAATGTTTTAGCTTTAATAGACTGTTCCAGCAATAGTATTTTGCTTTATGGGGATATCCCAACTTTGCTCAAGGGCAGGCACCTTCCACATGGGCATTAATTCACCCCTGATTCTCACTATTCAGATATACAGGTTGACATCAAGATTTCTATTCGAGTGTGCTTAACATCCATAACATTGAGGGGACATGCTTGACAGCACTTCACCCCAGGAGCTGCGCCATATCAGCGTAAATCTAATCAACCTCAAGACCACCAGAAGCCAGGAGCCTGCATAAGGCAATGAGTCACGCCTCACAAATCCACTGGAATCCTCTGTTTGATTAAACTCTGCATCAAAGTGAGCTGAAAAGGAGCTGAGAATTAAAGGCAAGATAATTCACTGGAAGGAAAATGCACCTAACAGCAGAATGGAGGTGGGGGAACTGAGAGCAAGGATTTGATTGAGATGTTAGGGAAATGCTGGAATTTTGAGGACAGAGAGATGTGTAACTGTATCAGTGAATGTTCAGGGCTTTCACAGGCTCTTCCGTCTATACAGGTGAGGAGTTTGGCCAAAAACCCATGGGGGTTAACTCTCCATTCAGGAAACTTTTCTATTTTTATAGATAAGCATTTTGAAAGAAAACATTTGTACCTATCATCAAATCCATCACCCCATCCACTTACCTAGTCACTCATCCATCCATTATGCTTCTATCCGTCCATCTATCTACTCATGAATCTATCAATCTATTTAGACAGGTTTTCACGTCTGCCTATTTACTTATCACTTGATGTTTGTGGATAAGACATAAATACAAGTAGAACTGGGCAGATAAGTGGAGAGATAGGCAGATAGTAAGAGAGATTGGAGAAGCTGGGCCTGTAGAATTTCAAAAAATGAGAAGCGATCTCATTGAATTCTACAAGACACTTGAAAGGGACAGACTGAGTAGATGCAGGTGAAGTGCTTCCCCTGGTTGGGGAGTCTAGAAACAGGAGATTTCAAAACAAGGGGGGAATGCCAGTGATGAGGAGAAATTTCTTCTCATGGAGAATGAAGAATCTTTGGAATTGTTTGCCCCAGAGAGTCATTGAGAATGGTTAAGGTAGGGATTGATAGATTTCTGAAACTCAATGACACAAATGGATATGGGGATTGTACAGAAAATGGCATGGTTAATGGCCTGATCTGTCATAATCATACTGAATACTGGAACTAGCTCAATGGGCCGAATGGCCACCCTTTGCTCCAATATTCCTATAGGTTGTTAAACAGGGATAAATATAAAAAAGGAAGATTTGCATTCCACAACTTCACAGATGCCAAAGGGTTTTGCTGTCAATGAAGGATCTTTCAAAGTGCTGTCAAGGTTGTGATATGGTGTGTAAAAGTTTTGTGAGTTGCACCCTTCAAGCACATGAACTTCGGCGCTCAGAAGGACAAGGGCAGCACTTGCATTGGAATGTCGCCCGCTGCATGCCCCCCTCCGAGTCGCACACCATCCTGACTTGGAAACATGTCACCAGTCCGTCAGTGTCGCTGTTCCACAAGCCTGGAATACTGTCCCTAACAGCATTGTGGATACTTTGGCAATGTCAGTCAGATTACTGGGGCACAGAACCAAAAACAAAACTGCAGTTGCTGGAAACGCCAGACGGAAAATCAGAAAATGTTGGGAAAATTTGGCAGGCCTGGCAGCATATGTGATGAGAAAGCAGAGTTAGCATTTCAAGTCTATGATCTCCCAGGGTACCTGGGAGAAGATTGGTATGTATGCTGAAGAGGGGTAGGGGCGATCAGAGGGGTAGGAGTAAATGACAGGTGGAGATGGAGCCCTGACAGAGAGAAAAACATTTGGGCAGACAAAGGACTGGGCAAAGGTCAGGATGAGAAAATGAATAGATCGCATGGGAATTGTTAATATCTGACAGTGGGTTAGGTCAGAAGTCATGCGTCACCTGGTTATAGTCCAGCAGGTTTTAGAATAGAGATAACAAGGTGTGGAGCTGGATGAACACAGCAGGCCAAGCAGTATCGCAGGAGCACAAAAGCTGACGTTTCGGGCCCAGACCTCAGGTTTTAGAATAGGATTCCTACAGTGTGGAAACAGGCCCCTCAGCCCAACAAGACCACACCGACCCACAGAGCATCCCACTCAGACCCATTCTTCTATAAACCCACCTAATCTATACATCCCTGAAAACTATGGGCAATTTTGCATGGCCAATCCACCTAGCCTGTGCATCCTTGAACCGTGGGAGGAAACTGGCTTTTTATTTGTATTCACAAGCTTTCGGAACACTATTCCTTCGTCAGGTGAAATGGGTTCATGTGACAAAGGAGCAGCACTCCAAAAGCTTGTGAATTCAAACAAAACTTGTTGGACTGGAGAAGCTCAGCAGGTCTGGCAGCAACTGTGAAGAAAAAAGATCAGAGTTAAAATTTCGGATCTGGTAACTCTTCCTCAGAACACCTGAAACTGGATTGTAACTGGGTGTCATGTGGCTTCTGACGCTGTCCACCCTGATCCAACACCAGCATCTCCATATCATGACATGTGGGGGTTGCTTGTGGTAGCTGTCCCATGTGATGACAAGGACTGATGTGTGGGGATTAGAGTAAGGGCATGGGTAAAGATGCTCTGGCCCAAAAATTAATGAACCTTTACTCACTACTTTGCCCATCTTCAGCACTTCTGCATCTTCAGTAAGTGCACCTGAAGCATTCATTCTGTTTTCTTTCTGAAGATAGTGTTGTACATACTGCAGTTACTGGAGATGTTGCCCTGCACTTCCTGGTAACAGAGCGCACAGGACCTTTTCTGTCCACCTGAGAGGGCCACAGTTTATGGCCAGGCCTGAAAGACAGTCCGTTGCACGATGCTGTGCCCCCTCAATAATGCACAGCATTGGTCTCCTGGGCTTTGATCCCAAACCTCTAGAACAGAATTCTGAATGCACAAGCTGACTAACTGAGAGGCAAGGGTCTTTCCGCTGAGCCAAGGTGGGCTCGGTTCCTGAGAGGTTATACAGGGGCCCAAAAACACTGTGCTCTGAGAATTCAGGGTCCTGAAGCAGAGTCATACTCAAATCAAAACGTGAACCATGTTGCTCTCCCCCTCCATGCTGCCAGACCTGCTGAGTTTTGTCCAGCAATTTCTGGCATTGTTCATAAAATTAACAAATCTAGAATGAGACCGGAGTTTACAGAATTTGAAACAGAAGCAAGGACATATAAGTGATTAAAGACAGGATTGATGGGTATAAGAGTTGACAGAAATGATCAAACTATGCATGGGACATGATAGGGCTGTGGTCATGTCATTTAAGGAATGTGGTTGGTCAGCATTGAATAATGTTGGCTGGATGTTAATGTGTTAGATTAATATCTTGGGTTTACCTTCAGGGCTTGTGGAGTAAATTCATATCCCTGTAGTTTTAGTCTTCTTGGAAGGTTTAGCTGCTGCAGAGTCTCTGTCCCTTTGGGCAATTAAATAATAATCTATAACTGTGCAATGTCCATCAGAGCAAAATGATAAGTATGACAATCTGCCTGACCTTCATTTGGAGCCTCTATCTGTGTTGCTGTTGGAAGACTGGAGCATAGCCTGTGTTTGCCTGAGTGGCATAAACCACCCACCTTGCCTCCTTCCACTGCCTGCGCAACTCTAAATGTTTTAATCTGTTCCATCAGATCATCCCAGACATCAATCTCAACGTAATTAAAACCAAAAGAACTATGGATGCTGTAAATCAGGAACAAAAACAAAGTTGCTGGAAAAGCTCAGCAGGTCTGGCAGCATCTGTGGAGGAGAAAACAGAGTTAACATTTCGGCTCCAGGTGACCCTTCCTCAGAACTGATGGTGGCGGGAAAACATCAGTTTATATGCAGAAAATAGGGAGGGGGGTGGGGTAAGGAGTGAACGATAGGTTAGAGCCCAAAGAGAGAGAAAGAGAGTTGGACAGACAAAGGAGTTGCTAACGATCAGGCTGGGAGGGTGAATAGTTGTTAATGGGGACTGTTAGTGACTAACAACAGGGGGTGTGTAGTGGCAGGCTATATGGTAACCAGTTCTGGTGTGTGGGGTGGGGGCCTGGGATATGGGAGGCTGTAGGCCCTAAAATTATTGAACTCAATATTGAGTCTGGAGGGCTGTAGGGTCCCCAAGTGGAAAACGAGATGTTGTTCCTCCAGCTTGAGTTGGTCTTTGCTGGAACACTGCGCAAGCCAGAGACAGAGATATTGATCAGGGCGCAAGGGGGTACATTGAAGTGGAAGGCAACAGGTAGTTCAGGGTCTTTTTTGTGAGCAAAACGTAGATGTTCTGCAAAGCAGTCACCAGGTCTACACTTCATTTCCCCAATGCAGATGAGACCACATTGTGAGCAGCGAATGCAGTAGACTACATTGTGGGAAGTGCAGGTGAAGTGTTGCTTCACCTGGAAGGTATGTTTGGGCCCTTGGATACTGGGGAGGAAGGAGGTAAATGGGCAGGTGTTGCACCTTTGCCAGTTACAGGGGAAGGTGCCGTAGGGCTGTGGGGAGGTGTTGGTGTTGAAGGAAACCACAATGTCCTGGAGAGAATGGTCCCTGCGGAAGGCGGACAAGGGAGGGGAGAGAATAAGTGTCTGGTGGTGGCATCTTGCTGGAAGTGGGCGAAATGGTGTCTGATGATCTTCTGGATGTGGATGCTGGTGGGATGGTAGGGGAGGATAAGGGAGACCCTATTGCTGTTGCGGGAGGGAAGAGAAGGGGTGGGGGCAGAAGTGAGGGAGATGGGTCGGGCCTGGCTGAGGACCCTGTCGACAGTGGAGCTGGGGAATCCATGGTTGAGGAAGAAGGTGGACATTTCGGAGGCTCCCTTGTCAAAGTTGGCCTCATCTGAACATATGCGACGGAGACAGATGGACAGAGAGAATGGGATGGAGTCTTTACAGGAAGTGGGATGTGAGGATGTATAGTCCAGGTAGCTGTGGGAGTCAGTGGGTTTGTAATGGATATTAGAGGCCAGCCTATCCCCAGAAATGGAAACAGAAATGTCGTGGAAGGGAAGGGAGGAGTCCGAGACAGGCCAGGTAAAAGTGAGGGCAGGGTGGAAATTGGAGGCAAAGTTGATGAAGCTTTCCAATTCCAGATGAGACAGGGAAGCAGCACCGATAATATCACTGATGTATCGGAGAAAGAGTTGTCGGTGGGGGCCAGAGTAGGAGGGGACAAGGAATGTTCCACGTACCCCACGAAGAGACGGGCATAACCAGGGCTTTTACCTGAAGTAAATCAGATGAGTTGAATTTTTTGAGTGCCAGGACAACCTTTGCCAAGCCGAGGAGGCTACTGGTGGGTAGGGATGGTTCAGGTCTTTGCTCCAGGAAGAAGTGGAGAGCCCTAAGACCTTTCTGGTGGTGAATGGATGTGTAAAGGGACTGCACATCCATGGTAAAGAGGAGGTGGCTCAGTCACTAAAAGGTGGATCAATCTCAACATGCCTTGCACTATAAGTGAGGAATGAAAGGATTCAATAGGGTACGGGTATGGGAATCTTCCATCTCCGGGTGAGACCAGAACTGGACACCATCGGCTAACAGAATCACAAAAAAGATTTTCTCCCCTTTATCCAGAGGGTGAAGCGAACGTGGACCTTGCAGGGAGCAGTTGAGAAGAATAACATCGAAATGTTTAAAATGAAGCCTGCTAAACATGTAGTAGAGAAAGGAATAGAAAGATATAGAACTGCGTTGAGCTAAATCAGGGTGGGAGGAAGTCCATGTGTTGCATCAATACAACATGAATCAGCTGGGCCGAATGGCCTCTTTCACTGCTGTAAATAATTTGAAAAGCTTTATGATGTTTATGATGTGCTCCATCAGCATTTGACCCATAGCCTCAAATGCTGTGACATTTTAACTGCAGTAATGTCACTGGGCTAGTAAGCCAGAGACCAATGTAAATAATGTAGAAATGTAGAAAATAGAAACAGGAGTAGGCCATTTGATCCTTTGAGCTTGTTCTACCAATCAATATGATCATGGCTGATCATCAACTTCTTCTCCTAATCCTGCCCATCCCATATCCCATGATCCCTTTAGTTACATGAGCTATATCCATTATGAAAACACATAATATATTGATCTCAGATAACAAAGAAAAAATTTTCTGAAGAAGGATCCTGACCCAAAACGTCAGCCTAATAATAAAGTGTGAAGCTGGATGAACACAGCAGGCCAAGCAGCATCTCAGGAGCAAAAAAGCTGACGTTTTGGGCCTAGACCCTTCATCAGAGAGGGGATGGGGAGAGGGTTTTGGAATAAATAGGGAGAGAGGGGGAGGCGGACCGAAGATGGAGAGAAAAGAAGATAGGTGGAGAGGAGAGTATAGGTGGAGAGGTAGGGAGGGGACAGGTCAGTCCAGGGAAGACGGACAGGTCAAGGAGGTGGGATGAGGTGGTAGGTAGGAAGTGGAGGTGCGGCTTGGGGTGGGAGGAAGGGATGGGTGAGAGGAAGAACAGGTTAGGGAGGCGGGGACAGGCTGGGCTGGTTTTGGGATGCAGTGGGTGGAGGGGAAGAGCTGGGCTGGTTGTGTGATGCAGTCGGGGGAGGGGACGAACTGGGCTGGTTTTGGGATGCGCTGGGGGAAGGAGAGATTTTGAAGCTGGTGAAGTCCACATTGATACCATTGGGCTGCAGGGTTCCCAAGCGGAATATGAGTTGCTGTTCCTGCAACCTTCGGGTGGCATCATTGTGGCACTGCAGGAGGCCCATGATGGACATGTCATCTAAAGAATGGGAGGGGGAGTGGAAATGGTTTGCGACTGGGAGGTGCAGTTGTTTATTGCGAACCGAGCGGAGGTGTTCTGCAAAGCGGTCCCCAAACCTCTGCTTGGTTTCCCCAATGTAGAGGAAGCCACACCGGGTACAGTGGATACAGTATACCACATTGGCAGATGTGCAGGTGAACCTCTGTTAATATGGAAAGTCATCTTGGACCTGGGATGGGGGTGAGGGAGGTGGTGTGGGGGCAAGTGTAGCACTTCCTGCGGTTGCAGGGGAAGGTGCCAGGTGTGGTGGGGTTGGACGGCAGTGTGGAGCGAACAAGGGAGTCACGGAGAGAGTGGTCTCTCCGGAAAGCAGACAAGGGTGGAGATGGAAAAATGTCTTGGGCGGTGGGGTCGGATTGTAGATGGCAGAAGTGTCGGAGGATGATGCATTGTATCCGGAGGTTGGTGGGGTGGTGTGTGAGAACGAGGGAGATCCTCTTTGGGCGGTTGTGGCGGGGGCGGGGTGTGAGGGATGTGTTGCGGGAAATGCAGGAGACGCGGTCAAGGGCGTTCTCGACCACTGTGGGGGGAAAGTTGCGGTCCTTGAAGAACTTGGACATCTGTGATGTGTGGGAGTGGAATGCCTCATCCTGGGAGCAGATGCGGCGGAGGTGGAGGAATTGGGAATAGGGGATGGAATTTTTGCAGGAGGGTGGGTGGGAGGAGGTGT
This sequence comes from Stegostoma tigrinum, assembly GCF_030684315.1. NCBI lineage: Eukaryota > Metazoa > Chordata > Chondrichthyes > Orectolobiformes > Stegostomatidae > Stegostoma > Stegostoma tigrinum. The sequence goes on from NC_081360.1 coordinate 99,405,061, forward strand.
ATTCTAGGTAGCTGTGGGAGTCGGTGGGCTTGAAATGGACATCAGTTACAAGCTGGTTGCCTGAGATGGAGACTGAGAGGTCCAGGAAGGTGAGGGATGTGTTGGAGATGGCCCAGGTGAACTTGAGGTTGGGGTGGAAGGTGTTGGTGAAGTGGATGAACTCTGGGGAGCAAGAGGCGGCGCCGATACAGTCATCAATGTAACGGAGGAAGAGGTGGGGTTTGGGGCCTGTGTAGGTGCAGAAGAGGACTGTTCCACGTAACCTACGAAGAGGCAGGCATAGCTGGAGCCCATGCGGGTGCCCATGGCCACCCCTTTTGTCTGTAGGAAGTGGGAGGAATCGAAAGAGAAGTTGTTGAGGGTGACGACGAGTTTGGCTAGGCGGATGAGGGTGTCGGTGGAGGGGGACTGGTCAGGCCTGCGGGACAGGAGAAGCTCCTGAGATGCTGCTTGGCCTGCTGTGTTCATCCAGCTTCACACTTCATTATCTTGGATTCTCCAGCATCTGCAGTTCCAATTATCTCCAAAACGTCAGCCTTCCTGCTCCTCTTATGCTGCCTGGCCTGCTGTGTTCCTCCAGCTCCACACTGTGTTATCTCTGACTCCAGCATCTGCAGCTCTTGCTATCTCAATGTTTTGGTCTCGACCGCTTTCTGTGGTAGTGAACTCCAGAGGCTCACCACTCTCCGGGTGAAGAAATTTTCTGTCATCTCAGTCCTGAAAGATCAACCCTTTATCCTGAAACTATGACAATAAAATGTGAGGCTGGATGAACACAGCAGGCCCAGCAGCATCTCAGGAGCACAAAAGCTGACGTTTCTAGGCCCGAAATGTCAGCTTTTGTGCTCCTGAGATGCTGCTGGGCCTGCTGTGTTCATCCAGCCTCACATTTTATTATCTTGGATTCTCCAGCATCTGCAGTTCCCATTATCACTGATACATCCTTAAACTATGACCCCTGGTTCTGAACTCCCCCACCATTGGGAACATCCTTCCTGTATCTAAGCTGATTAGTCCTGTCAGAATGTTATAGATTTCAATGAGATCTTCCCTAATTTTTCCAAATTCCAGTGAACATATCCTATTTTGTCTCAATCTGTCTTCATACGTCAGTCCTGTTATCCCAGGAATCTAATTGGTAAATGCTGGGCTTCGTTCATAGCAAGAACATCTTTTCTCAAATAAGGAGGTCAAAATGCTCTCAGTCATATCCTGTATCATTACAGCAAGGCATTCTTGTTCCTGTACTCAAATCCTCTCACAATGAAGGCCAACATTCAGCTTGCCTTCTTTACTTGCTGCTACACCTGCATGCTTACAGTAACTGGTGCACAAGGATACCCAGGTCTCGTTGAATATTTTACAGTCTCAGTTTACAGTCATTCCAATAATGTGATCTACAGAGATAAGTTCACATCCCACCATCAATGGGGGAGGGGTGTGGTGGGGCACGTGGCTCAGTGATTGGCACTGCTGCCTCACAACACCAGGGACCCAGGTTCAATTCCATCCTCAGGCAACTGTCTGTGTAGAGTTTATACATTCTCCCTATGTTTGTGTTGGGCTTTCCCTCGCAGTCCAAAGATGTGCAGGCTAGGTGGATTGGCAATGGGAAATGCTGGGGTAGAGGTTAGGAGGGTGGAATGCTCTTCAGAGGGTCAGTATGGACTCAAAGGACCGAATAACCTATTTCCGCACTGTAGGGATTCTATGCATAAGGTCTGGAAGTGAGTGTCACTCTCAGTAACTGCAATTATGAAATTGCTGTCGAAACCTCTCTGGTTCCCTAATGTTGTTCAGTGAAGGAAATTTGTCCTGTTTACCTGATCTGGCCTACTTTTCCTTGGACAGCCCCTTGAGGATGGAGTATGCATTTCCTCCACTCTGGAGGTGTGTTTCCTTACGTGACTATGTTGTCGACGCCCTGTGCCATGGATAGAGAAAACATGATGGGTGGGTGAGTGGGGTACTTGGGTTTTGCACACCCACCTTGCACCGTGCGTGCATGACCGCTGCCTTGACATCGCAAGAAAGACATGAACAGGGAAGAACAGGAAGTCACTTGGCAACCCCCCCCCCCGACCCATTCAATAACATCATGGCTGATCTGATTTCAAACTCAATTCTACATTCCTGCATATCTCCCAATAATCTTTCATCCCATTTGTCATCAAGAATCTGTTAGGGATTGTTGGCACCTTCGCAAATGCTGACATATGATGTCAGACCCACAGTGATACGGCTGCCCTCTGAAATGACTTATTAAGCTGCTCAGTTCGAGGGCAGTTAGGAGTGGCTACCAAATGCCTGTGCTGCCAACCACCCTTGTCTTTAGACAATAGACAATAGGTGCAGGAGTAGGCCATTCAGCCCTTCGAGCCAGCACCACCGTTCATTATGATCATGGCTGATCATCCACAATCAGTATCATGTTCCTGCCTTATCCCCATAACCCTTGATTCCACTATCTTCAGGATCTCTGTCCATCTCTTTCTTGAAACTATCCAGAGAGTTTGCCTCCATTGCCTTCTGGGGCAGAGCATTCCATATATCCACCACTCTCTGGGTGAAGAAGTTTCTCCTCAACTCTGTTCTAAATGGCCTACCCCTTATTTTTAAACTGTGTCCTCTGGTTCTTTGAAGTTCATTTCCTTACAAGACAGTGGAAGCAGAGTCTATGAGTATCTCTAAGACAGAGGTGGATGGATTCTTGGTTAGCAAGAGTGTGAAAGTCATAGAGTCACACAGCACTGAAACAGGCCCTTTGGCCCAATTCGCCCATGCTGACCAGGTTTCCTAAAGTTAGATAGTCCCATCTGCCTGTGTTTGACCCATATCCCTCTAAGTCTTTCTGTTTCATGGGCCTATCCAAATGTCTTTTTAAATGTAATTGTACTGGCATCTACCACTTCCTCTGACTGCTCATTCCATAGACGCGCCACCCTCTGTGTGAAAATGTTGCCCCTTGGTTCCTTTATGAATCTCTCCCCTCTCTCCTTAAGCACATGCCCTCTCGTTTTGAAGTTCCCTGCCCTGGGGAGAAGAACTCGGCTATCCACCCTATCCATTCCCCTCATGATTTTATAATACCCTACATGGTCACCCATGAACCTGCAATGTTTCGGGGTAACGGCCCCAGTTTCTTCATATTGGAGATTTGTAGGAATGTGGAGTTGGTCAGCCATGATCTTACTAAATTACAGGGTGGTCTCGAGGGGCTGAATAGCCTACTCCTGACCCCTAATTAAAGCCTCTTGCTCAACCTTACAAAGCCCAGTGTTGCATCCTGTGTGCCGAGCAACAGAAAGCCAAAGGCCACCCATCTTGAACTGAAAGGAAAGCAGCAAAAATGACTCACCAGCCTTCCAGCCTCATTGTTGTGCAGGTCCACCAGCGTCCTTATATCGCTCTTGCCCTTCTTCTTCCTGGCGTCCATAAACTGCTTGGATTTCTCATAGCCGAAGTCCACGTCATCGCCGCAGCCTCCCCACTCCCAGGCCGTGCCCTCCGTCCTGGTGCCTGCGCCAGGCAGCGGGGGAGAATGGTTGCGGGACCTGTCGCAACCACACTGTAGCAGCTCACCCATGCTGCAAGCCTGAGTCACAGTGTGCGTCACGCCAGCGGATGTGATGGCATACACAAAGGCCGTCTCTCGGATGTCTGCGTGTATCAGAGACGGAGCGGGGCACGGGGGGTGGTGGATGGGAGAGCAAAGATCGTAGAGGGTTACTGAGTGGTACAACAGTGGCATACCCAACAAATCCCAACCAAGCTAACAGAAACTTTCCAAAGTGCCTTCCCAGAACGCAGTCACATAAACAATCAGAGATCAAATGGACAGAATCAGAAATTGCCGAAGAAACTCAGCAGGTCTGGCAGCATCTGTGGAGAGAAAGCAGAGTTAACATTTGAGGTCTGGTGACCCTTCTTCAGAATTCCAGCATCAGCAGTTCTTTGGTTTTCTCGGTGCGGGATCAATATGGGGGAAATTGTATCCACTCCCTCCACCACTCATGCTCTGTAGCAGCAGTGTGTACTATCTACAAAATGCACTGCAGAAATTCACCAAAGATCTTCAGAAAGCAACTTCCAACCCCACGACCACTTCCAACTAGAAGGACGAAGGGCAGCAGATATATGGGAACACCAACCACCTCTGAGTTCACGTCCAAGCCACTCACCGTCCTGAATTGGAAATAGATCGCCGTTCTTTCAATTTCACTGGGTCAGAACCCTGGAATTCCCTCCCCAATATAGTGTTGTGGGTCAACCCACAGAAGGGAGACGGTTCAAGAAGGCAGCTCACCATTATTTTCTCAAGAGCAACTAGGGATGGGCAGTAAATGTTGGCACATCCAGCGACGCCCACATCCCATAAATGAATAGAAGAACAATAACGTGGGAACAGGCTATTGAGTTGGGTGATCAGCCATGATCATATTGGATGGTGCAGCAGGATTGAAGGGCTGAATGGCCTACTTCTGCCGCTATTTCCTAATCGACATGTCCAGAGATGTTATCACACACCTCTGGAACAAGAGGGTCTTGAATCCAGGCCTCCTGGCTCAGAGAGAGGGACACTACCATTGCATCATGAGATTCTCTGCTTCTGTTTTGTAGGCTCCAGTGTTTCAATTGGCTCGTTGGTTTAGAGGTACAATTCTTACTTTGGAGTGAGTTGGCCAATAACCTACAAGAGCTCTTGGGTTCATTACCTGTAAGGGCCTTCACATTACTGTTGAGGTTGGGCCATTAATTATGCAGAAGGCAGTGGTAGACAGATTTTTAACCAGTGAGGGAATCACGGATTATTGGGAAAAGGCAGGAAAGTGGAGTTGAAGATTATCAGGTCAGCCTCAATCTCACTGATGGTGCAGCAGACTTAATGGGCTGAACAGCCTACTCCTGCTCCTAAGTCTATAGTCTTATAATGAAATATTCGACTGCTGATCCATCACCAAAGATGATCTCTATTTTGCATTAGCTTGCGGTGCACAAATTGACTGCTTTGTTTTCTTCATTAACGGAGCAACCACACTGCAAAAGCTTTCCATTAATTGTGGATGCTTTGCTTCCATTTACTGCCTATCCCTAATTACCCATGAGGAGGTAGTGATGAGCTACCTTCTTAAACTGATGCAGCCCATTTGGCGTAGAGACACCCACAGTGCTGTTACGGGAGGGAGTTCCGGGATTTTGACCCAGTGACACTGAAGGAGCGGCGATAAATTTCCAAGTGAGTTTGGTGAGTGGTTTAGATTCCCTATAGTGTGGAAACAGGCCCTTCAGCCCAACATGTCCACACTGCCCCTTGGATCATCCCACCCTGACCCATCCCCCTATAACCCACACATCCCTGAACACTACGGGCAATTTAGCCTAGGCCAATCCACCTAACCTGCACATCTTTGGACTGTGGGAGGAAACCGGAGCACCCGGAGGAAACCCACACAGACACGGGGAGAATGTGCAAACTCCACACAGTTGCCCGAGGCGGGAATCGAACCCAGGTCCCTGCCTCTGTGAGGCTGCAGTGCTAACCACTGAGCCACCGTGCCTGGATTCAAATCCCACCATAGCAGATGATGGAATTTGAATCCAATAACAAGAATCTGGAACTAAGGGTCTAATAATGACCATGAAACCATTGTCATATATCAGGAAAACACCCATCTGGTTCATTAATGCCCTGTAGGGAAGGAAACTGCCATCCTTACCTGGTCTGGCCAACATGTAACTCCACATCCCACAGCAATGTGATTGACTCTTAACTGCCCTCTGGACAACTGGGGATGGGCAATGTATTCTGGCTGAGCCAGAGATGCCCACATCCCTTGTGTGAACTGAAATCAAAACTCCACACCTCCAGCAATGTGGTACACCCTGTTCTTAGAACATAGAACATAGAACATAGAACAGTACAGCACAGAACAGGCCCTTCAGCCCACAATGTTGTGCCAACCATTGATCCATGTATGCACCCTCAAATTTCTGTGACCATATGCATGTCCAGCAGTCTCTTAAATGACCCCAATGACCTTGCTTCCACAACTGCTGCTGGCAACGCATTCCATGCTCTCACAACTCTCTGTGTAAAGAACCCGCCTCTGACATCCCCTCTATACTTTCCACCAACCAGCTTAAAACTATGACCCCTCGTGCTAGCCATTTCTGCCCTGGGAAATAGTCTCTGGCTATCAACTCTATCTATGCCTCTCATTATCCTGTATACCTCAATTAGGTTCCATCTCCTCCTCCTTTTCTCCAATGAAAAAAGTCCGAGTTCAGTCAACCTCTCTTCATAAGATAAGCCCTCCAGTCCAGGCAGCATCCTGGTAAACCTCCTCTGAACCCTCTCCAAAGCATCCACATTTTTCCTATAATACGGCGACCAGAACTGGACGCAGTATTCCAAGTGCGGTCTAACCAAAGTTTTATAGAGCTGCAACAAGATCTCACGACTCTTAAACTCAATCCCCCTGTTAATGAAAGCCAAAACACCATATGCTTTCTTAACAACCCTGTCCACTTGGGTGGCCATTTTAAGGGATCTATGTATCTGCACACCAAGATCCCTCTGTTCCTCCACACTGCCAAGAATCTTATCCTTAATCCTGTACTCAGCTTTCAAATTCGACCTTCCAAAATGGATCACCTCGCATTTATCCAGGTTGAACTCCATCTGCCACCTCTCAACCCATCTCTGCATCCTATCAATGTCCCGCTGCAGCCTACAACAGCCCTCTATACTGTCAACGACACCTCCGACCTTTGTGTCGTCTGCAAACTTGCTGACCCATCCTTCAATCCCCTCATCCAAGTCATTAATAAAAATTACAAACAGTAGAGGCCCAAGGACAGAGCCCTGTGGAACCCCACTCACCACTGACTTCCAGGCAGAATATTTTCCTTCTACTACCACTCGCTGTCTTCTGTTGGCCAGCCAATTCTGTATCCAAGCAGCTAAGTTCCCCTGTATCCCATTCCTCCTGACCTTCTGAATGAGCCTACCATGGGGAACCTTATCAAATGCCTTGCTGAAGTCCATATACACCACATCCACAGCTCGACCCTCATCAACTTTTCTAGTCACATCCTCAAAAAACTCGATAAGGTTTGTGAGGCATGACCTACCCCTCACAAAGCCGTGTTGACTGTATTTGATCAAGCCATGCTCTTCCAGATGGTCATAAATCCTTAAGGGCAGTCAGGGGCAGTCAATTACCTGCAACATCCATACCGCAAGAGTAAACTAAAGACGAGAACCAGAGGAGGCAATAATTTGGGGAAATGACTGAGTGGGACTATTTCTCCCAACTTTGGGAAAAGGAATGCACCATACAAACAACACAGGAATACAGGCCATTTGGACCATGCTGCTGTTTAAGCTCTACAACAGCTTTCTACGTTCTACTTACCTCTTTGCACCCTGACCCACAGCCCTATATGCTTTTCCTCTTTATACATCAAGTCACCTCTACATCTCCTTTACCTCTAGCTACATCTAAGCAATCTGCTTCAGCCATGCCGCATGGCAGCATGTTCCCCACCCTCTTGCTGCTCTGGACTGGTTTGGTTCAAGTCTTTTTCATTTCTATTTTTTTTTATCAGCGTACAACACAAGTGGAAACAGCTTCCCCAAGCCCACTTTGCCAAAGCCAAATGGAAGCTTTTAGACAAAGGCAGATGGTTGTGCAGTGATATCGACACTGGACCAGTAATTCACAGGCCCGGCCTTATTCTCTGACGGAGAAAGGATTCAAATTCTGCCAGGCACTGAATTTCATTTCAATTCATAAATCTGGAATTTGACGCTAGTCTCAGAGACAATGACTGCAAAACAATTGTGATAGAAATCCATTTTGTTCACTAATGCCCTTTCGGGAGGGAGATCTATTATCCTGACCTGGTCTGGCTGATCTGTAATTCCCAAACCTACAGCCTTAGGAAATAGGAGTAGGCCATTCAGCCCTACTCCACCACTCAGTACAATCAATGCTGTTCATCCAACTCAGTCCCCTGTTGCTGTTTTCTCTCCCATTGTGCATTACTTCCAGTTTAGGGATGAAAAATAAATAATGGCCTTGCCAACAACATGCGTATCCCATGAAAGGGATATTTTATAATAAAGATCACAGTTAAATCTCCTCCAAGGGCTCCTTTGTCAGGCTACAATCTTTGCTTGCAGTGCTCTAGCCACCAGAATTATTCCTAGACTCCATGAATGATCTACTTGTGGTTACTGTGGAAGGAGATGTGATACCTTCACTTTTAGCTTGCAAGAACGGCTGCCCAGAGATAATGGGAACTGCAGATGCTGGAGATTCCAAGATAATAAAATGTGAGGCTGGATGAACACAGCAGGCCCAGCAGCATCTCAGGAGCACAAAAGCTGACGTTTCGGGCCTAGACCCTTCTAGAGAGGGGGATGGGGAGAGGGAGCTGGAATAAATAGGGAGAGAGGGGGAGGTGGACCGAAGATGGAGAGTAAAGAAGATAGGTGGAGAGAGTGTAGGTGGGGAGGTAGGGAGGGGATAGTGTGGGAGGAGTCAAAAGAGAAGTTGTTGAGTGTGAGGACGAGTTCAGCTAGGCGGATGAGAGTGTCGGTGGAGGGGGCCTGGTCGGGCCTGCGGGACAGGAAGAACCCTACCTCCCCACCTACACTCTCTCCACCTATCTTCTTTACTCTCCATCTTCGGTCCGCCTCCCCCTCTCTCCCTATTTATTCCAGTTCCCTCCCCCCATCCCCCTCTCTGATGAAGGGTCTAGGCCCAAAACGTCAGCTTTTGTGCTCCTGAGATGCTGCTTGGCCTGCTGTGTTCATCCAGCCTCACATTTTATTATCTAAGAATGGCTGCCCAGTTGGTTTGGAGAAGCATCCCCTTGTTGGAACTTGCAAATACTACAATTGGCCCCTCCCCCTGCTCTCGGTGGCTGGTTCTCTTTTGGGAGTGCCTCAGATTGTGTCCCTCTCATTGTGCCCCAGGCTAAAATCAGCCCAGCTGACCTGACCTTGACTTGAACCCTTGGATCCAGACAGTGTGTGTTGGCCTGAGACACAGTGCACCCCAGGAAGTAGAGAATGTCTCTCACTCCCTCCCTCTCTCTCTCTGGATTCACATGAATGCTGGCCTGAGCCACATATCAACATTCATTCCCGTCCACTATGGAGCAGAGTGTGCAGTCTGGCTAGAATTCTCTTTGCCCCCTGAACCGAAATGCCCTGCATCTGTACTTTTAAACTGCGACGGGGCAGGGAAGGGAAGGAATGCAGCCATCTCCCACTTCAAGGCACGTGTGCCGGGTCCTTTGGCCACACGGGGGCCGTGACTGGAACCTGTTTTATCCAGGCCTGCAGATAAAAGTCTATACCACAAGTGAGCAGTTACCAATATCTAACCCCTTTTCATAATCAGAGCCCAGTAACAGGCAGCAATGGGAGTGGAACGGGTACAAACTTGCTTCCAGTCCTAAACACGCATTTTTCAAGATGTGAAAAATGGATGGGTCAAGGGTCGGTGAGCAGGATATGCCAATTCCTCCTGAACGGGACGTGTAAAGATAGCCTCTGGTGCATCCATGCCATTAACTCTGGTACATTGATAAGGCGACTTAAATACAGTGGAACGCTTTTAAGTAGCACCTGGGAGCGCGGTGTGAGTGAGTGATTAGCTCACTGGAGCCAGACTGTCTGCAATTCGAACACTGCGGCATCCCCCAGCTCGGCCATCCTGCTCCACGCCACCTGCCCTCCACTCCCACCATCCGCCACACATCACCCACTCCACTGCCCACCTCCACCTCCCACAACAATCAGCATCACCCCACAGCACGTTTCAGCCCCCACCACCCACAACCGCCCCCCCCAACTTCCATTCCTGTAGCCGCCCTTCCTGACTGTGTTCCATTCAGGCAAGCTAATAATGTGGCAAATGTCAGCTCGCTGAGTGCCCACCTTTATGTGAATAATGTATAGTCAGGGTTCCGGTCTATCAAGGTCCTGATATATGTGGGCAGAATTTTATGGCTTTTCTGGCCTAACAGGTCCTGAATCCACCGTATTCTGCCTTTCTGCCTCATCCTGGGTGGCGTCAAATGTCTTGAGTGTTGTTGGGCCAGGCAGGTGGGGAGTATTCCAGCACGTTCCTGACTTGTACCTTGTAGATGTTGGGGAGTCGGAAGGTGAGTTAGTCACTGCAGTATTCCTAGCTTCTGGCCTGGTCTTGTAGCCATTTACGTGGCAAGCCCAGTTCAGTTTCTAATCAACGTTAACCCCCAGGATGTTCATAGTGGGACGTTCAGTGAGGGTAATGCCATTGAATGTCAAGGCATGATGCTTGGGTTAAAATTGGTCACATTGAAAGCAGTCCCAAGGTTCCCCTGCCCAAGATTTTACTCAAGCAGCGGACAGCTAGCCTCAAATGCCTGGATGAGACAGACTGATGGTGAGATAAGAAGGTGCTTACTGTATATGCTACCCTGTGCCCATCAGAGGCCATTGCCCAAGTTCGTTCTCCCCGCCTAGGGTTTACCCTCCACCCTCATGATACTGATCCCCACACCTGCCTCCCCTGACCCTGGTGAAATCTCTAATTTGCCTTCCAGCTTGGCTCCACCATTGTCTTCTACACCAGGATTGCCTGAAGTTCCAACTACAACCACAGCTCCCAGTGGCACTGTGGAGCCCGAGAGAGCTGCTGACCCTCTGATTGGCCAGCAGCGCTTAGAGATAGGATCTCTTCTCCAATGGGGACCCATCACATGCCCTTTGAAAACTCAAGCAGCATTAAATAGTCATGGGACAATCTGGCGGAACAAGGGGGGCTCATCACCAACTTCCATGTCAAGAGCAAGTCAGGAGCCTCACCCTTCGGTCTAAAATTCAGTTCAGCATGTAATTAGTAAGGGAAGAGGCTGTCAATGGTACTGTCTCCCACTGTGTAAATTTCTCTCTAAGACAGCAGTTGACGATAAAATCCCTACAGTGTGGAAACAGGCTGTTCAGACCATGCAATCCACACCGACCCTCTGAAGACTATCCCACCCAATCCCCATCAACTTGTATTTCTCATGGCTAATCCACCCAGCCTGCATATCTTTGGAGTGTGGGAGGAAACCGGAGCACCCGAAGGAAACCCATGCAGACACAGGGAGAACTTGCAAACTCCACGCAGACAGCCATCCAAGAGTGGAATTGATCCCACGTCCCTGGTACGCTGAGGCAGGAGTGTTAACCACTGAGCCACCGTACCAATAGGAATAAGGAAAATGATACACAATAAAAGGTTTGGGCTGATAAGTAGCAAGAGATATTCACACTGCACAAGAGCCAAGCAATAACTAACGCCAATAAGAGAGAACCCAAATATCATACCTTGACATTCATTGGCATTACCCTCTCTGAATGCCCCACATTGGGGGGGATTAACATTGACCAGGTACTGAACTGGACTCACCACATAAACACTGTGGCTACCAGAGCAGACCTGAGGCAAGGAATCCTGAAGTGAGTAACTCACCTCCTGACTCCCCAAAGCCTGCCCACGAGCTACAAGGCGCAAGTCAGGAATGTGATGGAATACTTCCCACTTGCCCGGCTGCGGGCGAAGCTCTAATAATACTGAGGAAGCTCGACAATGTCCGGGGCAAGGCTTAACAGCAAAATACTGTGGGTTCTAGAGATCTGAAACAAACACAGAGACTATTGGAGAAACCCAGCGGATCTGACAGCATCCGAGGACAGACAGATAGAGTTAACATTTCAAATACAGTTCTGAGGAAGAGTTATACCGGACTTGGAACGGTAACTCTGTTTCACTTTGCACAGACGCTGCCAGACCTGCTGAGTTCCTCCAATATTTTCTGCGTTTGACTCAGAACAAAGCTTGATTGTTACTAATATCCCCCTCACCTCAACACTGGCATCAATGTGCACCATCTACTGGATACGATACAGCAAAATTTTATGGACTTCACATCATCTCTCAGCCCCAGTCTCCATGAGAAGAGAGACCCTACCAATTCATCACTTTTTCGAAATGTATGAAAGATAATTTCTTCCAAAAGACATCACCTCCAACAGTTCAGGACTCTATCAGTACTGTTTGGATTATGTTTGTGATATAGTCTTAACATCATTGCGCTTGTAACTCAGAAGCTAAAATAAAATTACAGAACTAATACCTGGAAAGGGCTGCTTTTTTAGTGGGGAAAGGTTGGACAGAATTGGAGCTATATCAGCTGGAGTTCAGAAAAGTAACAGTGGACTTGTTTGAAACATACAAAATCCTGAGTGGTCTTGACAGGGTGGATGTGGAAGAGATGCTTCTCCTCTTATGGAAGAATCTCGAATGAGAGATCACTGTTTAAAATCAGGGGTAACCCATTTCAGACAGAGGTAAGGAATGTTTTGATATGTGTTGTGGATAAAGGGGACCCCATTGATGGACTGTACTTAGATTCCCAAAAGGCATTTGACAAAGTGTCACATCGAAGTTCGTTACTGAAGCAGGAGCCCACAGTGTGGAGGGTAACATATTACCATGGATAGATAGTTGTCTGGCTTTCCAGAAGCAGTGAATATGCAGAAACAGGGCTTTGTCAGATCAGCAGGATGCAATGAGCAAGTCCTGCAGGAGTCTGTGCTGAGCTCTCAACGTTTTACAATTTATACTAAGGACCTAGATGTATGAATTGATAGCAGGGTGGCTAGATTTGCAGATAACACAGTAACATGTAGGAAAGTGTGCAGTGAAGATAACAGTACAAAGGTGCAGACCGAGGCAACAGGGCGCTCTTATGATAACAAAGGGTGGAGCTGGATGAACACAGCAGGCCAAGCAGCATCTCAGGAGCACAAAAGCTGACGTTTCGGGCCTGGACCCTTCTTCAGAGCTCCCGAGATGCTGCTTGGCCTGCTGTGCTCATCCAGCTCCACACTTTGTTATCTCGGATTCTCCAGCATCGGCAGTTCCCATTATCTGTGCAGACAGAGTCAGAGTGGTTTCCCTATTTTAGGAAGAGTGTAAATACTTTGGATGTGATTCCAAATAGATTTACTCGATTGATATCTGCAATAATTGGGTTGTCTATTGAGGATAGTTTGGACAGCCTGGGCTTGTTCTCACACAAAAATGTAGGAAAGTGAGGAGTGATTTAGTTGAAGTTTATAAAATCCTCATTGGTCTTGACAAGGTGGATGTGGAAAGGATGTTTCCTTTTGAGAATGAGCCCAGAGCTAGGTGACACTCTTTAAAAATTAGGGCTCACTGTTGTAGGACAGAGATGAGGGGACTATTTTTTCCTCTCAGAGGAATGTACAACTTTGAAACTCTCTGCTTCAGAAGGTGCTGGAGGTGGGTCATTGATTATTTTTTATGATAGAAGAAGGAAAACACTCATTCGACAAGGATTCAAAGGTTACTGTGGTTGGATGAGAATGTGGAATTTGGAAACAATCACATCAGCTGTGATCTTACTAAATGGTAGAACAGGCTTGAGGGGCTGAATTGCCTGCCTCTGTTCCTATTTTCTTTAATCAGCTTATCTCCTGTGATTCAAGCCTTGAACCTGAGCACATGGTCATGTTTGACACTTCAGTCCTGCCCTGACAAATGTTCAGCCTTTCAGATTCTTAGAGAAAAATTACAGAAGCAAGGCTAGTTCATTTGGCCCTTTGAGCCTGCTCCACCAGTCAATAAATTTTGGTTGATCATCCAACTCAATCACCCCCTCTTCCTGTTTTATTCTCTCACCCTTTGATCCCGTTAGCCCTCAGAAAGGTATCTAACTCTTTCTTGAAAACTTTCAATATTTTGACCTCATCTGCTTTCTGTGACACAGAATTCCACAGGCTCACCATTTTCTGGGTGAGGACATTTCTCCTCATCTCAGTCCTAAATGGCACCCCCCATCCTTAGACTGTGAGCCCCAGTCCTGGGCTTTAATATCATTGGAAACATCCTGCCTGCACTTACCCTGTCACGTCCTGTAAGAATTTTATAGGTTTCCATGAGATCCTTATTATTCTTCTATGTTTTAGTTAAGTATAGTTCTAATCAATCCAATTTCCCTTCATACTTCAATCTTGCCATCCCAAGAACCTATTTTGTCAGTTGGCTGTAAACATCCCATCATGCAATTTGAAGAAAAATCTCAGAAATAGGTCTGTTATTTTGACCATTATTTATCCTCCAATTCTGTCTCTTGAGGTACCATGTCCTGATTTATTAGAAAGGTTTCAGGAATGAGAAACCTCAACGATGAAGAGGCTGAAGATGTTAGGAATGTTCTCCCTGAAAAGGAGAGTGCTGAAAGGACATTTAAACATCATGAGAAAACTGTAAATGGGGTGAAACTGCTCATAAAAGAAAGGGTAGTGTGAAGAAAATCTTCTTCACACTGAAAATTGTCAGTGTCTGGAATACACTGCCTAGAATAGAAATGTGGTGGAGGCAGATTCGATTGAGACGTCAAGAGGATTATTGGATTTTTATTGGAAAGCAATGGTGTAGAGATAAGGGGGAAAGGCAGGAGACTGGCAGTATATAATAGAGATAGTGCAGTCATGATGGGCTGAATGGCCTCCTTCCACACCATAATAACAATCTGGTGAGCTCTTTCTTGAAGGATCACACCTTAAGAGGACATTGGTAATCACGGAGTCCATCGGTTTGGTCCATAATTTTGCTTGGCTAAGTACCACAGTGGTTTCGTACGGTAGCTGGCCAGGAAGCCCTCCAGCTTTGACTGCCCTCACGAGACCTTCTCACAGATTCCCTAAACTCGCATCATTAAATGAAATCAAATTCTCTGGGCCAATTGCTGTTTGTGGCATCTTGCTATGCACAGATTGACTGCCATGGATCCCAGTTAGAACATAGAACATAGAACAATACAGCACAGAACAGGCCCTTCGGACGTCGATGTTGTGCCGACCTGTGAACTCATCTAAGCAAGCCCCTCCCCCTACACTATCCCATCATTATCCATATGCTTATCCAAGGACTGTTTAAATGCCCCTAATGTGCCTGAGTTAACTACATAGGCAGGCAGGGTGTTCCACACCCTTACCACGCTCTGAGTAAAGAACCTACCTCTGACATCTGTCTTAAACCTATCACCCCTCAATTTGTAGCTATGACCCCTTGTACAAGCTGAAGTCATCATCCTTGGAAAAAAACTCTCACTGTCCACCCTATCTAATCCTCTGATCATCTTGTATGTCCATATTAAATCCCCTCTTAGCCTCCTTCTCTCCAATGAGAACAGACCCAAGTCCCTCAGCCTTTCTTCTAGGGCCTGAGCTCCAGACCAGGCAACATCCTGGTAAATCTCCTCTGCACCTTCTCCAATGCTTCCACATCTTTGCTGTGATGGGGCGACCAGAATTGCACGCAATATTCCAAATGAGGTCGCAGTAGCGTTTTGTACAGTTGCAGCATGACATCACGGCTCTGGAACTCAATCCCTCTACCAATAAAACCTAACACACCGTAAGCCTTCTTAACAGCACTATCAACCTGGGTGGCAACTTTCACCAAGATCCCTCTGCACATTCACACTACCAAGAATCTTTCCATTGACCCGGTATTCTGCCTTCCTATTATTCCTCCCAAAGTGCATCACCTCACATTTATCCGTAGTAAACTCCATTTGCCACCTTTCAGCCGAATTCTGCAGTTTATCCAAGTCTCCCTGCAACCTGCAACATTCTTCCACACTGTTCACCACTCCACCGACTTTAGTGTCATCTGCAAACTTACTAACCTACATCAATGACGAGAGTGTATGAGAGGACGGCTATGACACATGGCTACAAACCAGCACTGGGATTATGGGATTGTTGAGACATGGGGAATCGATGGAGGGTGGTGCAGTTTGTTGGTGCAGTAGGATGGATAAGGTCATGCCAGTCGGGCAGACAGAGTGGCGCGGCCCCTTCCAGTGAAACCACAGGCCCATCAGATAGCGGAGACACTACTGGTGTACAAACACCTGGAAGCAAGTACCCAGGGCACAGGGATGGCCCCAACCAGAGTCTCTTGGCCACCTCTTGAGCTTGGCAGTGCCTATTGGCAGGATCGTGGAGACGGCTAAGAACAAAGGAAGATTAAACATGATGCACTCCTTTTATTCCTTTATTCATTCACTGGATGAGAGTGACGCTGACTAGGTAGCATTTAATGTCCATTCCTAATTTCCCAGAGGGCAGTAAAGAGTCAATGACATTGCTGTGGGTCTGGAGTCACATGTAGGCCTGACCAGGTTAGGATGGCAGTTTCCTTTCCTAAAGGGCATTAGTGAACAAGGTGGGGTTTTGCCAAAGGCCAACAATAATCATCATTAGACTCAAATTCCAGACATTTTTGAATTCAAATTCCACCATTTGCTGTGGCAGGATTTGAACCCAGGTCTCGAGAACATTATCTGCGTCTCTGGGCTAACAGTGCTGTGGTAAGGCCATTGCCTCCCCTAATTGGAGGGAGTTTAGTGGCTCCCAATGAGTTAGAGATCACTGGGAAATGGGACAGATAAAGCAAGGACCAGAGCTAGCTCCCAGTGAGGAAGCCCTTACTTGAGATACAGTCCCTCAGTCAGGCACTGTTAACCCTTCCCCCACACTTCCCACCACGCCCCTGCCCAGTCAAAGCGACTGTGAGACACCAACTATTGGGAAAATCACACGGCAATGGGAGCATTCTATCTGGATAAATCTGGCAGCTTCCTGAGACCTTTAAGTGGACTTTAATTGGCTACTCGAGTCTCAATTGGCTATAAGGCAGGTAAACTGACTATAAGGGAGGTGGCCGAAGCAGTAAGGATGGGGGATGCTCCTACCCCAGCTCATTAAATGCTCTTCCTGCCTCCAAACCCACCAGCACTTGGACAGGAAGAAATTACTGCTATTGCGTGGAGTACAAATGGATAGTGATGATAAAGCTCAAAGGGTCTATGGCAATCTGTGGATAGAGAGAGAGAGAGAGAGAAAGAGAGAAACTGTATTCACATTTTCAGTCCAACATGGCTTTTCTTTGGAACTGATCATTCTGGGAATACTCAACCTATTGTGAAGAGTTGTGAGACCTCTTCAGAATGGTTTGGTGCAAAACACGGCCCTTCGGTCCAATTGTGTTTTGTAAATTGATAGCGTTTTGAAAAGACTATCTGCTCCCCATAGCTGTGCAGGTTTAAATTCCCTTTCGAACATTATCATTAAATCTGCTTCTCCTGAGACTTTGAGGCAGTACATTCCAGATCACAAAAGCTTACAGTGTGAAGAAATCCTCCTCATTTTTCTTTGTTCCTTTTCCAATTATCTTAAACCTATGTCATCTGATTACTGGCTGCCCTGTCAATGGGAATATTCCTTCCTAAGTTACTCTTATCAAAGTGACTTTATGGCTTTGAGCACCTTTCTCCTGTCTCCCATTAACCTTCTCTGCCGTGAGATACACAATTCCAGTTTCTGCAGCCTTTCCCCCTGAACTGAAGTCACTTAGCCCATGTATCCCTCTATAAATCTCCTCTGCACCCTCAACATCCTTCCTACTGTGTGGTACCCAGGATTGGACCCAATGTTGAGACCCAATCTCAAGCCTTACTTTATTTGAAAAAAGGAAATATTTTCCACCTAGAAGATGCAGCCTGGCAGCAAACCAGGGGAAAAAAACGTAAGAAAACAGGGAACGACAACAATTTTTAAAAAACTCGAAGAGTACGGGGCTGTGTCTGTACATGAAAATGGTAGCAAGGGCTACTAAAGTAACTCAGCTGAGAAATTGGAAAAGCAGGGCGCGCGAGGGGTTAATCTGCTTAAGTAAACATGTTAAGAATGCACTTTTTTTTGAAAATAAAAAAATGGGCATGGTGCAATGGTACAGCAATGCTGTCAATAAGGCATGCTTGTGTGAGAGGGGGTGGGAGCCTGTCTTAATACTGAACACTGATGAGTTCACTAGTCCTTCAGGACACAAATTCCGAACAAATTTTACCTGCAAGTCTCTGCCTCAACCTGCCAGGCGCTTTCAGCCAAGTGCCAAAAGAGGACATTGAAGCGATTTTTTTTCATTACTTTGTATATTTACATACAAGACCCTGTTTAAAATAAAGCCTCACGTTACAAAATCATCCACTAGTTATTATATATATAATTTAGCGAGAGAGAGAGAGAGAGAGAGAGAAAGGTTTTGCCTATTATTTCTTTTCTCTTCCATAAGATGGTTGATAATTTGATCGTTGTGTACTCATGTATATGCTAAATAGGGCCATGAATCTTGAAGAAAGGACAGCGCAGACTATTAGTGTTGGCTTGTGGCTGGTTAGATAATCTACAGTTGACAATGTTGTATTTAACTGGAGGTTGAATAGACAGAAAAAAGCATTTGCCCACAATTTGTTCTCCAGCTGAATCTTGCCAAATTCCAAACTGGTTGCTCCTTAGGATTGTTATGTCTGGCTTAGGGTTTCCAGTTGCAGGAGGATTTCAACAAAGAAAATAGCATTTTAATGTATTTTTGTCAGACAGTGGCAGAGAAGAGGGTGAAACTCAGCATTCCATACTATCTACAAGATGCATTGCAGAAATTCACCACAGATCCTCAGACAGCACCTTCCACACCCGTAGAATCCAGGGATGTGTAGGTTAGATGGATTAACAACGGGATATGCAGGGTTATGGGGCTAGTTTAAAGGGGTGGGTCTGGGTGGGATGCTCTTTACAGGGCCTATATGGGCTGAATGGTGACCAGCAGGGTTCCACAAAGTTCGGTGCTGGGACCGCAGCTGTTTACAATATACATTAATGATATAGATGATGGCATTAAAAGTAATATTAGCAAATTTGCTGATGACACAAAGTTGGGTGGCAGTGTGAAATGTGAGGAGGATGTTATGAGAATACAGAGTGACTTGGACAGGCTAGGTGAGTGGATGGATGCATGGCAGATGCAGTTTAATGTGGATAAATGTGTGGTTATACACTTTGGTGGCAAGAACAGGAAGGCAGATTACTATCTAAATGGATTCAAGTTAGGTAAAGGGGACGTACCATGAGATCTAGGTGTTCTTGTACATCAGTCAATGAAACCAAACATGCAGGTACAGCAGGCAGTGAAGAAAGCTAATGGCATGCTGGCCTTCATAACAAGAGGAATTGAGTATAGGAGCAAAGAGGTCCTTCTGCAGCTGTACAGGGCCCTGGTGAGACCGCACCTGGAGCATTGTGTGCAGTTTTGGTCTCCAAATTTGAGGAAGGACGTTCTTGCTATTGAGAGAGTGCAGCGTAGGTTCACGAGGTCAATTCCCGAAATGGCAGGACTATCATATGTTGAAAGATTGGAGCGACTGGGCTTGTATACTCTTGAGTTTAGAAGGATGAGAAGGGATCTGATTGAGACATATAAGATTATTAAGGGATTGGACACTCTGGAGGCAGGAAGCATGTTTCTGCTGATGGGTGAGCCCAGAACCAGAGGACACAGTTTAAAAATAAGGGGTAGGCCATTTAGAACAGAGTTGAGGAAAAACTTCTTCACCCAGAGAGTGGTGGATATATGGAATGCTTTGCTCCAGAAGGCAGTAGAGGCCAAGTCTCTGGATACTTTCAAGAAAGAGATAGATAGAGCTCTTGAAGATAGTGGAATCAAGGGTTATGGGGATAAGGCAGGAATAGGATATTGATTGTGGATGATCGTGCTGGCTCGGAGGGCCGAATGGCCTACTCCTGCACCCATTGTCTATTGTCTATTGAATGGCCTGCTTCATTGCTGTTGGGATTTTATTTTAAGGACCTTAAGGATTCTAAGGATGCACTGCAGAAATTCACCAAAGATCCTCAGACAGCACCTTCCAAACACACAACCACTTCCATCGAGAAGGACAAGGGCAGCAGACATAGGGGAACACCACCGCCTCCAAATTTCCCTCCAAGTCACTCGCCATCCTGACTCGCAAAAGTATGCCTTTACTGTCGCTGGGTCAAAATCCTGGAATTCCCTCCCTAATAACATTATGGGTCAACCCACAGCAGGAGGGATGCAGCAGTTCAAGGAAGCAGCTCACCACCACCTTCTCAAGGGCAACTAGGGATGAGCAATAAAAGCTGGCACAGTCGGCGATGCCAACATCCCACAAAATGAATAGAAAAAAACTGTGAATTTCTGCAGTGCATCTCGTAGTTCACACCTCACTCAAAGGGGTTTGTCACTTCATCACTTATAGGCTTGTGAATTATTGGAAATCTCAGCCATGGAGGTCTGTGGATGCAAAGATATTGACATTTGCAACAGACACTCAAGGGTCTGATGGTGCAGAGGAATGCACAAATAATCTAGAGTCTTGGTTGACTCCTAGCTACCCTGTGGACAATCAGGGATTGGCAATAAATGCTGGCCTAGCCATTGTTGCTGATGTTTCACGACTAAATAAAAAAACACATTCATGGGATGTGAGCATCATTAAATCCCTCCAGCCTGTTCCAACATTCAATGAGATCATATCTAATCTTGGCCTAATTCCATATACCTGCTTTTGGTTCATATCTCTTGCTTAACAAAAAAAATCTATCTATGATTTAAATTAACTGATCTGGCACCAATACTGTTTGTGAAGGAGAGTTCCAAACATCTACCACCTGTCGTATGTAGAAATGCTTCCTAACATCTCTCGTGAATAGTTTGGTCCTAATTCTCAAACTAAGTCCCCAGTTCCAGAATCCACAACCAGTGGAAATAGTTTATCTTTATCGACCCTGTCTTATCCTGGTAACTTCAATCAGGTCACCACTTAGCCTTCTAAATTCTCCAGAAAACAGATATAATTTGTACAATAAAAACTGAAAGAACTGCAGATGCTGTAAATCAAGAACAAAAACAAAGTTGCTGGAAAAGCTCAGCAAGTCTGGCAGCGTCTGTGAAGGAAAAAACAGAGTTGACGTTTTGGGTCCGGAGATCCCTCCTCAGAGCTCGGTTCTGAGGCCTGGGCCTTCTCTATTGAGACTCATTGGAGCTCTCCATCCCTCATCAACATCCCAATGTATATCATTAGATGTGGGCTGGTATCACTGTAAAACACAACATTCCTGTGTGTTGGGCTACTTCAGAAAAGGAGCCAGACACCAGATTTTCATTCTGGACTGGAGTACAAGGATGCTGAAGTTATGCTGTAATTATAAAAACTCTGATTAGATTCCACTTGGGGAATACTGTGAGCAGATCACGCCTTAGGAATGAAGAATAAAGAAGATTATTACTAGACTATTAATCCAGAGACCCAGGTAATGTTCTAGGGAAATAGTAAGAACTGCAGAAGCTGGAGTCAGAGAAAACACAGTGTGGGATTGGAGGCACTCAGCAGGCCAGGCAGCATCAGAGGAACAGAAAAGCTGACGTTTCTTCAGAAGTCAAACATCAACTTTCCTGCTCCTCTGATGTATTCCCTCAACCCCACAATATCTCATGTTCTTCGGATCCAGATTTCAAATCTTGCCACGGCTGATGGTGAAATTTGAATTCAAGAGCAAAACTGGAATTTAGAATCTAATAATGGTCATGAATCCATTGTCAGTTGTTGGAAAAATCGATCTGGTTCATTAAGGCCCGTGAAGGAAGGAAACTGCCATCCTTACCTGGTCTGGACTGCAGACCCACAACAATGTGGTTGACTCTTAAGCTGACATTTGGGCATCTGGGGATGCCAAGATATGGAGGTGCTAATATTGGACCTGGTTATAGACTAACAGGTAAATTTTAAACCATACATTTGGAACACTGCTTCTGTATCAGGTGAAGTCACAAAGGCTCCAAAAGCTTGTGATTTCAAACAAACCTGTTGGACTATCACTTGGTATTGTGGGACTTCTGATAATTGTGGATAGGCAATAAATTCTGGCCTAGCCAGTGGCACTGTCATTCTGTGAATAAATTATTAAATATTCCAGAATATTACATAACTAATTAAGCACGATATCTGACGCCTAGTCACTGCTCTAATGCATTAAATCTGACAGTGGATTTATCCACAGAAAGCTCCAAGAAACAACTATGAGATAAATCAGATAAGCTCTGTTTTAATGATAATGTTTGAAGGATAAATATTCATTCCAGGCAGTGGTGGCAAACGGTGAGATATTTAGATGCATCCAGGCTACTGTGTGGAGATATGGGTTGAAACCCCACTTGGCAGAAGGTGAAAAATGAAATTGAGTAAGAATTTGGAGTTTAAAGCTAATCTAATGGGGACCCTGTAACCACAGTCCATTGTTGTAAAAACTCATCTGGTTCATAAATGAGGCAAATCTGCCACCCTTACCTAACCTGGCCTACATGTACCTCCAGATCTGGTTGGCTCTTAACTGCCCTCTGTGCAATTAGGGGTGACAATAAACACTGGCCCAATCAGTGATGGCCACATCCCATGAACAACTTAAACTTTCTCCAGCTCTTCTCTGAAACACTGACATAAATATGTTAGATATGAAGTCATAAAATAGCACCAAAAGTAGGCCATTGCGTATACTCCACCATTCAAAATGATGTAGTCTGATTTGAATGAGTTTGAAATTTCACATCCCCATCTACTTTCCTTATAGAAATTTTGTCCACTTAAAAATAACAATTGCCTGATTGATTTATTGTCACATGTACCGAAGTACAGTGAAAAGTTTTGTTTTTGAGTAGTACAGGCAGATCACAGTATGCAAGAGAGATGGTAAGAACTGTCGATGCTGGAGTCCAAGATAATGCTGTGTGGAGCTGGAGGAACACAGCAGGCCAGGCAGCATCAGAGGAGCAGAAAAGCTGACATTTCAGGTCTGGACCCCATCTTCAGAAGAGGGTCCAAACCCGAAACATCAGCTTTCCTGCTCCTTCGATGCTGCCTGGCCTGCTTTGTTCCTCCAGCTCAACACTGTGTTATCTCATAGTAAGCAAGGATGTACAGAACAAAAAGACTTAGACAGAGGCATACAGATTACCTTGTGCAGAGTGTGTGCCAGGCGAGATCAACGTTAGCAACATCAACATTATTTGAGGCTAGAGAGTCCACTTGTCACTCTCACAACAGCTGGGAAGGAGCTATTCCTGAACCCACTTGTGCATGTGTGCAGGCTTCTGTATCTTTTGCCTGATGGAAGGGGTTGTAGGAGATCATTACTGGTGTGGAATGGGCCACATCTGGAGCAAGGTGTATACTCCTTATTCAAAATATCCCCAACCTCACTGTTTTCTGAGGCAAAGACCTTGAAAGTCACACAACCATCTGAGATGAAAGTCTCATCTCTGCCTCCAAAAGCGTGATTCCTAAATTTTAAACCGTGCTCCCACCCCCACATCTAGAGTTGACCTAAAACAAGAAACATCTTTTCCCCAAGCACTGTGTCAAGACAGTTCAGGATCTTATATATTTCAGTCAGTTCACCCTTCATTTAAAAATTTCAGTGGAAACAAACATAGCGTGTGCAACCTTGCTGTATATTACCTGATCATTTCCCGTAGCAACATACTGAAACCTCTTTGACCTGCCTCCAACATATTGACACCATCTTTCAATAACAAGTGTGTGCATGGCTCCAGATGTGGCCTCACCAATACCCTTTGAATAACATTACCACTTTCATCTCACCATTTGCCACCACTGCCCTGAATGAAGCATAATTAGGTTACACTCATGTCCAATTCCTTTTGTAAAAAAGTGGCAGATGGAGTTTAATTTAGATAAATGTGACGTGTTGCATTTTGGTGAGGCAAGTCATGGAGGGACTCATTAATTTAATGGTAGCGTCTCAGCCAGTGTTGCTGAACCAAGACACCTAGGGTTCATAGCTCCTTGAAAGTGGAGTCACAAGGAGACAAGATCGTGAAGAAGGTATTTGGTTCTCTTGCCTTTATAAGTCAGTGCATTGAGTATCGGAGATGAGATATCATGTTATGGCTTTCAGGTCATTCGTAAGGCCATTTTTGGAATACTGCATTCAATTCTGGTCTCCCTGCTCTAGGAAAGATGTTGTTAAATTTGAAAGGGCTCAGAAAGGATTTAGAAAAATGTTGCCAGGGTTGGAGGGTTTGAGTTATAGGGAGAGGCTGAATAGGCTGGAGTTATTTTCCCTGGAGCGTTGGAGGCTGGGGACTGACCTTATAGAGGTTTATAAAATCAGAAGGTGCATGGATAGGGTGAATAGCCAAGGTATATTGGCTCTGGGTAGTTGGATTCCAAAATTATGGGGCGGCATGGTGGCTCAGTGGTTAGCACTGCAGCCTCACAGCGCCAGGCATAGGTTCGATTCCAGCCTCGGGCGACTGTCTGTGTGGAGTTTGCACATTCTCCCCGTGTCTGCGTGGGTTTCCTCCGGGTGCTCCAGTTTCCTCCCACAGTCCAAAGATGTGCAGGCTAGGTGGATCGGCCATGCTAAATTGCCCGTAGTGTTCAGGGGAGTGTGGGTTATAGGGGAATGGGTCTGGGTGGGATGATCCAAGGGGACAGTGTGGACTTTTTGGGCCAAAGTGCCTGTTTCCACACTGTGGGTAATCTAATCTAATCTAAAAAAAACTAGAAGACATAGGTTCAAGGTGAGGATGAAATATTTAAAAGGGTCCTAAGAGGCAAATTTTTCATGCAGAGGGTGGTGAGTGTATGGAATGAGTTGCCAGAGGGAGCGGTGGAGGCTGGTACAAATACGACATTTAAAAGGCATTTGGGTCGGTACATGAAGAGGAAGAGTTTAGGGCCAAATGCTGGCAAATAGCTCTAGATTAGTTTAGGATACCTAATCGGCATGGATGATTTGGACTGAAGGGTCTGTTTCCTTGCTACATAACTCTAGGCCTCATGACTAAAAAGGATAGCATTTCATAATTGTTTTTGTAGTTACATACTCATTTTACAGTAGCTTGTCCTACATCCCCAAGATCTCACAACACCTTGGAATTCTGCAGTCCTTTTTCATTTAAGTAATAAATAAGTTTATATCCCTCTCAGGGAATAGAATGGGCCTCAGTTAATGCCTGTCTATGCCTTCCTTGGTATTTGTGTTGTAACATAACTTGACATTTTATTGAAAGCTGGTGACCTGTATAATTACTAAAAATGAAATAAACTTGGAGTGTTAAATTCACCAAACAATGATGTCAGAAATCCTGAATTCCAATAAGCTGTGATTTCAAGGACTCAGGGTAATTCTGTGGGAGGATTGGATACAAATCCCAGTTAATAGCTGGTGCAACTTAAATCCAAGTTAATTAAGAAAAAAGACAGAATTGGAAGTTTGCCTCAGAGACGGTATCCATGAAATTATCACTGGTTGTTGTACAAACCTATCTGGTTCACCAATGGCCTTTAGGGAAGGAAACAGTGAACCCAAAATACATTGGTCACCTCTTTCATGCCCTCTGAGAAGTCTCGACAAGACATTCAGTTCTCCAGGGATGTGTAACAACGCTTTGCCTTGCCAATGATTTGCCTTATCCTAGGAACACATAAAAATAATCGACAGCTACGAAGCATGAACTAAGCCCCAGTGATCAATATGGGACATGATCCAGTAATACAGAATTCTGCTTCGCAATGACGTGCAAAGGAGATATCTATACGCACCTGCAGCCAACTGTATAATTTTTCCACATTCTGCCAACCCAGAATTCTGGATCCGAATGCAACCAGCCCTGATTTAAATGTTTCTTCAGCTGCTTCCCTTCGATTGTCCATTTCCTCTGAATTATTCAGCACTGGTGTAAATTTACTGAACTCACATGTATTCTAATAAAGTACAGATGGACTGTAACATCAACCCTTATACCAACTGTTCAAAACATGTCTCCTAAAATGCAAATGTTTGCAAGCAATTTTACCACAGGATAATTTTTCTGATTGTGTTCTTTACATATTTTCTTGCTGAGTTCTAATCCTGCTGCCTCCATTTCCCGATTCCTCTATATAACTCACTTAATTCCTTTTTTCTGGGATATCAATGGTTATAGCACGGAGGGAGGACATTTGGCCCAATAAGTCTGTGCTGGCTCTCTGCAAGAGCAATCTACCTGTTGTCACTCCCTTGCCTTTACCTGTAGAATCACACAGCATAGAAACAGACCCTTCGGTCCAGCCCGTCCATGCTGAACACAGTCTCACCCACCTGCTCCTGGCGTACATCCGTCCAAACTTTCTTCTATTCATATACTTATCCAAAAGTCTTTTAAATGTTGTAATTGTGCCCATATACACAACTTCTTCAGGAAAATCATTCTACGTGCGAACTATCTTCTGTGTAAAAAATCTGCCTTCATGTCCTTTTCTGAATCTCTCTCCTCTCACCTTAAATATATGCGCCTGGTTTTGAAATCCCCCATCTTAGAGAAAGGACACTTACCATTAACCCTATCAATACTCCTCATGATTTTATAAACTTCTGTAAGGTCACGTCTCAATACCTTATGAGAGTGAAAAAGTCTCAGACTATCTAGCCATTCTTTATAACTCAAACCTTCCATACCCAGTAACATCCTGGACAATCTCTCTGAACCCTCTCTAGCTTAACAATATCTCTCCTTAACCCAGGTGACCTGTATAAGTTCCCCTTTTTAGTTAATAAATCTGCCTCAAACCATGTTCTCAGGCAACGTGTACTAGACCCTAACCACTCACTGATTGATACATTTTCAGCTCAAGTCTCCATTGCTGCTCTTGCCAATCACCTTAAATCTGAGTCCTTAGGTTCTCAATCCTTCCCTTGATGGGAACTGGTTCTTTCTATCTATGCTGTCCAGATCACTTGTGGTTTTGAACACCTCAATTAAATCTCCTGCCAGTCTCCAAAGAGAAAAGGGCCCCAGCTTTTACAATCTCCTCATCTCTGGTCCATTCTCATAAATCTTCTCTGCATTCTCTCTCATACCTTCATATCGTTTTCAAAATGTGTTGCCCAAATTTGGACACAGTGCTTCACTTGAAGTCAAACCTGAAGCCATTGCCTTTCACATTCCATCACTCCCTACCCCTGCCACAAACTCTGTAGCTTAACAGTTGGTGAGGCCTCTTCTGGAATAGTATGCAACGTTCTGGTCACCCTGTTAGAGGAAGGAAAGTATTAGGTTGTAGCCGGTTGAGAAAAGATTTACCAGGATGTTGCCAGGAACTGCCGGTTTGAGTCATAAGTAGAGGTTGAATAGGCTGGGGCCTTTTTTCACTGGAGCATAGGAAGTTGAGGGGTGACCTTACAGGTGTTTATAAAATCATGAGGGGCATAGATAAGGTGAATGGCAGGTGTCATTTCCCTGGGCTTGGGGATTTCAAGACTAGGGAGCATATTTTTAAGGTGAGAGGAGAAAGATTTAAAAAGGACATGAGGGGCAACTTTTTTTTACAGAGGTTCATGTGTGGAATGAACATCCAGAGGAAATGGTAGATGCAAGTACAATCACAACATTTAAAAGACATTTGGATAAGTTCATGAATAAAAAACAGTTTCAAGGGACATGGGCTGGTGGGACATGTCTAGTTTGGGATTCTGGTCGGTATGGACTGGTTGGACTGAGGGGTCTGTGGCCGACCTGTTTGAGTCTATGACTCTATCATTTCCATTCCACTTCTTGGGCTGTTGCCCCAAGTTGAACCAGGTTGCTCACAATCTCAGTATCTTATTCAAACTCAAATGAATCTTCTAGTCCCATATTGTCTTCATCACAAAGACCACCTCCTTTCACCTGAGCTTGTCCCTATCTCAATCCAATGATTGTCTCATTTGTAACCCTGCACTCAATGATCCTATTGTTTCCTGGGATAGACTTCCATCATTCTACCTTCCCAGAATTTCAGTTCAAAAAACACCTTGTTGGCTGTCTTCCATCAGGTGTTGATTTGGGAGCCTATCAAGTAAGCAGCTTGGTCCCACATGTTTCAGAATGAGAACTCAGAGTTTGACCTGGGATGGGATGGACCTGAGGAGAGAAACTACAGGAGGATGGGAATGACTGCCTCTGCGAAAGGAATTGAGAAGAATAGACCACATAGAAAGAAAGATGTTGAATTTCAAAGCACCTTGTACAGCCGCAAGGTGTTCCAAACTGCATTACAGTGAGCAAAGTGTTGTGATAGGATTAGGGTTAGGGTTAGGGTTAGGGTTAAGGTTAGGGTTAGGATTAGGATTAGGGTTAGCGTTAGGGTTAGGTTTAGGGTCAGGGTTAGGGTTAGGATTGGGGTTAGGGTTAGGGTTACGGTTAGGGTTAGGGTTAGGATTAGGGTCAGGTTTAGGGTTAGGATTGGGGTTAGGGTTAGGGTTACGGTTAGGGTTAGGGTTAGTGTTAGGATTAGGGTTAGGGTTAGGGTTAGGGTTAGGGTTAGGGTTAGGGTTAGGATTATTCATTGATATACACTGTGGAAATCATGGTAAGGTTGCTAATTTGTGCACTGTAAACTCCTACAAACATTCCTGTGATAATGACTCATTGAGGCTGCACATCGATGGGAAAGCTACTATCTACAGATTCCTCCCCAAACCACTCAACTGCCTAACTTGGGAATAAATCACTATTTCCCCACTCTTGCTCGGCCAAAATCCCGGAAATCCCTCCCAAACCACAATATGGGTCTCCCTACACCAAATAGACCGCAGCTGTTTGAGAAGACACCTCACTCTACCTTCTCAAGTGCAGTTATAGATAGGTAAAAAATTTCGGTTCAGCCAGCGACATACAACATTTTATTTTAATTCATTCACAGCTTGAGGGCATCACTGGCCAGTAATTTATTGCCCGTCCCTAATTGACCAGACAGCAGTTATGAGTCAACCACATTGCTGTGGGTCTGGAGTCACTTGTCGGCAAGACCAGGGGAGGTTGGCAATAAAAACAAAGTTGCTGGAAGAGCTCAGCAGGTCTGGCAACATCTGTGGAGGAGAAAACAGAGTTAACATTTCGGGTCCAGTGACCCTCCTTCAGAAATGCTTCTGCAATGTTTGTTGAGAGGTAAATATTGCCCTGGATGCCAGGGAGAAACCATCAGCTCTTCTTTCAGATAACAGTCTTAAAACAATTCACATTTTTCAGATAGGGCAGACAGCCTTGGTGTTAATGTGCAATCTGGAAAGAAGCACCTCTCCTTATCTCAAGAATAGATGGGTCACCCGTCAGTGACACCTGCTTCTCGATTCTACCTCAAGAGGAAGCATCATCTCCATATGTAAAGACCATTCGGGACTGTGACATTTCAATTAAGTCCCTTCTTACTCTTCCAAACTCCAGGATATAAGTCTGTCCAACCTCTTATCATACACCAAATCTTTAATTCCAGTTGTTAATCAAGTTAACAGCTTCCATTGTATTTATATCTTTTCTTAAATAAGGAGACTAATACTGCATGTGGTATTTCAGATGTGATCTCACCATTGCCCTGTATAACAGAAACATGACCACTCAATTCTGGTATTCAATTGCCATCACAATAAGTGATGGAATTCTATCAGTTTTCCTAAGTACCTGCTGTGCCTGCATACTAACTTTTCATGATTACTGCACTACCACACACTGAGGCCTCTGTGTCTTAGACTGCTGTAATCTCTTACCATGAATACCCCATTTGTCAGATATTTTCCCATTCATTTTGCCTATCTTTGTCCCTTTGTAACCTCCTCACAACTTACTTCCTTGCCTATCACTACATCATCAGCACATTTAGCAACCACACCTCTGATCTCTTCATCCAACACATTTGTCTGAATTAGAAATGGTTGAGGTCCCAGCCCTGGCCCCTGTGACACTTCACTGGTTAGATCTTGTCAACTAGAAACTGATGCATTTACTTCCTATGTCCTATTAGCCTATCAGACTCCTATCCATGTCAATATTCCTACCCACTTTACCATGATCTTTTATTTTCTGCAAAATCCTTTGATGTAGCTTCTTATCAAATGTCTTCTGGAAATCGAAGTCCAGTGCATCCACCAGGTCCCCTTTATCCATGGCACGTGTTATTTCTCAAAAAAACTCCAATGAACTGGCTAAACATGATTTCGCTTTCACAGAACCATGTCGACTCTGCCTGAATACTCTGAATTTTTCTAATTTCCTTGCTATAATGGTTTTAATAATAGCGTCTGACATTCTCACATATAGATGTTAAATTAACTAGCCTTTAATTTTTGATTAAAGAGTTACTTCCACTATTTTCCAATCCGATGGCACCTTCCCTGAATCTCAGGAAGTTTAGAAAATTAAACCAATGGATTGGCCATTTTCGTTGACATTTCTTTGATAAAGTCTATTTTTACCTGAGGACTTGAGGGCACACAGACCCAGCAATTTGCACCATTTCCCTGATCATTGAAATTTTCTTGGGTTCCCCCCTTTTCTCCATTTAATGATTTACAACTATTTCTGGAATGCCATGAATATGATCTACTGTGAAGGCGAATGCGAAGTATCTAATAATTCATCTGATACCTTCATGTTTTCCATTATTAATTAATTATTGGGGGAGATGGTGCTGCATTGAAAATGTCACTGGACAAGTCACCCACGGTTACCAGGCTAGACCCTGGGAATACTGCTTATAGTTTTGGACTGCTTATTTCGGGAAAGATACATTAGTTGCGGATAGACTCCAGAGAAGATTCATTTGGTTGATCCAATGCATGGAGAGATTTTCTTGAATATCGGAGGCTGAAGGGGGTGGGGTTGCAAAGTTTACAAAATTATAAGGGCTATGGATAGGGTGGATGGAGGGAGTTCTTTTCCCAGGGTAGAAATGTCATTTACTGAGGACCATAGGCTAAAAGTAAAAGAGGATAAGTTTCAAGGAAATGTGAGATGCAAGTTTTTTTACACAAAGGGTGGCACAGCAGGTGGTGGAAGTAATTATAATAGGAATCTTTAAGAGGCATTTTGAATGGGAAGGGAATAGAAGGATACAGACAGTGTAGATGCAAAATGCTTTTAGTCTCAAAAGCTATCATGTGCTGGCACAGGCTTGGTGGGCCGAAGGGTCTGTCCCTGTGCTGTACTGTTCTTTGTTCTTTGCCCTTCTTTGCAAGGTTGAGTAGGTGGGCTTCATACTGACTGAGTTTTAGAGAAACGAGACGAGACCAAATATACTGAGGCTTGTCAGAGTAGATGTGGAAAAGTTGTCCATTGTGGGAGTGTCAAGGGCCGAACAGCATCATCTTAGAATACGTGATCGCCTATTTAAGACAGCAGGAATTTCTTCTCTCAGAGGGTAGAGAATCTGTGGAATTCATTACTACAGAGGGCTGTTGAAGTTGGGCTATTAAATATATTGAAGGCTGAGATCAATCAACAAATTTTTAATCAGAAAGGGAAAAGGCAGGAAAGTGGATTTGAGGATTATTAGATTAGCCAAGGTCACTTTAAATGGCAAAGCAGATTTGATAAACTGAAGAGCCTACCACTGACTCCATGCTATATGGTCATATGGTGTTCCAGAAATATGGGCTGGAACCCCAACATGACAGAATGAAAAATTCAAATTCAGTGAACAAAATCTGCAAGTAAAACCTGGCCTAATGATGTAAAAACCCATCTGGGTCACTAACTTTTTTTTATTCATTCATAGGATGTGGGCATCGCTCGCCAGGCCAGCATTTGTTGCCCACCCCTAATTGCCCAGAGGGCATTAAGAATCAACCACATCACTGTGGGCCTGGAGTCACATCAAGGTAGGGATGATAGCTTCCTTCCCTAAAAGACAGATGGGTTTTTCTGACGATCACTTCATGGTCATCATGAGACTCCTAACTCCAAATTCCACCATCAGCCATGGTGGATTCAAACCCGGGACCCCAGCACATTACCTGGGCCACTGGATTAACAATGCAGCAACAACACCACCGGGTCATCACCTTCCCCAATGTCATTGAGAAGAGGAAAGCTGCTGCCCTTACCACGTCTGACCTGCTTGTGACTCCAGACTTGCAAGAAATACCAGTGATTGTTAATTTCGTTTGAACAATTAGGGGTGGGTAGCACTTGCTGACCTCTCCAACAATATCATCATTCCATAAAAGAATAAAAGAATTCCTGAAAGATGTGTCTCTGATATTTAGATAAAGCACTCTAGTCCTCGACTCTGCATCCAGTGAAAATAATTTCCCTCTACCTACCTTATCTATCCACCTTAATTGCTTAAAAACTTCAACTGAATCACCTCTTGCCATTCTATATTCCAGAAATGCATTCCTGCTTCTCAGCTGCTCAGTGAGAATTTCCTTCCTCACTGTGTCCCTACACCCTGTTGGCTGTAGTGGTCCAATGAAATTGTGCACCACTATATTTATTTTCCCCTTTACTGATTCATGCTATGGGGGTGACACTGGCTAGGCCAGAATTTATTGCCCATCCCTAATTGCCCCAAGTCAGCCACATTGCTGTGGGTCTGGAGTCACATGTCAACTAGACCAGGTAAGGATGGCAGTTTCCTTCCCTAAAGGGCATTGGTAAACCAGATGGGTTTTTCCCCCTGACAATCACCAATGGTTCTTTGTTGAAATAAAATTCCACCATCTGCCACAGCAGGATTCAAACCAGGGTTTCCTGAACATTATCTGAGTCTCTGTATTAACACTGTAGCGATAATACCACTAGGCCATTGCCTTCCCCATTCCCTCAGTTCAGGGAACCGAAGTACGGGCAATAAATCACAACAACAAAAACATAAATTGCTGGAAAAGCTCAGCATGTCTGGCAGCATCTGTGGAGAGAAGTCAGAGTTAACATTAACTCATTTCTCTCCACAAATGCTGCCAGGCCTACTGAACATTCCCAACAATTTACGCTTTTGTTTCTGATTTACAGCATTGGCAGGGTTTTTTTTTCTCAGTTTTGACTTGATGGGCAAAAATAAATGTTGGCTCAGACAGCGATGTCTTTCAAACAAACCACCAAGAGAAAGCTAGCTCGGGTCACACGAAATCTGGCTGACAACAGATTTTGCCAACTTGGTCATTACTGGAGTATTAATAATGGTGAATCTCTCCAGTAAATCAGTCAGAACCCTTATCTAACAGCAAGATGTTTTGTCAGCTCCGCACAATCTCCTATACCTTTCAACATTGATGATCCTTCTCTTTCACAGAGCTGTTTCTGATACTCTGTTTAAAACGACATCTCTTTTTACAAATTAGAAGTGTCGAGGGGTGCTTTCTAGATGCTGCTTGTGTGGTTTGGTGTTCAACATGTAGATATACAAGAAACTAAAGCCACAAGAGGGGATTTTATTTCTTCAATGGTGTTGTCTTGGGGCATGGCCAAGGATTAAAGAAACAGGATCCACTTGATTCAGGAATACTTATCAAGCTCACAAATGCTGTGTATGGCACAGTGCTTCAGGAAGCCATTCAAGTGTAAGAGGGAAGAAAGGATTGCACTTCTAGTAGAGGGATTGATACTATTCTCTATAGCAAAGACCAAGCATCTAGAGTAATTCCATATCAAAACAAAAAGAACTGCGGATGCTGTAAATCAGGAACAAAAACAAAGTCACTGGAAAAGCTCAGCAGGTCTAGCAGCATCAGTGAAGAAAAATCCAGAGTTAACGCTATGGATCTGGTGACCCTTCCTCAGAACTGATCTGAGGAAGGGTCACCGGAGCTGAAACGTTAACTCTGATTTTTGTTCACAGATGTTGCCAGACCTGCTGAGTTATTCCAGCAAATTCTGTTTGTTTTTTTTTAGAGAATTCTAAGTTGCTGGCCAGGCGCCAAGGTTCGGGGCATCTGCTCAGGACTGGGCAGGAATTTGCAATGGGAGGGAGAGGATCCAGCAGTGAGGTATACGAACTTGCAGAGATAGGTTAAGGGGAGCTTTGGAAGGATATTTGTAGAATCTACTTTGCAATATTTGGTAAGATGGGGGCCATGGACAACATTAAGGTATATCTGATGACAGGAAAGATGTTCTGGCTCTTGAGGGAGCGCCACAAAGATTTACCAGAGTGATCCCTGGGTTGGGACTGCTGATGTATAAGAAGAAACTGGATCAGTTTTGACCGTATTCATTGGAATTTGGAGGAATGAGGGGTGAATCTCATAGAAGCTTATCAAATTCTAATGGGACTAAAGAGAGTAAACACAAGAAGGATGTTCTGAATGATCAGGGAGTTTAGAACCGGGGTCACAGTCTAAGGATATGGGGTAGGCCATTTCGAACAGGGAGAAATGTCTTCACCCCGAGAGTGGTGAGCATGTGGAATTCAAAATAACTCAACAGGGGCCAGTATCCTGTCACTGAGTCACCCTTTATTTACATGTGGAGAGTCCTTGTCACTGGTACAGCTCCCACAGGGCCAGCTCTCACAGTGAACAGAACCTCTGACACTCCTGTTTACACCTGTCAGCCAGGGCTCCCTGATTGGACCAGGTTAACAGCCCCAGTCAGGGATCTCATAGTCTAGGAGGTCCTCCTGGCTGACCTCATTACAATCATTACAGAATTCTTTGCCGCAGAAAGTGGTTGCAATCAAACATTTAAATATTTTCAAAAAGGAGTTAGAGACAGTTCGTAGGGCTAAAGGGATTATGTGGTATGGGGGAGAAAGCAGGAATAGAGGGCAAGAGTTGGATGATCAGCCATGATCATTTTGAACAATGGAGCAGGCTCAAAGGGCCGAATGGCCTACTCCTGTTTCTATTTTCAATGTTTCAGCTACATTTATCTCAGACATTGGACTCAGCTGAAGACTAACCTCCACATGACTCCCAATTTTGCTCTTTTGCCACCTTCATAACGCAGAGATGGTATGGAAGAGAGTCTCCTCAGCCTGAGGGTAATTGTGGATGGAGATGGAGTACAAACTCAATCTCATATCTTTCTGTGAGCAAGGAAGATATCAATTACACCCCACCCCTACTCACCCCACCTACCCAGCTCACACTCCCTCCATTAGTGCCACCATTGAAATCAGTAGGAATTTTATTCTGCCCTTCTTTGAAATGTTGCATGCGGCTCAATGGAGAACTTCATTAGTACCTCATAAATCTCTTTCTGTTGATTAAAATCCAACTTAAGTTTGTCAAAAGAAACCCAACCACAAAACCACTTGTTCCTGATCATCTGTGGAAGGAATCTGTAATTTTGACATGGGAACTCTGGATGGTGTAACAAAGAAAGATGTAGGAGGGTGTTTTATTCATTTAACACTCCAGTGTAGTGTTCAGAAACAGGCCAATTGGCTTACAAACTAACTTTGAAGTCCCATCACTGTGAAAAACATCAGTCAGTATTCACTCAGCAAGATTAACCAGCACCACTTCTACAAACATCCACTCCCTCTAACACTGGTTCTCAGTAGAAGCAGTATGCGCTATCTACAAGATGCACTGCAACAATTCACCAAGGCTTCTTAGACAGAACCTTCAAAACTCATGATTACTTCCATGAAGGAAAAGGGAAACTGATACATGGGAACACAACTCCCTGAAAGTTCCTCTCCAAGCCACTTAGCATGCTAGTTTGAAAATATATCACCAGTGTCGTCAGATCAAAATCTTGGAATTCCCTTCCTAAGTGCATTGTGGGTCTACCGACAGATACATGGACTGCAGTGGCTCAAGAAGGCAGCTCACATCACCTTCTCAAGGGCAACTAGAGTTGTGCAAAAGAATGCTGGCCCAACCAACAATGCTCACATCCTATGAGTGAATGAAAAAAGGTTTTCGTAGAGAGTCAAGTGCCAACTGACCAATACAAGTGCTTCCATCCGTATTAATCACATTGGACAGACTATTGGGTCGACACCGTCCTGTTTGTCAAATATTGCCATTGTCGCTCCAATAACCATTTCAATAGGAGTAGCACTTTTTCGGTATTCTTTCCTGGGGTATTAACATCACTGGTGAGCCCAAGCTTGGTTGCCCATTCCTAATTGCCCCTTGAACTGAATGGTTTGGTCAATTGTTTCAGATGGTGGTCAAATTTCAAAAACATTGCTTTGGATCTGGAATCTCACAAAGGCCAGAGTGAGTAAGGGTAGCACATGAGGCGATGGTGTGTCAGCATTATTACTAGATTACTGACACAAAGACCGTCTGTAAGGTCCTGAGGACCCGCATTCACATCGCACCGTGGCAGATTGTGAAATTTGAATTCAACAAGATCTGGATTTTTTTCTTTAAACATCTATTAGTGATGTTTATAAAATATTACTGATGCGGTTTAGGCAAGGAATTCTGTCTTCGGGGATGGACAATAAATCTTGCCTACCAAATGATCCTCTCACATTTAATGAAAGAATAAAACAAAATTCCTTCCTTTGATAGGGTTTTTTGACAACTATTACATGGTTGCTGCTAGATTAGCTTTTAATTGATAAAGTCTAGCCTATTGACATCTATATAGCCACTATCAATTATCTTTAAAAAACACCACCTGCTTCACTAATGTCCTCCAAGGAAGTAAATCCTGACTAAGTAACTTTGTCTGGGTTTATAGGTAAGAATTAACTATGGAAAAATATTGTGGGCAACCGAAGAAAGGTCACTGGACTCAAAACATTAGCTCTGCCTTCTCTCCACAGATGCTATTAGTCCTACTGATTTTCTCCAAGATTTTTTATTTAATTTGGTTAAAAAGATTTTGGGCAGTTGAAAGGAGAACCTGACTGAATGTATATGCAATTATATAGTTTCTCCTAGACAAGGAGGTTGCTCAGAGCAGTTAAGGGAATAATTTAACTCTATGTGAGGGTTTCAGTTTGTGAAAATGTCCAGACCAGAAGTTAGAATGCTGTAGATTGTTAGAAGACTGAGAAGGTCTGAACTCCCCATTGTGTGAGCATTCCAGGAAAAAAGACATTCCATTCTCAGGATGGGAACTAAGAAGAGTTACAGATTTGATAGGAAATGAAAACCTCTCGAGAATTTTGCTACACCACTGATGATGTTGGAGAGAAGATGGGATTTTGTTTCTTTGTTTTCTATTTTGAACTTTTTCAGACTGTGTGATATTTAGACGCCTGGTTTGTATCATGTCATTCCCACTTGTATTTCTATTGTGTAATAAACTTCTGTTTTGAGGTTAAAACAAATTGTCAGCCTTAGGTGTTAATGTCCCAGTGGAAGTACAGTATTCGAAATAAAACATCAAAACAAAAACTATCAAGGCAGATTTCATTCTGAAATCTGATTTGTCCAATAGTAATATCACTCAAATCATAGGAACTCAGAAACAAGAATGAGCCATTCAGCCTGTTGATCCTACCCCACTACCCAACTTTGAAGCCTTTAAAAACCAAAAGAACTGCAGATGCTGCAATCAGAAACTAAAACAGAAATTGCTAGAAAAGCTCAGCAGGTCTGGAAGCGCCTGGTGGCGAGAAATCAGAGTTAATGCTTTGGGTTGAGTGACCCTTCGTCAGAATCCTTCCTTGACTTTGATGCCTTTAAGTGCATTAGCCCTACTGCCCTTAGGCCATCGGTAAACAAAAAGTTATCAATTTCTGCTTTAAATACATTCAAAGACCGAGCCATCTGAGGTTCAGCATTCCAAAGATTCACATAACCCTCTGATCAAAACAATTCCTCAATCATAAATGGCATTCCCTTATTTTTAGTTTGAGCCCTCTAATTGTAGACTCCCCAACCAGTGGAAACATCTTACCAGCATTTATCCTGTCTATCCCATTAAATATTTTGAAAGTTTCAGCGAGATCACCTCTCATCCATCAAAACTTTGAGGATATAGCCTAAGTTTACCTAAACTCTCTTCATAGGACGGTCCTGCATTCCCAGCAACAATCTGGTGAGTATTTACTGCACTCCCACTCTGGCAGTAATATACTTCCTGAGATAAAGACACACAGACTGAACACAATAATCTGCATGCGGTTTAACCAAACTTCTGAACAATTAAAGCAAGACTTCACTATTCCTGTACTTAAATCTTCTTGCAATAAGGATCACTACTCCATTAGCCTTTTTAATAGCTTTCTGAACCTGCAAATTAAAATTGAGTGTCTTACTGACAAACACACCTAAGTTTCTCCGAATATCTAGACTTTCCAACCTCTTACCAGTTAAGAAATAATTTGCACATCTGTTCCTCTTACTAAAGTGCATAACTTCACATTTTTCCATATTATATTCCATCTGCCATGTTTTTGTCCACTCACTAAGCCTGTCTAAATCCCCCTGAAGGCAATTTACATCTTCCTAAGTATACACATTCTCTCTCGGCTTTTTTTATCATCCACAAATTTGGAAATATTACATTTGGGCCCCTCATTGAAGTCATTGATGTATATTGGGAACAGCTGATGTCCAAGTCCTGATCCCCGCAGTGCCCAATTAATCAAGGCATGGGAATGACCCATTTACCCCAACTTTGCTTTTTGTCTGTCAGCCAATCCTAAATCTACACCAGTACTTTATCTCTAATCCCACGAGCTTTCATTTTTGCCAACCAGCCTAATGCTATTCCCTGGGATTAGGAGAACAAGACATGATTTGATTAAAACTTACATTTTATTTAAAGGGATTGAACAGAGTAAACACTAGGAGGATGTTTCCATATCTGGGGTGGGTGAGTCTAGAAAAACAGTGTCGTGGTCTCGGATTAAAGGATTGGCCATTTAGCGCTGGGATAAGGAGAAATTTCTTCACTCAAAAACGTGTGACCACACGGAATTTTCTAACTCAGTGGGTTACAGAGGCTCAGATGTTAAGTGTATTCAAGATAGAGTCTGATAGATTTGGGGATACAATTGGAATTATGGACTTTGGGGATGATGTGGGACAGTACTGGTGAGGTAAAAATTCAATCAAGATCTTGTTGAATGGCAAAGAAACAGACTCAAGAGGCCAAATCTCCCTACTCCTGCTTTTATTTCTTATACTGAGAGACACTAGCACTAATGTCAAGTCCATGCCTTTTCTCATCATCCATTCATGGGATATGGGCATTGCTAGCCTGATCAGGACTTATTGCCCTTGACATAGGAGCAGTGAGTTAACGTTTTGAAAGGTTACAGTCCATGTGCTGTAGAGACACCCACAGTTCTGCCAGTGAAGGGGTTCCAGGATTTAGACCCAATGGCACTGATGCAACGGTGATACATTTCCAAGTCAGGTTGGTGAGTGGTTTGGAGGGGAACTTGGTGTTCCCTTGTATCTATTGCCCCTGTCCTTCTAGGTGGAAATGGTCGTGGGTTTGGAAGATGCTGTCTGAGGAGCTTTGGTGAATTTCTGCAGTGTATCTTATAGATAGTACACACTGCTGCTACTGAGCATCGCTGGTGGACGGAGTGGATATTCAAGGGGGTGGGTATAGTGTCAATCAAACTGGGGTGCTTTGTACTGAATGGTGTTGGATTTCTTGAATGTTTTTGGAGTTGCACTCATCTAGGCATGAAAAGCTGCTTGGGCAATATTATATAGGGCCACCCAGTGTGAAATAGCATAGAGATGTGGGCAAGCGTCCACTTCACTGAGTAGCAACCAGGTGGGAAAACTATGAAACTTTCCTTTCCACCCTCAAAAGCGGGATTATGCTGGCTGGTAGACCTCTTTGTAGCTGAGGTCCCATTTACGGGGAGGTGATGGCCTAGTAGTATTATTGCCGGACTGTGAATCCAGAGACCCAGAAAATGTTCTGGGGACCCAGGTTTGAATCCCACAGTGGCAGATAGCAAAGCCTAATGACGACCATAAGCTCATTGTCAATTGTCAGGAAAAACCCATCTGGTTCATTAATGTCCTTTAGGGAGGGAAACTGCTATCCTTACCTGGTTTGGCCTACACGTGACTCCAGACCCACAGCAATTTGGTTGACTCTCAACTGCCCTCTGTGCAATTAAGGATGGACAATAAGTGCTGGCCTAGACAGTGATGACCTCATTCTGTGAATGAATAAAACTAAGTTGCTACAGACCAGAGATGTAGCCTGATGTTTACATCCCTTCTGTTCTAGCTCCTCACCAGCCGGCAACTTTACAGACCAACTCATTCCAGCTTCACACCTGATTACCGACTTGGTATCCCAACACACTCATCAATGCCCATCAACAGTCCTACAGGAAGCTTGTAACTGTTTGCCCACATCCTTGGCAATTTCAAGCCCTGCAAATTGTCTAATGGCCCACATGGAATCCCCAGGGAATTATTCCTTTGGGAAACTGATGAGAGCTCATTTGGGAAAGTTTAATTCACTGGGTGGAGCGGGGTGCAGAATTGGTAGGATGGGAGGAGATTTGGGTTTCAAATATTAATCCGGGCATCTGTTACTGTGTGATTTGAGGATGACGCAGTGCGGAATTAAGCAGTTCAGTGTGCTGCTGTGATAGGTGGCAGCAAAACAATAATCCCTTCAGAGAACAGTTCATGCGATTAGATTAAAATCCAAAGCTTAAAGTACATGTGCCCTTTGACCGCCCAATCTTGCTCCCGCTTGAGAAACTGATCCACGATTTGATTCAGCTCATACCTTGCTGCAGGATTTTTCGGAAGTATTTGTTGTGGATGGTACAGTTCCATCTCCGGCTTCGGAACTGGAACTGGCATTCCCGTACCCCCAGCCTGGCTCCTTTTGCCACCTCACTCACAATCTCCGGCTCAGTTTGGCACAATTCAGCCTGCTTCCCTGCCAACCGCTTGGTTTTCCGGCAGATGCTGTTTGGGTCCATCACCAGGGGACTTCCCACTGCCCTGCGTCCAAAAGAAAAGTGAATTGTTTTATTTTTAAAATCAACATGATTTTGACATTGCCATGGTAACATCGCTTTTATTAAGAGATCATAGGAACTGCCGATGCTGGAGAATCTGAGATGACAAAGTGTAGAGCTGGATGAACACAGCAGGCCAAGCAGCATTAGAGGAGCAGGAAAGCTGATGTTTCAAGTCTGGACCCTTCCTCAGAATTCATTTTCAGATTTCTGAAGAAGGTCCAGATGCAAAACGTCAGCTTTCCTGCTCCTCCGATGCTGCCTGGCCTGCTGTGTTCATCCAGTTCTACACCTTGTTAGCACTTTAATTAAAACCGGGGTGAACATTAAGGATGATCACACGAAAGGAATGGTTCGAGCTATCAGCAATGACTGTACAGAATGCAACACTTTCCTTTGGAAGAACAGAGCTAAGAGGTGACCCAATAAGACTCTTTAAAATGGTGAGTTCGGCTGAACACACAGAAAACATTTCCACTTGAAAGGAGACCATGACCACTGCATTATAACTATTTTCTTTCATTCATTCACAGGACAATGGCAGCACTGGCTAGGCCAGCATTTATTAAGCAGAGGGATTTTAAGAGTCAGCCACATTGCTATGGGCCTGGAGTCGCAATGGAGGCCTGACCAGGTAAGGATGGCAGCTTCCCTCCCTAAAGGGCATTAGTGAAGAAGATGGGCTTGTCCAACAATTGATTCATGATCATCATTAAACTCTTAATTCCAGATTTACATTGCCATTTGCTGGGGCCAGGATTTGAACTCAAGTCCCCAGAACATATGTGGGTCTCTGCATTAACAGTCTAGCAATATTACCACTAGCCTATTGCCTTCCCTTTAGTTATCGCGGGGCAGCGACTTGAAAAAATTTGGGAATTTGCACATTCTTCCTTCCTAACTGATTAAAGATTTAAAAGCCATCTTAGGTTTGTTCAACTCCACATCATTTCTATGACCCTTTGATTTTTTGCTTCTAAATTCTGTGCCTGAGGTACCTCTCTCACTGGTGCCTGAAGAAAGAGCGACACTCCAAAAGCTACTGCCATCAAATAAACCTGTTGGACTATAACCTGGCATTGTGTGATTTTTGACCTTCCCCAAAGGAGATTCACAAGGAAAAAATGGTTCACGCTATTGGTAATCGCTACACAGACAGCAACTCTTTCCTCCAGAAAAGACAGAGCTAAACAGTGATCTGATTAGGTTCTGTATAATGGTGAGTTCGGCGAAATGCATTTCCACTTAACAAGAGACCGCAGCCACCGCATTATGTAAATATGCAATGGTCACCAGTAATTCCAGTAAGGAAATCAGGATAAATGTACTTAGCCAGCACGGTCAGAAG
The DNA here is from genome assembly GCF_030684315.1 of Stegostoma tigrinum. Lineage (NCBI taxonomy): Eukaryota > Metazoa > Chordata > Chondrichthyes > Orectolobiformes > Stegostomatidae > Stegostoma > Stegostoma tigrinum. The sequence goes on from NC_081360.1 coordinate 99,447,059, forward strand.
TGGAACACATGTAGTAATTGAGGGGAAAACCTGCATTTCAGGGAAGCCAGATAAATACCAAAGAGAAAGCACAGAGGGACATGGTAAACTAGTCGGACCTGGGGCCATAAGAAATAGGAATAGGGGCAGGCCATTTGGTCCCTTGAGCCTGCACTGCCATTCAATAGGATCATGGCTGATCCAACATTCCTTAGACCATATGACCATAAGACATAGGAGTGGAAGTAAGGCCATTCGGCCCATCGAGTCCACTCCTCCATTTAAATCATGGCTGATGGGCATTTCAACTCCACTTCCCTGCACTCTCCCCGTAGCCCTTGATTCCTTGTGAGATCAAGAATTTGTCGACCTCTGCCTTGAATGCATCCAACATCCCGGCCTCCACTGCACTCCGTGGCAATGAATTCTACAAGCCCACCACTCTCTGGCTGAAGAAATGTCTCCTCATTTCCAATTTAAATTTACCCCCTCTAATTCTAAGGCTGTGCCCATGGGTCCCAGTCTCCCCGCCTAACGGAAACAACTTCCCAGCGTCCTCCCTTTCTAAGTCATGCATTATCTTGTAAGTTTCTGCTAGGTCTCCCCTCAACCTTCTAAACTCTAATGAGTACAATCCCAGGATCATTAGCCATTCATCATACGTTAAACCTACATTCCAGGGATCATCCATGTGAATCTCCGCTGGGCACGCTCCAGGGCCAGTATGTCCTTCCTGAGGTGTGGGGCCCAAAATTGGGCACAGTATTCTAAATGAGGCCTAACTAGAGCTTTATAAAGTCTCATGCCTGCCTTCCCTCTAACCCTTGTTCCCCCGACTGATCAAGAATCTATCTTTGTCAGTCTTAAGTATACATAAGGACTCTGCCCCCACAGCTCTCTGTGGCAAGGAGTTCCAAAGCCTCACAACCTTCATCTTAAACTTGCTTCTTTTTATGCTGAGATGATGCCCTTTGGCCCTAGACTCTCCTGTGCGGGAAAACCTTTCAGCATTTACCCTGCCAAGCCCCTTATGAATCTTATATGCTTCAATATGTCATGTTATGGTTACGTTTCTGTGTATCACACTTAGGAGAAGACCTACTCCCAAGAGGTTCACCTGGGGCATGAAGGCTGGTTGGAAATAGATGGGCCAAATGGCCTGTTTTTGTCCTGTTGATTTATGTTTGAAGTGTTTTAGCACATCTCTTGAGGTGCTGGGACTATGACCTGGAAAGACATCTGCAGCATACCGGACTAGTGTGAGCCTCATTTAATTACAATGTGCGTGCACACATTTCCACACACACAAATATCAAACATGCAGCCACATGATCAGCAGCTCTGTTTTAAATCAAAGATTAATCCCCTGTGTGCCCCCATGGAATCTTTAACAGCGCTGCATAAAGACATAGGCACAGGCAAGCTCTGCTGGATTCTCTGACCTATAATTGAGCTCCGCTTAACCAACATGCAGGGAAAATCTTTGTCTGGGAGTAAACGGGAGGGGGAGGTGTATCGGGGATCTGTGTGAGAGGTACTGCTCATTTCTTCCTGTGATAAATGCACAACCCTGTTGTCATGATGCATTGGTACACTTCAGTGATACCCAGGCAGTAATCCGTCATACAACAAATTCCCTATCCCATCCTGGTCCTCACAGCGATCTGCAGAACAAAAGAAGTGAGAGGGTGATATTTAAGTCCGTGCATGTCTATATAAATGTGTGTCTGTCTGTGTGCATAAACATAGGAGTGTGTGTAAAATTTGGGAAGTGTTGTCGCATTTGTAGAAAGCATCGGTGAGGCCATATGATACCAGAGCAAAATTAGGCCATTTGGTTCTTCATGTCTGCTCCACCTTTCGATCATGGTTGGTATGTTTCTCAAACCCATTCTCCCCGTAACCCATTGATCCTTTACTAATCAAGAGCCTATCTATCTCTGTCTTAAATACACTCCATGACTTGGCCTTCGCAGCCATCTGTGGCGACAAGTTGCATCGATTCACTACCCTCTGGCTGGATAAATTCTTCCTCGTCTCAGTCCTTCTCTGGAGTATTGCATACCATTTTGGTCCCTTACTTGAGGAAGATGTAATTGCATTGAAGGCACTTCAGAAGAGGTTCGCTAGATTGATTCCAGAGATAGAAGGCTTGTCTTAAGAGGAGAGATTGAGCAGTTTAGGCCTACACTGACTAGAGTTTAGAAAGACGAAAGGATATCTAATTGAGATATATCAGATTCAGAAGTAGAAGTAGGGAGGACGTTATCTCTTGTGAAGCAAAATTGAACAAGACGTCATTGTTTTAGACAAAAGAATGGCAGTTTTAAAAGAGCGATGAGGAGAAGTTGCTTCTCTCAACAGGTTTTGAATCTGTGGAATTCATTATCCTGGAATATGTAGTTTGTTAGAACATTAAATAAATTTAAGGAGGACTTAGGCAGATTTGTAACTAGTAATGGGTTGAATGGTTATGCGGAGTGGATAGGAAAATGGAATTCAGCTGAGATGAGATCAGCCATGATTGAATTGAATCGCAGAGCAGCTGTAAGGGGCCGAATGGCCCACTCCTTCTCCTAGTCCTTACGTTTTTGTTCTTATATAACATATGCCTACGTACAAATAGGTTAATTGCTCACGATTAATGGACATGTACATGAAGCATGATATACGGCACACTCAACTCAAAGGAAGGAGAGTCTCCAAGCAAATGGCAGGCAAACCTATCCCCGAGCTCTTTCCATTTTTATTTCTAACTTTTCCATGGGACCTAGGCATTATTAGCAAGAATGGTCCAGCCCCAAGTGCCCTTAAGCTTAGTGCCTTTCTTGGGCATTGCAGGGGGCAATTAGCATGTTCACCCTGATTGAGACAACCTTTAGATTCCAGAATTCTCTAGTTAAACATCAAATTCCAATTCCACTGGTGTGGGGTCCACTGTGTCAATAGAGGCTGTTAGTTCTGTGATTGTGCCGCTAACTATTAGCATCCCAGATATAAGTAAGCAATGGCCCTGCAGAATTCTAGGTCCCCGGCAGCTGGTAGAGACTAGGCAAAAATAGGTCACTTCAGAGGGAGTTAACATAATGACATGTCCTTATACCAACATATTTCAATCAACCAGCTCAGAGGTTCACTTAGACATCACGGGAGGAGGATCTAGGGCTTGACCTCAGGCTATTTGGCCAAGAGGTAAGGAAACTACCTCTGTATTGGATCATTCATCCCTCAGAACCACCAGGAAGTCTCCCAGAATTGGAGTCAGTCTCCAAGGCATCAAAGACCAAGAGGAAAATCATCTGGACTTTAAAGAAAATATTGCGACTTCTTTTTTTCCCGTTCCTTTGAACATTTAAATTTATTAGGAATAGAACTGTTGTAAATAGTGTTGTAAAGGCTGCTTTATAGCTGGAGGCAGTTGTGTGCAGGAGATCATTAAAAAAATCCCTCCAGAATTGCACTGAACCAGAGTAAATAACTCTCTGGCAGGTTAAGATGTGGATATGTTGATTGTTAACAATATAATTGCGTTAGAAAAACACCTTTGAAAGCCAAATGTAATTCTACATTTCATACATTAAAATACTGGGTACACGGCAAAGAAATGGTATTAAATTTTCACAAGATGCTACGTCACTGATCAAAGATTAAAGATAGGATCATAGGCTTGTAGAATTACTACTGAGCAGGGATAAACCATTTGGCCCTGTCTGCACCAGCCATTCAACCAATTCTACTCTACCAGCTTTTCCATGTGACATTGCAATTCTTTTTCACTGTAATGATCCAATTCAGTTTGAAGGCCACAATTGAGCCCACCTCCATCACAATGTGAGGCAACGCAACCCAGATCCTAACTACTCACTGCCTGAAACGTCTTTCTCAGGTTTGTTGCTGGTTCTTCTGCAGTTACCAAGGCTTAATTTAGTCTTGTTTTTGATCCTCCAGCTAATGGGAACATTTTCACCTGATTTACACTACTTAGATTCCCCACGATTCTGAACATCTTGATCAAACTTTGACTCCTCGTTTTTGAAGGTAAACGGATAGAAACATGAGCAATGAAATTCAAGGTTGAGAAGCAGAAAGTGATTGGCTTTCAAAGGTTGAATATGGAAAGACAGTATGCTTGGCAGAATTTTGAAAAGTGAGTGGAGAGGCCTTGATGCCCATATGCAGAACCAGTCAATGAGTTAGTTAAAACAAATTATACTGAAGGGTCACTGGGCTCGAAACATTAACTCTGCTTTCTCTCTACAAATGCTGCCGGACCTGCTGAGTTTGTGCAGCAATTTCTGATTTTGCTTCTGATTTTCAGCATCTTTGGTGTATTTTAGTTTAAAAAAAATACAGTTACTTGGGTTTACCAGGGATTCATAAAATAGTTACAGTGTAGAAGTAGGCCATTTGTCCCACTGTGTTAGTGCTGGTTCTCTAAAGGAGAAATCTATATTGTACACTCCCTCTTGGTTTCCTGTAATCCTATATGGTTTTCTTCTGAGATTTTGAACCAACAACCTTTCGCAAGTCCCTGTGAACTTCTTCCACCGCACTCTCAAGCAGTGCATCCCAGATCCTAACCACTCACTCATTAAAAAAGTTTTCCCATATCTCTCCATTGCCTCTGTTGGCAATGATCTAAAATCTGTGCCCCTTGCTTCCACATTCTGTCACCAACTGTTTCTCCCCATCTACTCTGTCCAGACGTCTCCTGATTTTGAACACCTCAATGAAATCTGTATTTGAATTTCTCTGTTCAAGTAGAGCAGCCCGAACATCACCAAACTTTCTACATAGCTGAAGTCCTGCATCCTTAGAACTACTCTCATCGATATCTTCCTCATTCACAAACTAATGCCTTCAAACATTTACAATATTCCAGTTGATGTCAAACCAGTGCTTGACATAACTTCCTTGATTTAGTCCCATTTGTCCCAGCTGATAAAAACTGCTTTGTTAGGTATGGACTCAAGTTCTCCTGCCACATTCAGTGACAAATGCACATATTGACCCAGGCTGTCAGCTCCTGCACCCTCTTAGGATTTTATGCTTTATTTCATATTGTGTGTCTGTGCTCTTCCAATCAAACTGTAGCACTTCACACTTCTCTGTGTTGGACCTCATCCACTGGATGGCACAGTGGCTCAATGGCTAGCACGGCTGCCTCACAGCACCATGAACCTGGGCTTAATTCCAGCCTCAGGTGACTGTGTGGAATTTGCATGTTCTCCCTCTGTCTAGCGTGGCTTTTCTCCGGGTGCTGTGGCTTTCTTCCAAAGCCCAGAGATGTGTAGGTGAGGTGGATTGGCCATGCTAGAGTTTCCAGAGATGTGCAGGCTAGCAGGGCTAGCCATAGGAAATACAGAATTGCAGGGAGGGGTAGAGGGTGGTGTGCTGCGCAGAGGGTCAGTGCAGAATCAATGATCCCTTTCCACTCTAAGGCAGTCTACATTTTTATCTTCAGCCATTTCATCAATTTGTCTTTGTCCTCTTGAAGTTGGGCACCCTTCTTCCACAACTTTAACAATCCTTCCAAGCTTTGTATCAGCAGCAGATTTCAAAGTTATGCCCTGTACACTAAGGTCTGTCTTATTATTGTATACCAGGCAATGCAAGAACTCTAACATCGATCTCTAGGGAATTCTAATTCACTCCTCCAGTCCAAACAATAATAGAACATAGAACATAGAACATAGAACATAGAACAATACAGCGCAGAACAGGCCCTTCGGCCCTCGATGTTGCGCCGACCTGTGAACTCATCTAAGCCCCTCCCCCTACACTATCCCATCATTATCCTTACGCTTATCTAAGGAATGTTTAAATGCCTCTAATGTGGCTGAGTTAACTACATTGGCAGGCAGGGCGTTCCATGCCCTTACCACTCTCTGAGTAAAGAACCTGCCTCTGGCATCTGTCTTAAACCTATCACCTCTCAGTTTGTAGCTATGACCCCTTGTACAAGCTGAAGTCATCATCCTCGGAAAAAGACTCTCCCTGTCCACCCTATCTAATCCTCTGATCATCTTGTATGTCTCTATTAAATCCCTTCTTAGCCTCCTTCTCTCCAATGAGAACAGACCCAAGTCCCTCAGCCTTTCTTCATAAGGCCTGCGTTCCAGATCAGGCAACATCCTGGTAAATCTCCTCTGCACCTTTTCCAATGCTTTCACGTCCTTCCTGTAAAGGGGCGACCAGAACTGCATGCAATATTCCACATAAGGTCGCACTGTGACCATTACTCTCTGCTTCCCGCCGCTAATTCAGTCTTCATGTTGCTATTTTCCTTTTTACTCTATGTACATTAACTTTGATCATAAGCCTGTTGTCTCATACACCAACATCAAAAGCTTTGCCCTCACCAACTTTCTCTTCCAAAAGCTCCAACAAGTTAATTGAACTTGAACAATCTGGTGTTCCATATTGGACCCACATTTGCCCAAGTGACTTAACTTCATCCTGAGCCATCATTTCCACTGCTGAGGTTAATCTGACTGTCCATCTGTTACTGGGGTACTCTCTACACCCTTTTTGTTACACAGGCAATTCACTAGCTCACGAGCACCAGCTCTCCTGTGGAGTCTCAGAAAGAATAACAAAATTACTGGTGGTGCCAACACAATTTCTACTCTCACCTCAGTCTGTCTCCATAGATGTATTTCATTTGAGCTCTTATCAGACAGCCTCTGTAATCCATGATCCCTCCAATTTTGTTTCCTTTTTTTGTGGATCTCCGAGGCTCATGCTTGGCAGCAATGTCCAAAAATCGGAAATGAATGCCGGGAATGGTGTTGACACATGGATTGGCATGCACGAACCCTACAGGGTGGGTATGCACATGATGGCTTAGAGAGAACACACTCTGCAATACTTCCTCCTTACCAATCTAAATCCTTCAAGTATCCCTGACCAGCCAAGAGAGCCAATGATAGCCTAACTAATAGCCCCAATTCCAAGGCTAATGTTCTGGTGCCAATGTCACCATGGAAGGAGCAGGATTGAGAATGATTTGAGAACTGGTGACCACCACTGGTTGTTGGAAAAATCCATCGGATTCATTAACACCCTTTGGGAAAGGAATTCTGGTTTGGTTTACACGTGACTCCAGATCCACAGCAATGTGGTTGACAATCAACGACACTCTAAAATGGCCCAGCAAGACACTCAATTCAAGGGCAATTAGGGATGGACTTGGCAAATGCTGGGCTTTACCAGCAAGCCCAAGATGGATCAAAAGAAAAACTGATGAGGTATTCCCTTCCTTGTTAAGGACACAAATAAAATATTAATTTTATCCCAAAGGGTAATGGTGAGACAGAATTACCTCTCTCAAAGGGTTGTGGATCAGTGAAATTCAGTAGCCCAGAGTGTAAACTTAAAGAGGAAGTAGACAGATTTTTAACTAGTAACGGGTTGAAGTGTTATGGAGAGCAGACAGGAAAGTGGAGTTGAGACCAGCCATGATCCTATTAAATGGCTGAGCAGGCTCAAGGGGCTGAATGGCCTATTCCTGCTCCTAGTTCGTATGTTCTTACATGCTCTACCTCCATGGATAAGTTCCTTCTTTGTCCCTAACTGTCTTTGGTCTCATCGATATCATTATCGATATGTGCAAATACAGGGGGTCAGAATTTAAAAGCGGAGATCCTGCTAGAACTTTAAAAACCACAGGTCAGGCTTCACTTGGGAGCATTTGAAACAATTTGGGGCACAACATTTGATGAAAAAAAAGGCATAAGAGCCTTTGAAAGGGCGTCCAGGAGATTTACTAGGGTGTTTATCAAGTTTCAATGGGTTCGGTTGTGAAGAAAAGTTCTTGAGTAAATTTGTAGCTCGGGTTCTGGATGTTGTGATTGGTTGGCTTGTTGAGCTTGTTCATTAGCTCGCAGACATTTCATTCCCCTGCTGGTTAACATTATCAGTGCAGCCTCCGATGAAGCGCTGTTGTGTTTTCCTGCCTGGTATTTAAACTCTGGGGTCCATTGGATTTGATTATCTTATTTCTGGCTTTCCTTCACATTGGTGTATATATAGGGTCTAGTTCTATGTGTTTGTTGACGGCTGGTGGAGAACCAGGTCTCCAGGAATTCCCATGCTTGTCTCTGTTTGGCTTGTCCTAGGATCCTGGTGTTGTCCCAATCAGATTGGTGGCTCTCCTTAACCATGTGAACAGAGTTGCGTGAGTATTGGTCACTATTGAAAAGTTGAAGAAAGTTCAGCCTGATGCCCTTGTAAAAGATTAGGTTAAAAACTGACTTATTTGAGTTTTACAAGATGATGAGAGATTTTGATGAGAAAACAAACCTATCACCCCGGCAAAGGGTCAATAACCAGAAATCATCGGCTCAAAATTATCGGTAAAAGATCCAGCAAGGAGATAAGATTTGTTTCTACAATCAAACAGATGCTGCGGCCTGAAACATTATAGCTGAAAGGATAGTGGAAGGTGATTCCAAAAATAATTTTGCAAGAGGTCTGGACAGGAACTTGTGGAGAAATCTACAGAGTTCCAGACAGAAGGCAGGACCAAACATAATGTCCTTTCCGAGGCAGGCTCCTCCTGTACGTTTCCAGTACATGTCACTCTGTGTAGCCTGTTGTGAGAAGCCTGTTAGAGGTTTGCAAAAGGGAGTTTGTAGGATCCCCATAATGGGACAGAATTATCTTCAAAAAAGAGAGCCAAAGTATCAAGGCTTAATTTTTTAAAAAAATAATTTTTAAATGACTGTGCATCCTGAAGGGAATTCTAATTGAAGACTCCAAAATTAAGAAAGACTTTAAGCGGGTGAATAATGAAAAGTTGCGTCTTTGGTCAGGCAGGCAGACCTTTAAGACTTATGCGATCATTAACAGAAATTTTGACGATTTTCTAATGTGCACTTATGGCAAACTCAACAGCATCATTTAAAAATGGACTGGATGTTGGATTGAAACGGAAAGGATTAACTTTTAAAAACTGAAAGAACTGCAGGTGCTGTAAATATGAAACAAAAACAGAAATTGGGGTTAACTTCTCCTATTTGGTTTCATGCCCATATGCATTCAAGTTAGACTGATCAAGGAGAAGGCAGGGTCAGAAAACTTTCTTCCGGCTTGGGTTTCTTCGTAACACTGTTTATTACAAAACTAAATGCTACAAAAAATGGTACTGATATTAATTTTTACAGACACACAACAGGAAGCATTCTAGATGGTGGCACCGCAGTGTGGTTTGCCAATTGCTCTTCCAAAGACTGCAAGAAACTACAGAGAGTTGTGAACACAGTCCAGTCCATCACACAAACCAGCCTTCCATCTACTGACTCCATCTATACTTCCCATTGCCTTGCGAAGGCGACCAACATAATCAAAGACCCCTCCCAGCCTGGCTATACCTTCTTCGGTCTGGCAAAAGATATAAGAGTTTGTATACACATACAAATGGATTCAAGAATAACTTCTTCCCAGCTGTGATTAGATTTCTGATTGGACCTCTCAATTCTTAGATTTAATCTTGATCTCGCTCTCAGTGTATCTTCTCTGCAACTGTAACTTTGTATTCCTCGTTCTTTTTTTTTACCTTAATGCACTTTGTATGATATGATCTGCCTGTACTGCAGGCAAAACAAAACTTTTCACTGTACCCAGGTACATGCGACAATAACAAATCAAATCAAATCAAAAATGATGTGTCAGGTTCTGATTATACAGTTATATTATTAAAGGCTATTCCAAAAACTCTACACATAATGCTAGTCAGTCTGACTCCACATGCTTCTCTGCATATATTTCTAACTTTCACAGGGCTAGATTTAAGGCTTCCAGACCAGCTCCCCACGTGTTTCACTCTGCCTCTCTAAACTCTACCCATACAGTGCTGTTTATGGCCGGTGAGGAGCAGCTTTGTGTCGTCATCACAGGTTGCAGAGGGAAAGCAGAATGAACAGGATGAGAACTGGTACCTGCGATTGAACAACAATAACTGGTCAATTTCTAGACAGTAGCTGCTGTGATAGAATAGCCCAGCAGCAGAAGTCAGTTCAAACCATCACCCCATCTCCTGCTCTTTCTCTATATCATTGTAATTTTATCCTCTCCAAGTTTCTATGCAAATTCTAAATACAAGTCACCTGAATTTATTTTTCCTTACACTAACTTTAGCATTTTTACCAAAGTTGAGCTGTTTGGGTCCTCAAGCCTGGCTCACCATTTAGTAGAATCAAGGCTGATCCAACATTCCTCACATCCACTTTTCTGTCCTTTCCCTGTAAGCCTTGATTCCACTTTGGACCAAGAATCTACCTCTCTCAGCCTTAAATATACACAAAGACTCTGACCCTGCTGCTCTCACGGCAAGGAGATCTAAAGACCAACAAGCCATTCAGAGAAGAAGCTCCTCCTCCACTTAGTTTTAAAGTTGAGCCACTGTATTCTGAGACTCTGTCCTCTGGTTCTAAACTCTACCATATCCCTCAAGAATCCTAAACAAGAATCCAGAACTGAGGAAGGGTCACTGGATCTGTTCTGAGGAAGGATCACTGGACCCGAAACATTAGCTCTGTTATTTCCTTCACAGATGCTGCCAGACCTGCTGAGCTTTTCCAGCAACTTTGTTTTTGTCCCTTAAGAATCCTATATGTTTCAATGAGATCACAACTCATTCTTCTAAACTCTAATGAGTGCAATCCCAACCTGTTTAGCCTTTGCTCATGAGACAATCCCTCCATACCCAGAATCATCTCTGAATGGCCTTAAGTAAGGGACAAAAACTGCTCACGGTACTCCAGATGTGGCCTTCTACAGTTGCAGTTATATTTCCCTGCTGTTATACTCAAATCCATTTGAAATAAAGGCCACCATTCCATTCACCTTCTTGATTACCTGCTGTGCCTGGTTGCTAGCTTTCTGTGTTTTGTACAGAAATCCCCTTCAACTCCCTTTGTGTTGCAGCTTTCTGCAGCTTCACTCTATTTAAATGATATTCTGTTCTTTTGTTTTCCCTTCCAAAATTAGCAACTTATATTGCATTTGCCAACTTTTTGCCGACTTACTTAACCTGTCAATATCTCTGTGTAAACTCTTTGTATGCCTCTCACAAACTGCCTTCCTGCCTATTTTTGTGTTGTTTTCAGTACATTCACTTCATTCTTCCATGTCATTAACATTTACTGTAAACAGTTTCAGTCCCAACATTGATCCCTGCGGAAGCTTACTGCTCATGGGTCACCACCCTGAAAAAGAACCCCTTGTTTCCTGCCCATGTGCCAAGTCTCTATCCATGCCAATAGACTACCTCTGACATTGTGGGCTGTTATCTTATGACTTGATCTTTTGTGAGGTATCTTGTTGAATGCCTTCTGGAAGTCCAAGTGCAGCACATCTACTGGCTCCCCTCTATCCACTCTGGTTGAGATTTCCTCAAAAGACTCTAATAAATTGGTCAGACACGATTTACCTTTCATGAAGCCTTGCAGATTCTGCTTGATTAGATTGCAATTTTCATATGCTCTGCTAAGTCTTCCTTAATAATTGATTCCAATATTTTTCCAACAATAGATGTTAGGCTAATCAGCCTATAGTCACCCTCTTTTTGCCTCCCTCCCTTCAGAGTTATTATACTGGCAATTCTCCAAATCCTTTGGCACTTTCCAGAATCCAAGGATTTTTGGAAAACAAAATCGCAAGAATATTGATTCTTTTCAGACTCATCTCAAACATGCGTCCACTGGTTATCAACTCTCCAGTCATTGCAAACAGTTCCTCTTTATTTACTCGCTACGTACTTCAGGATTTTAACCATTTCTTTGGATTAAATAGTCTTCAGATTATGATTTCACTGCCAATGAATATCATATTTCAATAAAACCCCAAGATCACTCTTCTGTACGCTGTCTTCATCTGTACCCAATTATTTTGGAGTCCCATTTCTGTGTCCCTTTTCCAAGTTACATGGTTGTATTCCTACATATTAAACAGCAACTCCCAGCTTTTAGAAACTTTGCCCAAGCTCTTCCAATTCTTCTGCCAACTTTTTCCCATGGCTGATGATGCTTTCTGAGTTAGCATCATCAGCAAACCCAGATGAATTTATTCCCAGACACAGAATGTTCTTGAAAGTTAATAATCGAGACAACAACTGAGTTCAAATCTCTTTACATTAGTTCAAGCAGTTGAAATCTTCTCTTTTACAAACGTGGGAATAAGATGCTGGTGTCAGGAAAAGTTGCCATGCTGTTATTGGATTGTGGTTAAAAAGCCCTCCTGGATCTCAAAAGCCCTGAGGCAAACAAATCTGCCGTCCTTAACCAGTGATAATTGGAACTGCAGATGCTGGAGAATCCAGGATAATAAAATGTGAGGCTGGATGAACACAGCAGGCCCAGCAGCATCTCAGGAGCACAAAAGCTGACGTTTCTGGCCTACACCCTTCATCAGACCCTCTGACGAAGGGCCTAGGCCCGAAACATCAGCTTTTGTACTCCTGAGATGCTGCTGGGCCTGCTGTGCTCATCCAGCCTCACATTTTATTATCCTGCCGTCCTTAACCAGACTGGGTCTGATGGCTCTGGGCTTCAGAGCAATGTGATTAACTTCTCCAAACGCACTGAAACGTTGCATTAAGCTGTTGGGAAGTAGTAGCACAGTGGTAATGTCATTGGGTTAGTAATTTTTTTTGTATTACTCACTTGGGAGACTTGGACATTGCTGGCTGGCCGGCATTTATTGCCAGTCCCTAGCTGTACTTAAACTGAGTGATTTGCTAGGCTATTTCAGAGGGCAGTTGAGAGTTAACCACATTGCTGTGGGTCTGGAGTCACATGTAGGCCAGACAGGGTGAGCTTGGCAGATTTCCTTCCCTGAAGGGCATTAGTCAACCAGATGGGTTTTCCAACAACCAACAATGGCTTCACAGCCATCAGTAGATTCTTATTTCCAGATTTTTTTAAAAAAGCTGAATGCAAATTCCACCAACTGAAGATTCAAACCCGGATCCCCAGAACAGAGCTGAGTTTATGGATTAATAGTCCAATGAATAATACCACCAGGCCATCGCATCCCAGATGCATCCAGTATTCCTGATTCATTAATGCTCTTGGCAGATGCACATAAATCCCACCACAGTAAGCAAAATGTGAACCTGATTAATAAAGCTGGCAACTAAAAGCTATTGTTGATTGCCGTAAAAACTCATCCGGTTCACTCGTCCCTTTCTGAGATAAGAAATCGGCTGACCTACCTGTGGCCAGACACACATCATGACTCCGAACCCCTCTCTGAAATAGCCCAGCAAGCTGCTAAGGAATGGGCAACAAAGGCTTTGCTGGCAATGCTCACGTCTCATGGAAAATCCAAAAGAAGACGCTAATGTGAAGGTATTACCTAGCAAGAAGAGTCTGACCCTCTCTCGAGCAACTAGAGACTGGCAGTAAATGCTGCCAGCAACACCCAGTCTTCTAACTGGGGGGTGCTGAGGGTGGCACAGTGGCTCAGTAGTGAGCACTCCTGCCTCACAGCATCAATGACCTGGGTTCAATTCCAATCTGTGTGGAGTTTGCACATTCTCCCCGTGTCTGCGTGGGTTTCCTCCGGGTGCTCCTGTTTCCTCCCACAGTCCAAAGTTGTGCAGGTTAGGTGGGTTGGCCCTGCTAAATTGCCCGTAGTGTCCAGGAATGTTTGGGTTAGACATGGGAAAATGCAGGGCCAGGGGAATGGGTCTGGGTGTGTTGCTCTTCAGAGGGGTGGTGTGGACTTGTTGTGCCGAATGGCCTGTCTCCACACTGTAGGATTTCTAATTCTATGAACTTATCACATTTCAAATCTTACTTACACCATCACTGAGGAGGTGATAGCCTAGTGGTATCATTGCTGGGCTGTTAAACCAGGCACCCAGATAATATTCTGGGGGTCTAGGTTCAAATCCTAACACAGCAGATGGTGGAGTTTGAATTTAATTCAATAAGCACATTACCATTGACTTGTAAGAATGGTTTGCTTTTTTTAATTTGTGATCGTCTCAGAGATGATGATGGAATACACAGTAGTCACGGTAACCAGACTTTACCTCTAAAATTCCTCTCTCTATCTCCTTCTCCAACTAGTCAGCATCACTTCACTGCAGCCTTCTCTGCTCTGTAATTTCCTACAGGGTCATAGAATCCCTACAGTGCAGATTGAGGCCATTCATCTCATCAAGTCAGCGCTAACCCTATACCCAGAATCCCATATTTACCATCGTTACCCAACCGAGCCTGCACATCCCTGAACACTCCGGGGCAATTTAGCACAGCCAATCCACCTAACCCCACATGTCCATGGACTGTAGGGGGAAACGCACACAGGCACAGGGAGAATGCGTAAACTCCACAGAGACAGTCACCTAAGGGTGCACCAGGACCCCGGTGCTGTGAAGCAGCAGTGCCAATCACCAGGCCACCCATACATAACATTTGCTAACGTCTTGGTCTCAGACAAAAACATGGAGGTAAGTATCATGAGTTACACTTCACAACTTCATTGTTACTGTTATAACTATTATTAAGAGACAAAGCAGTTCTGGACATTCATAAGCTGGTTTGAAATCAGCTGGAACATTATGCCCACCAGAGTTTAGGAAGGATATGAACACATTAGAGAGAAAACAGAAAATATTCACAAGAATGGTTCCACTGGTAAGGAACCTCAGTCGTAAAGATAAATTGGAGAAGCTGGGATTGTTTTCCTCGGAAAAGAGAAGGCTGAGATGTGATCTAATAGAGGTGTTTAAAATGGTGAGGAGTCATAGAGTTATACAGTCATACAAAACAGAAATAGACCCTTTGGTCCAACTCATCCATGCCAACGAAGTTTCCTAAACTAAACTAGTCCCCTTTATCTGTGTTTGGCCCATATGTCTCTAAACCTTTCCTGTTTATGCACTAGTCTAGGATAACAAAGTGTGGAGCTGGATGAACACAGCAGGCCAAGCAGCATCTCAGGAGCACAAAAGCTGACGTTTCGGGCCTAGACCCTTCTAAGTGTCTAGGCCCGAAATGTCAGCTTTCCTGCTCCTCTGATGCTGCTTGGCCTGCTGTGTTCATCCAGCTTCACACTTTGTTGTCTTGGATTCTCCAGCATCTGCAATTCCCATTATCTCTGATTTACTTATCCAAATGTCTTTTAACTGTTGTAACTGTGCCTGCATCTATCACTTCCTCTGGCATCCTCTGTGTGAAAAAGTTGCCTCTTGGGAGATACTGGAAGAAGGGCCAAGAGACAGAGGACACAGTTATGAGGAGACTGGCATTAAGAGGAAGGTGACCTGTGAAAAGTTAGGTTTACAAAGCGAATGGTTACGATCTGGAAATGCGCGGCCTGTGAAGGCAGACCCAATGGTAGCTTTCAAAGGAGAATTGGATAATTATCTGAAGAAGACATTGTAGGGCTACAAGGAACAGGTTGGAGGCTTGGGGCTGGCTGAGTTTCCTGCACAGAGAGCCAGCACAGGCAGGATGGACCAAATGTCATCCTGCAGTGCTTTGACCTTCTATGATTCAATGGAAATATCTTCTAATTTATGCCACTTATCACATTTCAAATCTTACTTACACCACCATTGGAGAGGCAATGGCCTTGTGGGTATTATCACAGGTCTGTTAATCCAGAGACCCAGACAACATTCTAGGGACCTGGGTTCAAATCCTGCCAAGGCAGGTGGTGGAATTTGAATTCAATAAAATATCTGGAATTAAGAATCTAGCGATGGCCATGAACCCATTGTCGATTGTCAGGAAAAAAACTCATCTGGTTCACTAATGTACTTCAGGGAAGGAAACTAACTTCCTTACCTGGTCTGGCCTATATGTGACTCCACGACCACAGCAATGTGGCTGATTGTCAACAGCCCTCTGGGTAATAAGTGCTACCTGACCAGTGACACCCCCATCCCGTTAATGAAAAAAGAGGGAAAAAAGCTTACTTAGTTCAATAAGAATCTAACATCATGATCTGATCAATAATATATTCACAGATTATTTAATTTTTATTGTTAGCATTGCTTACTATTGGCTGCTTGTTGTCAGGCAACTTTGCAGTTTACAACCTGATGTTTTGTTGCCACTTAGATAACAAAGTGTGGAGCTGGATGGACACAGCAGGCCAAGCAGCATCTTAGGAGCACAAAAGCTGACGTTCTGGGCCAAGACCCTTCATCAGAAAAGGGGGATGGGGAGAGGGTTCTGAAATAAATAGGGAGAGAGGGGGAGGCGGACCGAAGATGGATAGAGGAGAAGATAGGTGGAGAGGAGAGTATGGGTGGGGAGGTAGGGAGGGGATAGGTCAGTCCAGGGAGGCGGGCAGGTCAAGGAGGTGGGATGAGGTTAGTAGGTGGGAAATGGAGGTGTGGCTTGGGGTGGGAGGAAGGGATGGGTGAGAGGAAGAACAGGTTAGGGAGGCAGAGACAGGCTGGGCTGGTTTTGGGATGCAGTGGGGGAGAGGACGAGATGAGCTGGTTTTGGGATGCAGTGGGGGAAGGGGATGAGCTGGGCTGGTTTTGGGATGCAGTGGGGGGAGGGGAGATTTTGAAGCTGGTGAAATCCACATTGATACCATTGGGCTGCAGGGTTCCCAGGCGGAATATGAGTTGCTGTTCCTGCAACCCATGGGTGGCATTGATGTGGCACTGCAGGAAGCCCATGATGGACATGTCGTCTAAGGAATGGGAGGGCGAGTAAAAATGGTTCGCGACTGGGAGGTGCAGTTGTTTATTGCGAACCGAGCGGAGGTGTCCTGCAAAGCAGACCCCAAGCCTCTGCTTGGTTTCCCCAATGTAGAGGAAGCCACACCGTGTACAGCGGATGCAGTATACCACATTGGCGGATGTGCAGGTGAACATCTGCTTGATGTGGAAAGTCATCTTGGGGCCTGGGATGGGGGTGAGGGAGGAGGTGTGGGGGCAAGTGTAGCACTTCCTGCGGTTGCAGGGGAAGGTGCTGGGTGTGGTGGGGTTGGAGGGGAGTGTGGAGCGGGCAAGGGAATTGCGGAGAGAGTGGTCTCTCCCGAAGGCAGACTGGGGTGGGGATGGAAAAACGTCTTGGGTTGTGGGGTCGGATTGTAGATGGCGGAAGGATGATGCGTTGTACCCGGAGTTTGGTGGGGTGGTATGTGAGGACGAGGGGGATTCTCTTTTGGCGGGTACTGCGGGAGCGGGCTGTGAGGGATGAGTTGCGGGAAATGCGGGAGACGCGGTTGAGGGCATTCTCGACGACCACGGTGGGGGAGGTTGCGGTTGCCACTTTACATTTTTCTAGATGTTACACTCCCTACCTGTTCTGCACACAATTTGTTGTTGTTTAATCATATGGAAGCTTGCACCGAATGCAAAGGAGATTTGTAAACCCAGCGTGAGTCAGAAGCTTGGCCAGATGTTGGACCACCTTGCACCAGGGCTAAAGCTATTGAGTCATTTTATTTTTAGACACCAGA
Source organism: Stegostoma tigrinum (assembly GCF_030684315.1). Classification (NCBI taxonomy): domain Eukaryota; kingdom Metazoa; phylum Chordata; class Chondrichthyes; order Orectolobiformes; family Stegostomatidae; genus Stegostoma; species Stegostoma tigrinum. Next base: position 99,464,477 of record NC_081360.1, read on the forward strand.
CAGAAAAACAGACAGTAATGAAAAGGCCATATTACACCTCATTCAAGTTTCCTTTCTCCTTGAACTCCAGGGACACAGAATCACAAAATTGTTACGAAGCAGAACGAGCCGTCAGCCCATCATGCTGGAATTGTTCTATTCCCTACTGCCAATCTTCTTCCCTCTAATCAAACAATCTTGAATGACACGACTGTTTTAGTCATTATCATAAGGCTAACCGTGACAAGACCAACAATACAGGGTGGCAATAACCTCTACCAAACTCTGAATTGTCCTGGGATGAAAATATAATGTGCATAATATAATGTATAATGGGGAGATGGTAGGGTGGTGGTAACATCACTGGGCTAGTAACACAAGCTCCAAAAGCTTGTGATTTCAAATAAACCTCAAATAACCAGGTGTTGTGTGACTTCGAATGTTGTCCACCCCAGTCCAACGCCAGCCCCTCTAACTCAACATTAAAGGGTATTCGTCAAACCACAGGTACTTTTTATTTTTAAAAAGCAACAATTACTGAGATTAGCTTTACGCTAAATATACTGTTACGATAGTACAATTTGAACCTATCCCTCACAAGATGAATTTGGGCCATTGGAAATGACATGATTGTTATGGCAGCAACTGTCTGGATTCTTCCCCACAAAAGCTGTGAGAGGTGACAAGTTTCTGGGATTAATTTGGTGGGATGGGAGGGATGGAGTTTTGTATGTTTTGCAACATTAGGTTAAGATCAGGGGGCTTGAGATTGAATGTGTTTGGAGTTTGTTGTTTGTTTTTGGGCTTGAAATTATTGAAATTGCAGATTAGGAAGGTTCCAAATTCTTAGGTTAAGAATGTGGGTTCAGTAGATCTAAGATCAGAAAGGCTTCATAGGATCCCGGCAGTGTGGAAGCAGGCCATTTGGCCCATCGAGTCCACACCTACCCTCTGAAGAGCATCCCACTCGGAGGCCTACCTTGTCCCTGTAACCCTGCATTTCCCATGGCTAGACCACCTAGTCCACACATCCCTGGACACTACGGGAAATTTAGCGTGGTCAATCCAGAGCAGATGGAACAAACCCCGCACAGACATGGGGAGAATGTGCAAACCCCACACAGACATGGGGAGAATGTGCAAACCCCACGCAGACATGGGGAGAATGTGCAAACCTCACACAGACACGGGGTGAATGTGCAAACCCCACACAAACATGGGGAGAATGTGCAAACCCCACGCAGACATGGGGAGAATGTGCAAACCCCATGCAGACATGGGGAGAATGTGCAAACTCCACGCAGACACGGGGAGAATGTACAAACCCCACACAGACAGTTGCCCAAATCTGGAATCAAACTCGGATCCCCGGCACTGTAAGGCAGCCATGCTGACAGCTGAGACATCGTGCCGCCCTGCTTAAAATGATAGGGCTCAGTTCATCCTAATGAATTTATATGGAATTCTGGAAATATTGAAAGCTGACACAAATTGGAAGATAATAAAATGTGAGGCTGGATGAACACAGCAGGCCAAGCAGCATCTCAGGAGCACAAAACTCCTGAGATGCTGCTTGGCCTGCTGTGTTCATCCAGCCTCACATTTTATTATCTTGGAATCTCCAGCATCTGCAGTTCCCATTATCTCTGATACAAATTGGAATGCTGATTTGAATTAATCACAGTGTTCAGGAAGAACCAAAAGAATACTGTGCTATTGTCTGATGGCACTTGTCCCAAATGTCCAAGTCTTCTCAAATTTGGTGCAATTAACAAGAAGCCATACATAATTAGATAGAAATTAGCAAGTGAGTAATTATCGAGTAATTAAGAAAGCAATTGGAATTTTGACCATCATTGCTGGGGGCTAGAGATTAAAAAATAGGGAAGTCTTGTTAGAATTGTGTAGTGTGTTGAATAAACCACAAATGAAGTACAGTGTACTGTTTTGTTCCCTGTACTTAAGGAAGGATAAAATGGCATTGGAGGCAGTTTGATGAAGATTCACTGCACTGATTCCTGGAATGAAGGGATTACCTTATCAAGAATAGCTAAACAGTTTATGCCTTTATTCATAACAGTAAGGGGTGATTTTTTTTAGATTAGATGAGATTCCCTACAGTGTGGAAACAGGCCCTTTGGCCCAACAAGTCCACACCACCCCTTGCAGCATCCCACCCAGGCCCATCCCCCTATAACCCACATACCTCTGAACACTACGGACAATTTAGCATGGCCAATCCACCTAGCCTGCACATCTTTGGACTGTGGGAGGAAACCGGAGCACCCGGAGGAAACCCACACAGACACGGGGAGAATGTGCAAACTCCACACAGACAGTTACCGAGGCTGGAATCGAACCCGGGTCCCTGGTGCTGTGAGGCTGCAGTGCTTTTTGAAACCTATATGATCAGAGAGGGCTTGACAGGGTAGATGTTGGGAAGGTGCTTCCACAGTGTGGGGATTGATGCAGGGGATTGTAATCTTGACCTGGGAGATATTGTCACAGTCACACGCTTAAAGCTGAGATGCACAGGAATTCCTTCTCGCAAAGGGTAGTGAATGTCTGTAAATCTCTCCCTCAGAAAGTTATTGAGGTTAGATCTCTGAAAGTTTTTAAAGAGGAAGCAGGGTTTTTTTTAAATATTTGAGTGTTGAGGGCTATAATAGGCATATATAAAACAGGAGTTGAGGCCTGGGGCAGATCAGCCATTATCTCTTTGAGTGTTAGGGCAGACTTGAGGGAATGAAACACCTCCTCCTGTTCTGTTTCATATGTAAGGATGTTGCGTCTATTCTTTAGGGTCCTGGCGCATCCTTGCCATGAAGTCAAAGAGCTGCTTCTCACTGGACATAAGTAGCACAGTGTGGGCGGAGATAAAGAAAGAAGAGAGAAACACATGGAGACGTGGGCAGAAACTTGATGTACAGCAATGTGAATGATTGGAATAATGGTTCAATAATGATACAGTAAGATTAGAATCTTTTCTAAACCCTCTCCGATTTAATGATATCCTCCTATAGCAGATCGGCCAGAACTGTGCATAGTACTCCAAAAGTGGCTTCACCAACATCTTGTACAACCTCAACATGACGTCCCAACTCCTTTACTCAATGGTCTGAGCAATGAAGGCAAGCATGCTAAACACCTTCTAACCCACCCTGCCTACCTGTGATGAAATTTTCTAAGAACTAGGTATCTGAGCCCTAAGGTCTCTCTATTCAACAACACTACCCAGGGACCTACCATTAACCGTATAACTCCTCCTATCTTCAGCTACTTCATCAATGACCTTCCATCCAGCACAAGGTCGGAGGTAGGGACGTTCTCTGATGATTTCACATTGATCTACAACATTTATGATTCCACGGATATGGAAGCAGTCCATGGTTAAATGTAACGAGACCTGGACAATATCCAGACTTGGGCTGACAAGTGACATTCATGGCACACAATTGCCAGGTAAGTACAACCTCCAGAAAGAGACAATCTAACCACTGCCCCTTGACCAACATTCAATGGTGTTACTATCACTGATACCCCCACTATCAACATCCTGGGGATTAGGACTAACCAGAACCTGAACTGGGCTCACCACATAAACACTGTGGCTACAAAAACAGGTCAGGGGCTAGGAATACTGTGGTGGGTAATTCACCTCCTGGCTCCTCAAATTCTGTCCAGCATCCACAAAGCACAAGTCAGGAGTGTGATGGAACACGCTCCACTGGCGTGGATGGATACAGGTCCAACAACACTCAGGAAGCTTAACACCATCCAGGACAGAGCAGCCTGACTGATTGGCACCACATCCATAAGCATCTACTCCCTCCTCGACCGACGCTCATTATCAGCGGTATGTACTGTCTACAACATGCACTTCACAAATTCACCAAAGATCCTCCGACAGTACTCCCAACCACATCAGCACTTCCATCTAAAAGGGCAAGGGCAGCAGATATATGGAAACACCACCCTCTGTAAGTTCCCTCCAGGCCACTAACCATCCTGACTTAGAAACATATCACTATTCCTTCAGTGTCACTGTGTCAAACTCTGGAATTCCCTCCCTAATGGCTTTGTACATCCATCTACAGCATGTAACCTGTTGCGGATCACCACCTTCTTCTTATAGGTGGACAGGCAGGTAGTGCTGAGGAGGTGGGGAAGCTGCAGAAAGATTTAGACAGTTCAGGAGAGTGGTCCAGGAAATGGCTGATGAAATTCAACGTGAGCAAATACGGGGTTTTGCACTTTGGAAAAAATAATACAGGCATGGACTATTTTCTAAACGGTGAGAAAATTCATAAAGCAGAAGTACAAAGGGATCTGGGAGTGTTGGTCCAGGATTCTCTAAAGGTTAACTTGCAGGTGGAGTCCATGATTAAGAAAGCGAATGTAATGTTGTTGTTTATCTCAAGAGGGTTGGAATATAAAAGCAGTGATGTGTTTCTGAGACTTTATAAAGCTCTAGTTAGGCCCCATTTAGAATATTGTGTCCAATTTTGGGCCCCACACCTCAGGAAGGACATACTGGCCCTGGAGCGTGTCCAGCGGAGATTCACACGGATGATCCCTGGTATGGTAGGTTTAACGTATGATGAATGGCTAATGATCCTGGGATTGTACTCATTAGAGTTTAGAAGGTTGAGGGGAGACCTAACAGAAACTTACAAGATAATGCATGGCTTAGAAAGGGTGGATGCTGGGAAGTTGTTTCCATTAGGCGGGGAGACTCGGACTCGTGGGCACAGCCTTAGAATTAGAGGGGGTAAATTTTAAATGGAAATGAGGAGACATTTCTTCAGCCAGAGATTGGTGGGCCTGTGGAACTCATTGTCATGGAGCGCAGTGGAGGCCGGGACGTTAGATGTCTTCAAGGCAGAGATCGACAAATTCTTGATCTCACAAGGAATCAAGGGCTACGGGGAGAGTGCAGGGAAGTGGAGTCGAAATGCCCATCAGCCACGATTAAATGGTGGAGTGGACCTGATGGGCCGAATGACCTTACTTCCACTCCTATATCTTATGGTCTTATGGTAATCAGTACTGGTCCAGCCATGGATGTCCTGTGAAAAAAGACTGAACACCTCATCCCAAAACCAGCCCAGTTCATCCCCATCTTCTTGACCAGTCTGTCTTTTCTCTCACCTTTTGGCTCTCCTACCTCACTGACCAACTCCCACCTCCTTCCTGCCAGTCTCAACTCTGCCTCCTTGACCTGTCCATCTTCCCTTGACTGACCAGCCTCCATCCTAACTCCCCACCTACAACTCACCTTCATTGGCTCCATCCCCGCTTCCTTGACCTGTCCATCTCCTCTCTACCTATCTGTTCCTTTATCCACCTTCCATCCACCTGCCCGACTCTCTCTATTTATTTCAGAACCCCGTACCCATCCTCCATTTCTGAAGAAGAGTCCAGACCCGAAACATCAGCCTTCCTGCTCTCTGATGCTGCTTGGCCAGCTGTGTTCCTCCAGCTCTACACCTTGTTATCTCAGAATCTCCAGCATCCGCAGTTCCTACTATCTCTGAGCATCTCAAAATTACTTAATTCTAAAGTAAAAAGAAGCTGGTGTTTATATCCTGCTTACTCTGGCCTCAAGATGATTCCAGTACATTTTGCAACCAAATAAATATTGGCACATAGTCACTGTTGTCGGAAACCTATCTACTTATTTGGGCATAACTGGCTCCCATAGATCATTGATGATAATGATAATGGTTGAGGTGCACACATTGGCCAGTCCTTCAACTTTATTGAGTTCTTGAAACTGAGGTGGAGAACTGAGAATCAGAAACTAAGGAAGTCTGCTAGCAATATTTGAAAAATCTTGATTATCTTCTCTCCTACTGATAGCAAAATAAGTGATTATCTTATTTTAATGTGTCCTTGGAATGAGACAGTGATTGCTATAGCACTCATGTAATATTTTATATTATATGCTGCCCTCCTCCTGAGTTATTTAATGACTCAGCAAATCCAAAGTAATGGTTCTGTTAAGCTCCCAACATAAACATTTTCTTGCATCACTGGCATCTGTAGCCAGCAAAAGAACAGAAATTAATGTTATTATTTTTGTATTTAGAAGGCCTGTAATATTTTTGTTGATTGTATATGTATACAGTTTTGTTCTATGATTGGTATCTCACTCCCAGGTATTTATTGTTCAATATATTGTGCTTCATGCTATCATGGGCTGTTAGGATTGTTGGTAATACCAGCATTAATCGTCCATCACAAACCAGATGTAAACCAGCTGAACCTCCCATCACACCCTCCCCACACTCACTCCACCTCCAATAGATTCCAGTCTGTAACATACTCCAGGATATCCACTGATCCAAATACACACCACCCTAACGATTCATAGAGTCGTAGAGTTGTCCATCAGGAAAACAGACTCTTCCGTCCAACTCGTCCAAACCAACCAGATATCCTAAATTAATCTAGTCCCATTTGCCAGCATTTCATCCACACCCTTCTAATCCTTCTTGTACCCACCCATAGAGTCATAGAGGTGTACACCATGGAAACAGACCCTTCGGCCCAACTAGTACCAACCAGATATCCTAAATTAATCTAGTCCCATTTGCAAGTATTTAGCCCATATCCCTCTAAATCTGGCTATTCATATACCCATCCAGATGCCTTTGATTTGACACAGAGATGTACAGCACGGAAACAGAAAGATTTTTTTTTTAAATGTTGTAATTGTACCCACCTCCACCATTTCCTTTGGCAGCTCATTCGATACCTAAAACACCCTCTGCGTGAAAACGTTTCCCCTTAGGTCCCTTTTGTATCTTTGCCCTCTCACCTTAAACCTATGCCCCTCTAGTTTTGGACTCCCCTACCCTGGGGAAAATGGCCTTGGGTATTCACCCTATCCTTGCCCCTCATGATTTTATAAACTTCTATAAGGTCACCTCTCAGCCTCTGGTGCTCTAGGGAAAATAGTCCCAGCCTATTCAGCCTCTCCCTCTAGCTCAAACTCTCCAGCCCTGGCAACGTCCTCGTAAATCTTTTCTGCACCCTTTCAACTTTCACAATATTTTTCCTATAGCAGGGAGACCAGAATTTAATGCAGTATTCCAAAAGTGGGCTAACAACTCTATTAGATTAGAACCTTGATCTCATTCCCAAATATCCACTGTTCTACATATAAACCATCTGAACCACTCACCACCTATCCCAATTTTGTTCCAGCCTGTAACTTACTCCTCACTCCCATGCATCTTCTATATTTTTCAAGAAGGAGGTAGAAACAATTCTGAGGACTAAGGGATGGGAAGAAAGCAGAAACAAGGGACTGAGCTGGATGATCAGCCATGATCATATTGAATGGCAGAGCAGGCTCGAAGGGCTGAATGGCCTACTCCTGTTCCTACTTTCTACTGCCAGCCATGTAATATATAACCCCTGAGTTGCATAGTTTTGTTATGTTTTCACTAGAATCTGAGCTCTGACTCTGCTGTACAATCACTGTGCCAAACACTCAGAAATTAATCCACCCAGTGTATATAAGTGATGCAAAAACATCATTTAGCTGACACTAAGCAAAAAGCTGTAATTCAATCTTCCAGTTAACATTTGTGAACCATTCAGGCATTGCATTAAGACCGTCTGTTTAGATTTCAAACTTGTAATGATCTGCTGATTACCTCCTATAAAAATTCCTATCCCGTGTATAGCGCAGATCATGTTTTAAGTGTGTCTCTCTCACACAAACACTATCACTCTTCCGAGGTTGAAATCGAAATCGATTGAAATGACATTCATCATTGGCCACATATTCTGACTGATTCCTGAATTCTGAGCCAATCGTTAATGCCTCAATATTTGCATTCTCTGCCATTTACCACGTCCTCCAAATCCTCAAATATAACCAGCTCTAAGCTTCAAAAATATTAATTATGACACTGGGAAAAACTAATCATTTCAGACTGTTTCTATCCACTCCAGAGCCTGTGCAAACAATTTCTAAGCTGAAACAGCCCTAACCATGCATGGGATTTTGCAGTATTAGAGGTTAAGATCACTGGAACTCAATTCTATACTAATAGGAAATTTAGAGTTGTGGTGGAAAGGACAGTTTTTATTTTATTCATTCATTCACAGGATGAGGGCATCGCTGGCTAGGCCAGCATTTATTGGCCATCCCCAGTTGCCCAGAGGGCAGTTAAAAGTCAACCACATTGCTGTGGGTCAGGAGCCACATGTAGGTCGGACCAGGTAAAGATGTCAGTTTGCTTCCCTGAAGGACATTAGCGAATCAGATGGGTCTTTTCAACAATCGACAATGGATTCATGGTCACCTTTAGACTCTTAGTTCCAGATTTCTTCGATTGAATTCAAGTTCTGCGGTGGTGGGATTTGAACCCAGGTCCCCAGAACATTATCTGGGTCTCTGGACACGGTGAAGTGGGGAGCTCCTTCATCCATCTTTTCCGTACTGAGTTGGAGCACTTTGGTCTGTAGATATAACTTTCTTCCACCCCCAAGCCACGCTGCAGCCTCCAACCCTGAACAAAGTCAGCCCAATAGATAATAAACAGTTCTTTACCAGCTGCACTGCAAGCAGCATTCAGATCACCACATGTTATTAGCTAGGCCCCTGACGTACAAAAAATGGTGTTGAAAACAGGGAAGAGTCCTGGAACTTCCACATAGATGCAATGGTCAAGAAGGCGCAACACCTCATCTTCCTCAGAGATAGCAAGAACTGCAGATGCTGGAGTCAGAGATAACACAGCGTGGAGCTGGAGGAAGCCAACAGGTCAGGCAGCATCAGAGGAGCAGGAAAGTTGACATTTCAGGTCTGGACCAACCTGAAACCTCGTCCTCCTCGGGCAGCTTAGGAAATTTGACATGTCCATAAGGACCCCTACGAACTTTTACAGCAAACTGCCTGGGTTTATAACAGCCTGGTACAGCAACTGCTTTGCCCAGGACCGTAAGAAACTGCAGAAGGTGGTGCGCACAGCCCAGACCATCATGGAAGCCAAACTTCCATCCATGGGCTCCATTTACTTGGCTCGCTGCTGCAGAAATGCTGCCAACATCATCAAAACCTCTCCTAGCCCATTAGTGCTCTCTTCCAACCTCTCCCATCAGGCAGAAGATACAGAAGCTTGAACACACACTCCAACAGGTTCAAGAACAGCTTCTTCCATGCCGTTATTAGACTGCTGAATGGTCCTCTCTAATTCCAAGTAATGTTGATCATGCTTAGTGTACCTCCTGATCAGACGTAACCTCGTATGCCTCACTCTGTCTAAGCGCCCTATGATCTGTCTGTCCTTGTTTGTTACGATCTGCCTGTACTGCTCGCAAAACAAAACTTTTCACTATACTTAGGTACATGTGACTACAAAAATGACTTGCAAACTGCTCCATTGTGGTCTGGACAGTCCAGGCATAAATTGGCTACAATTGTGCAAAAAATGTGAATCGGGGATTACCAAAGTTAAAACACATATTAAAGCAGCACAGAACGTAAATATTTTGGTGGGTTTCATCATGTGAAAATTTCCCACATAACAACAGCAACCGAGTTTCAAAAGTAAAAACCAAAAGAACTGTGGATGCTGTAAATCAGGAACAAAAACAAAGTTGCTGGAAAAGCTCCAGCAGGTCTGGCAGCGTCTGTGGAGGAGGAAACAGAGTTAACGTTTCGGGTCCAGTGACCCTTCCACAGTTTCAGAAGTAATTTATTGCCTGTGAAATGTTTTGGGATATTCTGAGGACATGCAAACTCTCTGTCCATGTGAGTCACTTCATACTGAAGGGAGCATAACATCTTGTAAATCACATTAAAATAGCACTAAATAAACACTAACATTAAACTAACATGAAATGTTGTGCCTGGTGCTAGATTTGTGAGGATGACTCTGTTCATGTCACAACACTATGAAGTCTGATTGTCAATTTTTTTTGTGTACGGGTTATATGCAATGTTGGCTGGCCCAACATTTATTTCCCATCTCCATCCCCAACAGTCCTTGCTAAGGATGATAGCGAGCTGCCTTCTTGAACAACTTTGGCCGGAATTTTTGCGGACAGGTAGACCCACAACGCCGTAAGGGAAGGAACTCCAGGATTTGACCCAGCGACAGTGATGGGACAGCGACATATTTCTCAGTCTGGATGGTGAGTGGTTTTAAGGGGATCTTGTGGATGATGGTGTTCCCATGTTTTTACTACCCTTGGCCTATTTAGTAGAACTGGTTGTGGGTTTGGAAGGTGGCGTTTGGAGTAAGTATAGTCATTTAAAACAAAGGTGAGATGGATCATAAAAGGTCATGAGTTTTTGGAACTCTCCTCCTGAAAAGAAGTTAGTGGATTGGCCATGCTAAATTGCTTATAACGCCCAGGGTTTTGCAGGCTAGGTGCGTTAACCAAGGACAATATCTAGCTGGAGAAATATATTAATCATTTGTCTGACCACATTAACAGCCCCAATTGGGGAACTTATATTCTATAAGGTCCACCTGGCTGACCTCGTTACAATCACTACATCCCTCCCCCTCTGAGTGCCGGAATATAGGTCTTCTAAGGCAGAAGGAGGGTCAGTCACTCTTCAAAGAGTTGGTGCAGACTCAATGGGCCGAATGGCCTCCCTCCACCATATTGGGATTTTATGATTCTATGAAAAGGTGGTGAAAGCAGGCCTCTAGACTGTTTATTAAGCTGCTGTAGAAGCTTATTGAACAAGCACTAAACGATTATCTGCGGTAAGCACGAATACAGAGTTGAGGTCCGAGTCAGATCCACCGTGAACGTATTTAGTGATGAAGCAATCCCAAGGGGCTGAATGGCCTACTCCTGCTCCTAATTCATATGCTGCATCACAGGAGATATTAACTACACTGAAATGAACGGTTCATCCTATGTAGGGAGATTGAATAGATGTGGTTTTGGTTGCCTTGAATTTAGAATCGTAGAATCCCTACAGCATGGAAGAAGGCAATTTGGCCCATCGAGTCCATACTGACCCTCCAAAGAACATCACAAGCAGACCCACACCCAACCCTGTAACTGCATATTGCATGGCCAATCCACCTAGCCTGCACATCACCAGACTGTGGGAGGAAACCAGAGTACCTGGAGGAAACTCACGCAGATTCGGGGAGAACATGCAAGCTCTACACAAGCAGTCCGCCAAGGGTGGAATCGAACCTGGGTCCCTGGTGTTGTGAGGCAGCAGTGCTAACCACTGAGACAACGTGCTGCCCCATTGGAAATGCAGAGGGCTGTTCTCATCGAAACACATCTAATTCTTAAGAGTATTGACAGCGTAGGTGCTGCGTGGCTAGTTTCTCTGAATTACTCTCACAGAATAAGAAAACAGCCACTCAGGACTGAATGAGGAGAGGAGGTTGAGGGGTGACTTCATAGAGGTCTATAAAATCATGAGGAGCATGGATACGGTGAATAGCCAAGTCCTTTGGATATTTGGGAGTGAGGTCAAGGTTCTAATTTGGTGGAATTGTTAGCCCACTTTTGGAATACTGCATTAAATTCTGGTCTCCCTGCTATAGGAAAAATATTGTTAAACTTGAAAGGGTTCAGAAAAGATTTACAAGGATGTTGCCAGGGCTGGAGAGTTTGAGCTAGAGGTAGAGTCTGAACAGGCTAGAACTATTTTCCCTACAGCATCAGAGGCCGAGAGGTGACCTTAGAGATGGAGCACCCAGAGAAAACCTATGCAGACACAGGGAGAACATGGAAACTCCACACCTGAGACTGGAAGTCAGCAAGTGAAATGGCAGAGGAGGGGTTAGAGACTAAGGCCAGGAAGGATAAGTGGAAGAACAGACAAAGAGAAGTTACTGAACGCAGCAAGACTGGCAGTCTGAGGTGTATTTGCTTTAATGCGAGGAGTATGACAGGTAAGGCAGAAGAACTTAGAGTTTGGATGAATACTTACAACAATGATATCATAGCAATTACAGAGATTTGGTTGAGAAAGGTCCAAGATTGGCAGATTAACATTCCAGGAATTAGATAATTCAGGAAAGATAGAGAGGGATGTAAAAGAGGTGGGGGAGATGCGTTACTAATAGCAGAGAATTTCATGACTGTACTGAGGGAGGAGGCTGTGTAGTGTTCAGCCAGAGATGCCATATGGGTAGGCCTCTGGAATAAGGAAGGGTCCAACCACTTTGATGGGACTGTGCTGCAGGCCTCCCAACAACCAGCAGCTGATGGAGGTGCACATATGTGGGCAGATTATGGACAAATGTGAAAACAACAGGGTTGTTGTGTGGGTGATTTTAGCTTACCCTATATTTTCTGGAACTCCCTTAGCCCTGGTTGGGGGCAGTTTGCTAGGTGCACCCAGGATGATTTTTTGAAACAAAATGTAAATCGTCCAACTAGGGAAGGGGCCATACTAGACCTGGTAGTGGGGACTGATTTAAAGTTTTAGCTAAGGTCTGGAGCTCGAGTTGTGGGCGAGCTTGTTGACTTGCTCGCCGAGCTGGCTTGTTTCCAATTTCGTCATCTTGGTAGGTAAGACCATCAGTGACCTCCAATGAAGCCTGGCCAGATGATCCAAGTTTCAGCAGAAGACCATTTCAGGAACAGTGACCATAATTCCGTAAGTCTTAAGTTACTTATGGATAAGGTTAAGAGTAGTCCTTCAATGAAAGAACTAAACTGAAGTGAAGTTAAATCCCATAATATTAGGCAGAAACTCGGGAATGTAGATTGGGGGCAGTTTTAAAGTAAATTCACATCTGGCACTTGGGAATCTTTCAAAGGTCAGTTCATTAGAGTTCAGGACCAGCATGTTCCTGTGAAAATGAAGGATAAGGATGGACAGATTCAGGAACATTGGCTGACAAGAGAAATTGAAAGCTTAGTCAAAAAGAAAAGGGAGGCAGATGTAAGGTTTAGGAATCTGAAGACAGACAGAGGTCTTGAAGAATACAAAGATAGCAGGAAAGACTCAAACAAAGAATTATGAGGGCTAAATATGAGCATATAAGTCTTTGGTAAACGTCAATAGGGAAAATCCCAAGGCGTATTACACATATCTGATGAACAAGAGGGTAGCCAGGGTAAAGGTAGGTCTGCTCAAGGATAAAGGAGGGAATTTGCGCATGGAGCCAGAGGAAGTGAGTGACATCCTTAACAAATACTTCCCATTGGTATTCACAAAGGAGAAGGACATGGTGGATGGTGAGTCTTGAGAGAAATTTGTTGATATTATAGGGCACCAGTATAAAAAAGGAGCTTAGTATTGGGTGATTTGAAAAGCATTAATGTTGGCAAGTCCCAGGACCCAATGGAATCAGGAACAAAAACAAAGTTGCTTGAAAAGCTCAGCAGGTTTGGCAGCATCTGTGAAGGAGAAAACAGAGCTAACGTTTCGGATCCTCAGAACTGGAATCAAACCCAGAATGCTGGGGGAAGTAGGTGAGGAAATTGTTGGGGTTTTGTATGACACCTTTGTATTGCCCTTAGTCACAGGAGAAGTCCCAGAGGATTGGAGAATAGCTAATGCTGTTCCTTTGTTTAAGAAGGGCAACAGGGATAATCCAGGAAATTACAGGCCAGTGAGTTGTATGTTAATAGTAGGGAAAATATTGGTGAAGATTCTTCATGACAGAATTTACTCACATTTGGAAAAATATGGACTTATTAGCAATAGGCAACATGGTTTGTACAGGGCACGTCATGTCTCACAAATTTGCTTGAGCTTTTTTAAGGACGTGACAAAGAAGATTGATGAGGGCAGGGTAGTAAATGTTGTCTCCATGGACTTTAGCAAGGTGTTTGACAAGGTCCCTCATGGGAGGCTGATACAAAAGGTGAAGTTACATGGGATCCACGGTAATCTGGCAAAATGGATACAGAACTGGATTAGTCATGGAAAACAGGGAGTAGCGGTGGAAGAGTGTTTCTCTGACTGGAGGTCTGTTACCAGCGGTATTCCACAGGGATCAGTGCTGAAGCCTGTTGTTTCTAATATATATAAACAATCTGGAGGAGAATTTAAGTGGCCTGATTAGTAAGTTTGTAGTCAATACAAAGATTGGGGGACCTGCAGTTCGTCATGGAGGATTGGCAGAAGGTACAGCAGGATATAGGTAGGCTGGAGACTTGGGTGGGCAAATGACTGATAGAATTTAATCCAGGCAGATGCGAGGTGATGCATTTTGGAAGATCTGACGGAGGGGAGAAGGATGCAATAAATGGCAGAACCCTTAGAAACGTTAACATGCAGAGGGATCTAGGCATACAGGTCCACAGTCCCTGAAAGTGACAACCTCAATGGGTAAGGTGGTCAGGAAGGCATATGGCATGCTTGGTCAATGCATAGAGTATAAACTTTAGCAAGTCATGTTACAGTTATACAGAACGTTAGCTTGGTTTGTAATGTGTACAGTTCCTGTCACTCCATTACCAGCAGGATGTGAAGGCTTTGGAGACGGTACAGAAAAGTTTTACAAGGATGTTGCCTGGTTTAGAGGGTATTGGCTACAAAGAGAGATGGGACAAACTTGGTTTGTTTTCACCTGAATGTTGAAAGATGAGGAGCGACCTGATAGTTTACAAAATTGAGAGACATGGATAAAGCGGATAGTAGGAGTCTTTTCTTCCCAGGTTAGAACTGTCAATCATGAGGCAATATGGGTTTAAGGTAAAAGGGAGGAAGTTTAAAGGAGATGTGAGAAGCAAGTTTCTTTCACACAGAGAGGGGTAAGTTCCTGGGATTTGCTGTCAGAGAAGGTGGCAGAGGTGGATACAATTGCAACATTTAAGAGGCACCTTGACAGATACATGGACAGACAGGGAATGGATGGAGACGGACTGCATAAAGGCAAAAGGTTTTTAGAAAGGCATCGTGTGTCAGCGTAGTCTTGATGAGCCAAAGGGCTTGCTCCTATCCTGTAGATATCTTTGTTCTTTGCTCTTTGTGCCTCCTGCCTTAAACTTCCATTTTCACAAGAATGGGTGTATTCACATACACAGTACTTGGGAGTACCAGTCAGCCTCTTGGATCTTCAAGCCTGGTCCAACATTTAACAAGATCTTGGCTAATCTGGTTGTAGTCTCAACTCTTCTTTCTTATCTGTATCGCTTCCCTCCTCTTAATCTTTGAATCCCTTGCCAATCAGAAATCTATCTAACTCACACTTGAATGAAGTGCAGGACGCAGTGGGAATGTGGGAATGTTTAATCTCAAAGGAGTCACTAAAACCTTTGAATAAAAGCTGTTCATTGTTTTACTACCTTTAGGATACAAGACAGTGCCTGGCCACGTGCTGAGGAATGTAAATTATCAATCATGAAAGCTGTGATTTTTTTTTTCCTTTCCATATCTGTCTGACTATCCCCTACCTTTCTACAATGAAGGACATCAACGTTTTATATATAATGTTGTTGAAAGGAATCGCAGCTGAATGGAATAGATCTAAGCATGCCATACAAGATCACAACATGAAGAACTTACAAGTACAAGTAGAGGGTATTAAGGTTGAATTACAACTTTTAAAACCACAGGCATTTATCCTGCCAAAATCTCATACCGTATCCCTGAATCTATCCCAGTACTTCAATGCTCAATCAGATTCCGCCCGCATTCACCATGTCATATTCAATCAACATTAAGCTGAGAGTCTAATCCCACCCTCCAACACCTCTTTTATTAAACCCCACTTCTTCAACCTCTGGCACACTGTACATTTGCCCCGGGGCCCCATCCTCACTGCCATTGATAGCCACATTTCTCCATTCATCACCTTCAGACTTGAACTTCCAACTTGTTGTCCCTGAGCTCATCAACTCCAGTTCACCCCGAGTGTTGTCACATCCATCCCAATCTGCATCACGTCCCACTGCAGGAATCAACCTTGTCAGTTTCTTGATCCGTCGAATTCAAAACCATTCCTCTCAGCTATAAATCTATCCATGAGACCATAAAAATATGACCAAGGCAAGGCCATTCAGACCCTCATGCATGTTCTGCCACTCAATATGATCATGCTTTATCTGACATTCCTCACATCCACTTTTCTGCCCTTTTCCCATAGTCTTTGATTCACTGACTGGTCAAGAATCAGCCTTATACAGGATTCTGCCCCATAGCTCTCTATGCGGTAAGGCTTTCCAAAGACTGGAGCATGGGCGGTTGAGGGGTGACCTGATAGAAGTTCATAAAATAGTGAGAGGTAGAGATCGAGTTGATGGTACTTGTCCTTTCCCTCAGATGAGAAGTTTCAAAATGAGGGGCACATTTTTAAGGTGAGATGAGAGGGATTTAAAAGATATAAGAGGGTGTTTTTATACACAGAGGATGGCTTGTGTGAGGAATGAACTTCCTGAAGAAGTTGTGGATACGGGTACAATTACAACGTTTAAAAGGCATTTGGATGGATACATGGATAGGAAAGGTCAGGAGGGATAGGGGCCAGCACCAGGCAGGTGGGATGAGATTAGTTTGGGTTAGGGTTGACGTGGATTGCTTGGACCGAAGGGTCTATTTCTGTTCTGTATAACTGTGACTTCATGACTCACAACCCCCTGAGAGAATAAATTCCTCCCCATTTCAGTCTTAAATTAACCCTTTCTTCTGAGACTATACCCTCTTGTCCTACCTCTCCCATGAGGGAAAACATCCTCTCAGTGTTCACCCTGTCAAGCTCCTTAAGAATCCTATATGTTTCAATGAGATCAACTCTCATTCTTCTAAACTTACACAGTTATACAGGACAGTAGAGTTCCAACATGTTCGGCCTTGACTCATAAGACAATACCAGGAATCATCCAAGTGAACCTTCTCTGAACTGCATCCAATGAAATGATATCTTTCCTTATATCCACGTGTCCTTGCACCCTCCCTCACAAATTTAATTCATCCCAGCTCCTGCATTATTCCAAATGTCTTGCACTGAACATTCCCTTTATTTTACCAACAGTCACTCAGAGGAGGATTATGGTTACAAGTCATTTTATGATCTCAGCTCCCTAAGTTACTTGGCAGGAAATGTTTAGAAGCAATATGGTTATAATGTATGAAACATGACAGCCTATTTACAAACAGCAAGTTCCCACAAACAGCAGTTACTAACAACCAGAAAATCTGCTTTTGTGCTGTTGATTCAGAAACAAATGTTGGTCAGGACATCAGAGAGAATTTTCCAGCCGTTTTTTTCCCTTTAAAAATGATACAGAGTTTAATACTGCGCTCAAAAGACAGTACTGCTATCAGTGTGGCTCTTCCTTAGTACTTATTGGGAGTCTCAGCCTGATTTTATACTGGATAAAAACCAAAAGAACTGCGGATGATGTAAATCAAGATTCATGCTGGTTTTATACTGGAGTGGGACTTGAAGTCACACATTCAGGCTCATTGCAAAATTTCAGCTATCTTGGCCCCACACTATAGCATTCCTGTCATTAGACTTATTGGCTCTGCTACATCTCACTCCTCCTTCAAAATGTTTTTCTTAGTTCACTCATGGGAAGTGGGTATCACTGGCAGGGCCAGCATTTATTGCCCATCCCTAGTTGCCCTTGAGAAGGTGGTGGTGAGTTGCCTTCTTGTGCCACTGCTATCAATGTGCTGTAGGTAGACCCTAATGCCATTAGGAAGGGAATCCCAGGATTTTGACCCAGCAATGGCGAAGGCACAGCAATATATTTCCAAATTGAAGCTTTTCACTGTATTTTATCATGTTGTTCATAGTAGAGTACAAGTAACAATCAAGTGGATTGGACAGGAATTTTCACGTGGTGATGTTCCCACATATCTGCTGCCCTTATTGGATATGGATTGGAGAGTTGGGCAGCGAAATGGCGCATGGCGTTCAATCCAGGCAAATGCGAGGTGATGCATTTTGGAAGATCCAGTTCAAGAGCGAACTGTACAGTAAATGGAAAAGCCCTGCGGAAAATTGATGCACAGAGGCATCTGGTCCATTGTACCCTGAAGGTGGCAAGGCAGGTCGATGGAGTGGTCAAAAAAGCATACAGTTTGTTTTGATTCATTGGATGGGGCATTGAATACAAGAGTTGGCAGGTCATGTTATGGTTGTATAGGACTTTGGTTCAACCATATTTGGAATACTGCGTACAGTTCTGGTCGCTACATTACCAAACTGATGTGGATGCTTTGGAGAGGGTGCAGAGGAGGTTCACAAGGATGTTACCTGGTATGGAGGGTGCTAGCTATGAAGAGAGGTTGAGTAGATTAGGACTATTTTCACTAGAAAGACGGAGATTGAACATAGAACATTACAGCACAGTACAGGCCCTTTGGCCCTCGATGTTGTGCCGACCTGTCATACTGATCTCAAGCCCATCTAACCTATACTATTCTATGTACGTCCATATGCTTATCCAATGACGACTTAAATGTACTTAAAGTTGGCGAATCTACTACCATTGCAGGCAAAGCGTTCCATTCCCTAACTACTCTCTGAGTAAAGAAACCACCTCTGACATCTGTCCTATATCTTTCACCCCTCAATTTAAAGCTATGCCCCCTCGTGCTCGCCGTTACCTAGGATCCTAGGAAAAAGGCTCTCCCTATCCACTCTATCTAACCCTCTGATTATTTTATATGTTTCAATTAAGTCACCTCTCAATCTTCTTCTCTCTAATGAAAACAGCCTCAAGTCCCTCAGCCTTTCCTTGTAAGACCTTCCCTCCATACCAGGCAACATCCTAGTAAATCTCCTCTGCACCCTTTCCAAAGCTTCCACATCCTTCTTATAATGCAGTGACCAGAACTGTACGCGATTGAGGTGGGACCTGATTGAGGTCTACAAAATCATGACAGGTATAGACAGGGTGGATAGCAAGAAGCTTTTTCCCAGAGTGGGAGACTCAGTTACTAGGGGTCACAATTTCAAGATGAGAGGGGAAATCTGGACAGATATGTGAATGGGCAGGGAGCAGAGGGATACAGATCCTTGGAAAATAGGTGACAGGTTTACATAGAGGATCTGGATCAGCGCAGACTTGGAGGGCGAAGGGCCTGTTCCGCGCTGTAATTTTCTTTGTTCTTTGTTCTTATCTTTCTAAATGGAAGCAGTCGTAGATTTGGGAAGGTGCTTTCTGAAGAATGGTGAATTTCTGTAATGTGTCTGGCAAACAGTATACACTGCTGCTACTGAGTGTAGGAGGTGGAGGGAGTGAATGTTAATGGATGTGGTGCCAATCGAGCACCAGATAACTTTCTGCATCTTCAAACATTCCATCATTGGCAGCGGTGCTTTCAGCTGCCTGAGCCAATGAGCCCTCTAATTCACCCTCTAACACCCTAACCTGAACCTCTTTGCCTTCCTCTGAAAGCCTGACTCTGACTGGGCATTCGATATCTCGTCAAATGTGGCTTTAGTGGGTCAGTGTCGGAATTCATTTGATAAACCTTTGTGCAGTGTCTTTTTTGAGACTCTTTGTGATATTGAAAGAATTGCTTGAATGACAGAAACTAGTTGCTGCTGTTCACTCACTTCCCAAGCCCAACTCGCTGCTAATTAACCCCATGGAAATTTCACCAGACTAACGCTTTGCTTGTCAAAATTCAGAGTCAGAAGGAAACAGCAGGAGATGACTGACTTTCTTTACTTTCAGGTGGTTCAGCCGTGATTTGTGAGTGTTTGAAACAAACTGTGACGTCTGCAAAGCACAGACACATCTGCTAACTTTTCCAAATAAACTACTCCGTTCGTAACCTTTTATGAAACTTATCGTGTCATCACCAGATGGTGATGTGAGGCAATGGGCAAATGTTTCGATGCTCAACAGGCAGGAATGTCCAGCAGTTTGTACAGTCCCTGAAAGGCTCTGTTCTCTCCTCACGTCTTCATTTAACACATGTCACATGAATAAGAATCTGATTGAACTCTGCCATGACACCGGCACCTGCTGTTTCTACTGTCCGGGTCTCAACACACTGTGCTACAGCTCCTCAAAGACTTTCAACAACTTTTACATCCAAAATGAAGTCAAATGTGCCATGGTTCACATTGCTTCATACAAATATAATGAATACAACTTTTTATTAATTCATTCATGGGAATGTGGTTGCTGGTTTCTGCCAGCACTTACTGACATCCTGAGTTGCCCATGAAAAGATGAGTTGCCCTCTTAAATCACTGCAGTCATGTCTTCTAGGTAGATCTTAAAAACAACAAAGACATGGGGCCTTGAACTATATTGAAATCACAAGGAATTTACAACAGAGGAACAGACCATTCAGCCCACCTGACCCAGTACTGGTCCGCATGAACATCCTACCATCCTACTTCAGCTACCTTTAGCAGTTTAATGCCAAAGATACAATTCACTTACAGTCTCTAAACAGGGCATCTGGGCTCAGCAGGGTTGACAGAAAATAAAAACTACTCATTAGTACTTTCCAGGGAATTTGAGATGCAGGCAATTTTAAAAATCAAAACCATTTTTTTTACTGTATCTCTCAACCCCTTCTCTCCCCATAACCACATCTGGTCACCCTTTAAACCAATTTGCATGAATTAATTGATGTGATGTCCCACCCCGGTAACTTATTCCGTAGCCCTGTAGATCTTTGAACTCATCCCAACAACTACACTTTAAAAAGTGCTTCACTTTTTTTTGATGACCCTTGCTGGGAATGCCTGTAACTCTGGGTGTTGACAGTTGAGGGAAGATGCCTCAGCAATGCCACTGACCACCACCTATCACTTTGCCAAAACTCAACTACGGCACTTAAGAATGACCAGCTGTTTGAAGGACGATGAGGAAGAAAAGCATTTATATAGCACCTATGGCAAACTCAGGATGTCCAAGTGAAGTACTTTTAAAGTGTCGTCAGTCCTAGGAAACACAAATTTACACACAGTGAAGCCCCACAAACAACAATGTGACAATGATCTGATGATCTGCTGTTAGCTTTGTTAATTGAGGGATAAATATTGATCGGGATAATGAGAATAAGCCCATTGCTTTTCTTCAATATATTGGCTGTGGCAACCTTCACAGGCAGACAGCTTTAATATTTCATCTGAAAGATGGCACTTCCAACTGTGCAGCACTCCCTCAGCACTTGTTAACTTTTTGAAGGGGTTTACTGATGCAGTAAACCAACTCCACCTGAGGGTCAGTGTTTCCAGCAGAGGACATTTGTATAAATGATTTGGATGTGAAGATTGGAGACAAGGTTAGTATGTTTGCAGCTGACGCCCAAATTGGTGGTATAGTGAACAGTGAAAAAGATTATCTCAGAGTGAACTTAAAATCAGGCAAATCTAATTGTGAAATCAGAAAGCAGTTCCCTGCACAATTATCAGCAGAAATTTCGAACTCTCCCCATTCGAAGGTTAAACAGACTGGGGACCAATTCAGGTTGAGAGTGAGTAGTTCTTGTTGGCTGATAGCACAAGGGATATGGAGCAAAGCCAAGGAAATAGAGTTGAGGGAGAGATCAGCTGGGATCTAATTTGGGCTGAATGGCCTCCTTACTGTTCCTAGATATTTAAGAATGTAAATGGCCTTGCGTTGGCCCAATTACCTTCCTTATCCAAAATGTTGGAGCAAATTGCTGCAGATGCTGGAATCTGTGCTGAAAACAAGCAATGCTGGAGATCACAGCGGGTCAAATAGCATCCGTGGAGAGACAGCAAGCTAACATTTCGAGTCTCCATGACTCTTCATTTGATGAAGAATCATCTAGACTGGAAACGTTAGCATTTGTCTCTCCGTGGATGCTGTCTGACCCCGTGATTTCCAGCATTAGCTGTTTTCTGTCCCTTCCTTATCCATCCATTTTCTGGGAAACTGAGTCTTATTTCCCACCTACAGCGCAATCCGCACAGCCCTCAGTCTGTCATGGAAAAACTCTTCCTGTCGAACTGTTGGTCATTGTGAGTTTCCATTAATTTCTCTCAGTAACTAAGATTCAGGAGTCAGAATGTCACAACTCTGGGCTCAGTCCAGTTTCACACTTGGCACAAGGTGGCAGGTCGCCAAGGGAGGTTGCATACTCACCTCTTGGAGTCTGTCCCACATTCTCTGTTGAGCAAACGAAATGAATGGGGAAATGTTTCACTGTAACACACACTGTGAATTAATACTTCACTGGCACTGGGAAGGTTGATTGAAGGCATTCTGAAAATTGAACACAGTGAACTTACAGCTTTCCCTCTCTCTCTCACTCTCTCTCTCTGTTTTGGGACATGTTCACCGGGCACTGTCACCTCTCTCACTCGCTCTTGTTGGAGTGGAATAGATGAAGGAATTGAGGCATTCGTGGAGCTACAAGTGGTAATCCCACAACAGATTTAAAGAACACTTGTGCTGATGGAAACGATTTCTGCCAAACAGTTTCTCTCCCCTCCCCACTTTGCTTTTGCTGTGGGTTTGCGGTAGAGGGGAGGATTTCTCCATGTCAAATACCACCTACAGAAATATATCTCCGTCTCATTCTGGTCTCCCTGCTATAGGAAAGATGTTGTGAACTTAAAAGGGTGCAGAGAGGATTGACATGGGTGTTGCTGGGTTTGGAGGGTTTGAGCTATAGGAAGAGGTTGAAGAGGCTGGGGCTATTTTCCCTGGGCCATCAGAGGTTGAATAGAGACCTTGAAGTGGTTTATAAAACCATGAGGGGCATGGATAGGGTGAGTAGCTGAGGTCTTTTCCCAAGGACTGGGGAGTGCAAAACTAAAGGGTATAGGTTTAAGGTGAAATGGGAAAGATATAACAGGGGCCTGAGGAGCAACATTTTCACACAGAGGGTGGTGCATTAATGGGAAAATACTGCCAGAGGAAGCGGTAGGAGCTGGCACAGTTACAACATTTAAAAAGCACCTCAATGGGTACATGAATAGGAAGGGTTTACAGACATGTGGATTCAATGCTGACAAATGAAACTAGATTAGTTTAATCTGGTCAGCATGGACAAGCTGGACTGAAGGGTCTGTTCCTGTGCCACGACTCTTTGACTCTTAAATGTCCCTGGATCAAAATCCTGGAATTCACTCCCCAACAGCATTAGGGGTCTACAAATGGACTGCAGCAGTTCAAAAGGACAAGGGGCAACTAGGGCTGGGTGGTAAACGCTGGATCGTTTCGCAACATCCATGTCCCTTGAATTAATGTTTAAAGAAAACATCTGAGGAGTACAGAAGTCTTAAGACGTAAGATTGCATGTTCACAAAAGAGATGAAATTCACTCTTTTCTGAAAAACTGTGCCCCTTTATTGTTCATATAACCATGTCATGCTTCTCTCTCTCTCTCTCTCTCTCTCTCTGTCCATTAAGATGTCAGGGAGATAGTTTGAGCAAGGGAGATCCCAAAAAGAGGAAAGGATAGAGAGAAGGAGAGAAATGAAGACACAAAGGGAGAGAGACTTACGTTAGACTTGAAAGCAAAGAGAGAAAAGAGACAGAGAAAGCGAAAGAGGAGAAAGAAAAGGAAAGGAAGAAATAGAGAGAAAGTCAAAGGGGGAAACAGAAAAATGATTTGAGTGCAGTCGCTTACCACCAGAGGCTGATGATGTTTTCAGGACACAATAGGAACCAGAAAAGAGCGAGTTGTACCCGGGACAGTGGCTCCATGCTCCGGCCCTCGGTCACCCAGCCCGTCCCGGGCTAGCAGCTGGCGTCCACTCGGCCCTGGGCGGGATGCTGACCGTGCAGTGATCAGCTGGCGGTGAACTGGCTTCTGTGGGAGCTCAGGCGAGCGGAGTTGAGTTTTACTGGTGGGATCTCAAAGTGAAGCTGCCAGCAATTTCTCATCAGAGGGAGGGGAGAGAGGGTGTGTGTGGGTGGAGGTGGGTGGGAAGTGGGAGAGAGGGTGCGGGTGGGGGGAGGGGGCAAGGAGCAGGGAGTTGGAGCTGATCAGAGGGAGAGAGAGAGAGAGAGAAGCTGCAGTCCCGAATCCAAATACAGAGAGGGAGGGAGATTGGAAAGTGAGGAATGAATGTGATAGACCACCCTCCCCCCCCTCAAACCCCACTCAACTGAATCCCCCAGGGGCTCATATTCTGACCCAGTCAGTTCTCCAAGGTTCTGTGCGGATCCCAAATTATTTCACTCTCCGGGGATGAGGAGGTCTTTCCCCCGCACCCAGCCTCACCCCAACAGTCTCTACCTCTCTCTCCCTAACAGCCGTTATCCCCACTCCCCTGCAAAACCTTCCCCAACTCCCCTGCAAAACCTTCCCCCACTCCCCTACAGCACCTTCCCCCTCTCCCTTGTAGCCCCTAATCCTCCCCCGAAAGCTGTTTCCCCTTTTCCCCAACAGCCACTTTCTCCTCTCTCTAACGGCCCCTTTCCCTTTCTCCCCAACAGCCCCTTTCCCTTTCTCCCTTACAACCCCTTCCCTCTCCCCAACAGACCCTTTCCCCTGGCTAATTGCTCCTTCCCTCTCTCAGGGGATTCTGATACCCCAAGGATTAATAATCGGAGCGAGGCTCCCCCCTCTCAACCTGAGAGGAGTCCATCACCGGAATGGAGGGTGGGAGAGAGGTTGGGGGGCTGGCGGGGGGTGGGAGAGAGGTTGGGGAGCTGGGGTGGGGAATTCGAGGGGTGTTCAGTAGAGACAGTAGGATTCCTCGCAAAGGTCCCTCTAGCTGTCTCCGTCTTTCTGGCTCGCACTCTCCCTCTCTCTCTCTGTCTATCTGTCTGTCTCTCTGTCTCCCTGTCTCTCTCTCCTGCCCTCTCCCTCTGTGTCTATGTCCCTCTCTCTGTCCGTCTCTCTCTCTGTCTCTCTACCCCCTCTCTCCCTCTGTCACTCCCCCTCCCTCTGTCTCTCTCGCCCTTTCTCTAGCTGTGTCCCTCTCTCTCCTCTGTCTCTCTCTCCCTCACTGCCTCTCTCTCTGTCTCCCTGTCACTCTCTCTCGCCCTCTCTCTCTGTGTCTGTCTGTCTTTGTCCCTCTCTCTGTCTCTCTACCCCTCTCTCTGTCACTCCCACTCCCTCTCTCTGCCCCGTCTCTCGAGCTCTGTCTCTCTACCCCTGTCTCCCTCTGTCTGCCCCCTCTCTCTAGCTCTGTCTGTCTCTCTCCCTCTCCCTCTCTCTGCCCCCTCTCTCTAGCTCTGTCTGTCTCTCTCCCTCTCCCTCACTCCCTGTCTCTCTCTCTCCCTGTCTCTCCAAGGGAGGTCAATGCTGTGGGTGAAATTGACGATAGCTTCTGTCAGTTTCTCCGTCCCCGGTCAGCAGCAGCTCCTCTCTCTGCCGCGCTCCTCTCTTGCTGTCCTCACTCCTTTGGGGAAGTTGCCAATGAAAGAACAATTACTCTCTTCTCCCACACATTCGCTCAATTTACGCCCTTCGCTGACGTCGCTGGCGGCCAAAAAAAAACTATTTGTGTGTCAGTCAGCGAAGCGACTCTAACACTTGCGAGTCGCTGGGCGTGAGCCACAGTCGCTGGCTATCGTGTTTACTGTAAGCACTGAGGGAATGGAGAGGGAGAGATCAGAAGGAGAGACGGGGAGAGAGCTAAAAGACTCGCGCACTCACTTGGGAAACACAACAGGTAGAGAGAGAAATAAAAAATCTGTACCAAAAAAAGAGGGCGTGTGAAATGAAAGTCAGAGACTTGAGAGAGTGTGTGTGTGAGAAAACTAGTCTGTGAGACAGAGAAGGTCGGCAGAGGCACAAGGAGAGAGGAAGACTGTCAGACAGAGTGAGTGTGAGAGAGATAGTGAGGGAGTCTGAGAGGATGAGACTGTGTGAGCCTGAGACGAACATATACTGAGCGAGGGAGACTGTGAGAGCGTGATGGTGAGGGCGTCTGAGAGGAAGTGTGTCGTTGACAGAGGACGAACAGCGAGAGTGGGAGAGAGAGAGTGAGAGAAAGAGTGGGAGACTGAGACTAACAGAAAGACTGTGTCAGAGGGAGAGTCTGAGAGTGAGTAAGAGAGAAAGAGAGTATTAGACTGACAGACTGTAACAGAGGGAGACTGGGAGAGGTGAGATGGTGAGGGAGCCCGAGAAAGAGACAGAGACTGAGACCACGAGCGAAAAAGAGAATGAGAAACTGAGTCGGAAAACGCAAGTTAGAGGCTGAGAGAGAGATTGAGGGAAAGTCCGAGAGAATGAGATTGTGAAACAGAATCAGCAAACGAGAGAATAGCCAGAGACTGTGAGATAGAGAGAAACAGAGAGGCCGACAGTGCAGACAGTGGATGAGAGAAATTGAGATGAAGCAGGTTGTGTGATCGAGAGAGGAGGTAAGCGAAAGAAAACCATTTTAAGAGAGTAATGGAGGATATTCAGAAAGAACGAGAAGGATGAGAAAAACAGATTAGTTACAAAAACAAAAAATGTGTAAAATGGGAAAGAAATAAACATCGAAGGCAAAGCGAGAAATACAAATAAATAAATTGCAGTGTGTCCTCAACTGTTAGTGTCTAACGCGGGGGGACATGCCATTTTGTACATAGGGATGCTCCCACAGACAACACTCTGATATTGACAAGCTCAGTTGTAATGTTGATTGAGGGGTAATTATTGTTCAGGACACCAGGGAGAATGCTTTTCTTTGAAATGCTGCCATGGGATCATGTACTTACAGTCACTTGAGAAATGAAGTCTTAGCTTGCCTCTCACCTGAAATACAGTTCTTCTCAAATTGCAGCTCTCCCTCAGTACTCCACTGAAGTATCAGCCTAGAATCTGAGATTGGTTTGGAAGTGAGGCGTGATCCCAAGACCTTCCAACTCAGATGTCATCAACAAACGCAGATAATCCACTGAGGTGGAGGAATTAAAGATCAGAAAAAGGGAATGGCAAAGAGAATAATGACACCCAAATTGACAGAGCAATAAAGAGAAGGGAAGGCAATTTGGCAGTGAGTATCTGCAGTTGAGAGTGTGCTGGAGGCATTCAAAGAGGATTCAAAGAGAAAATACATGCTGAGCCATGAGGAAAGGCGGAGGATTGGGATTTGCTGAGCTGTTGTTAAAGGGGGCTGTCTCAGACACGATGGACCAAATGGCCTCCTATGCTTTAACCTTCCCACCATCCAATGAGATGGAGTGAAAGGAAGACAAAAAGAGTAAAGTATAGATGGAGTAAATCAATGTTATGATGAGTTCTGAGGAAGGCTCCCTCAACCTGAAAAGTTAACTCTGATTTCTCTCCAGACGCTTCCACACCTGCTGAGTTTTTTCCAGCAATTTCTGTTTTTGTGTGTGAGGCTAAAACATTGTACAATTGCTGGGAAGAATTTTGGATACTATACTTGGAGCTAAAGGTATCAGAGGATATCGGGGAAAAGCAGGAACATGCTATTTATTTGGATAAGCAGTCATAATCATATTGAATGGCAGAACAGGTTTGAAGGGTGAAATGGCCTATTCTCATTCCCATTTTCTATTTTTCTACATTTTTTTTCTATGTATCACAATGAGAAAAGGACTTAGAAAAACCAAACAGCAAATTCTGATTAGCTAGGAGCACCAGGAGACAGAGAGACTGACAGAGAAGAACAAAATATTCAAAACATTAGAAACAGAAATTGAAGGAATGGGAAATAAAGGAATAGAGCATGAAGGTTACAGTGAGAGAGCGAGAGAGGGCAGGGAAGAAGGAAAAATGAAAATAGAAAGAGAAAGAAAAAGCAGGAAAGATCCAGTGCATCAGAAAGTGCCTTACAGCAAACTTACAATCAATCTCATTTGTATATCACCTTCACCAACCTCAGGACATCACAAAGTGCCCCATGTCCAATGAAGGGCAATTGAAGTACAGTCACTGTTATAATGTTGCTAGTGTGGCAGTCAATTTGCACACAGCAAGGTACTACAGACAGTAATATTACAGTGGCCAGATGATCGGCTTTATTTGATGTTGGTCGAGACATAAAACTGGACCAGGACAGGAGGGAGAGATCCCCAGCTTTTTCTCATGATAAAACAGCGGGGTGTATTATATCTAAATGGGTTGTAAATGGAGCATTAGCTGTGTAGCTCATTCAAAAGGTGGCACCTCTGACAATGCAGCACCCCCTCAGTTCTACACTGACGTGTCAGCCTCAGCCATGTCCTTCAGTCTCTGAAGTGGGACTTGAACCTGCCACCTTCTGACTCCAGGATGTGAACATATCAAATAAACCTTAGCTAACACTATACTGGCTTCAATATTAATCTCATTCAAGGGGATTTGGCCTATTTTTACTCTTCCTCTGTACAGTGAGGGGAATCCACAAAATCTTTGTCTATCCTTTAGAATTAAATACCAATTGTTTTGAGCTTCATCAATAAAATCTAAGACACAATTTTTGCAGAAGTACAGAAAGGGATCCTCCTACTTCCCTTCCATTCCTGCCAAACCAGTGAAGTTCAGAGATCAGCTTCTTTAATCCAGTGGCAGACCAGTAGCTCTATACACTGAACATAAGGAGCAATGCAAGTTTGAGGAGTTACAAAGTCATAATGATAATGACCAGGACTTTGGGCAAGTAGATGGCAGTTCAACCTAGCATGAGATACAATTTTGCAGTGTGGAGGTGAGGGGGTGGGGGTCTTCAGTGGTGAAGAGTGAGATGAGATATAAAGACAGGTTTCCTGATGAACTTCCAGAGGAAGTGCTGGATGCAGACACAGTCACAATGCTTAAAAGACACTTCGATAAGTACATGAATAGGAAAAGTTTGCAGGGGTATGGGCCAGGTGCAGGCAGGTTGTACTAGTTTAGTTTGGTACTATGTTAGGCATGGACTGGCTGGGCCAAAGGGTCTGTTTCTGTGCTGCACAGCTCTATGACTCTCTGATAGAGCAATCAATAGATAAAGATATGGAGAACTTTAAAGTTGAGAAATTCAGTAGAAATTAAATAAAAGCAGGAAATGGGATGCTTTTGGATAAAGAGAATTAGAAATTTGGAATTCATATCTTTAAAAAGAAATGGATGCTTGGGGTCAAACCGAGCTGTCAAGGCCAACAGTGACCCAAACTTTGGTTGGAAGGGCATATCAGAGCTCATGGAATAAAGTGTGGTAAACAGTTAGTTGACAAAGTATCCATAATCCAATGAGATAGTAGTGCCACAGTTAGATGGTCAGAATGGCCTCCTCCTACTCCTTAGTTCCTTGGGCTAGGAAACTCCTCACAGTTGCTCCCAAGTCCAGAGAGCAACTTTCCCAGACAACTCCGATTGCAGAATTCCCAGTGTATTCCCAGACAAACTTACCGTTACCGACACAGAAGCAGCTCAACGGAGATTCCCAGCTTGGTTCTGTAAACAAAACGCTGAACATAAAAGCAAATAAGAGATGTTGAATTGGGAACGAGGCCCTGGTTGGCTGGATATTAGTCAGAGAAAGAGCAGAGTGCGAACAGCTCCAGGAAAATTTCCAGTCTTGAGATCGAATCTTCCTGTTTTTGTGTCCATTTCTGGGCACTCCATGCAGGAGGAACATATTGGGATGAAGAGGAAAAGGTGGGGAAAGATGATTAATAAACTGGAATGTTTTTCTTTGGTACTGAGAAGATTAATTGGGCACTCTAATAGAAGCCTTCAAAGGGATTTTCAGAAAAGCATTGGCAGTGAGGTAAATGATGAAAGGTTGTTTGTTGGCAGGTGGTGATGCGGAGATGGAGAGTGTGAGCTATAAGCAGGGAATGAACTGTCGTCCATAGAGGAGCTAATGAAATATTAAAGACATCTGACAGGGAATTAGACCAATATTTGAAAAGGAAATATTTTAGAAGACAAGGAGATAAGACTGCAAAATGGGAGGATATGCACTGTATGAACTGAAGAACTAGCACTGGCACATAGTAATGGGCCAAATGGCCTCTGTTCTCACTGTAATTGCTTTGATTTCTATAACAAAACTGATCATTCTTCCAATCTTATCTCTCATGGTGACTGTTTCTACTTACTTCTGTCCATAATGTCAATCCTTTCTGCTCACATGATCTCATTGAGTGGTAGTGTAGATGCAATGAGCTGTATAACCTTCCTCTGCTCCTATGTCATATGGTTTTAAACTTATCATTATTGGGCAAGAGTTTTTGCCCACTCTATCTACTTCTGACTAATTCTTTCCCCAATTCTGCTGTTTGGAAAATCTCATCTTTGTAGCATTGCCATCCAATCTATGATCAATTCTCTCTTTTCTCAGACATTTTGGCTTTACCCTCGAGATGGTATTTCTTGCAAATTGCCCTAACAAGCGCAAGACGAAAAAACCTCAACAAAATGCATTTTTCAGCATTATTTAATTTGCTTGAATGAAAGAAAGACACCGTAGATAATCTAAAAATCTGAAACAAACAGAGAAGGTTGAAGAGACCCAGCAGGTCTGGCCGCATCTGTGGAGAGAAAAAAAAAACAGAATTAATGCTGTGAGTCTCATCAGAACTGAAGTCCTACGACGAATGTTAACTCTGGTTCTCTTTAATCTGAAAATCTGAAATAAACACGGAGAATGCTGGAGAAACTCAGCAGGTCTGGAAGCATCTGTGGAAAGAGAAACAGAGTTAACATTTGTAATAGGACTCTTCTTCAGTGCTGTTGAGACTCCAAGCATTAACTCTGTTTCTCTTTCTCCACAGATGCTGCCAGACCTGCTGAGTTTCTCAAGCATTCTCTGTGTTTACTTTAAATTTGTTTGCATTGGCTCTACAGAAAACTTTCAACACATTACTACATTTATTGAAAGCAACAGCAATTTGGCCCATCTGCCACGGAGTGCAGTGGAGGCCGGGACGTTGGATCCCTTCAAGGCAGAGATCAACAAATTCTTGATCTCACAAGGAATCAAGGGCTACGGGGAGAGTGCAGGGAAGTGGTGTTGAAATGCCCGTCAGCCATGATTTAAATGGCAGAGAGGACCTGATGGGCTGAATGGCCTTACTTCCACTCCTATATCTTATGGTCTTATATGCTTCATTGATTTTTCTATCTGGCTATCTTTTGATTCCCTTCTTCTCTTGCAATTATCTAGCTGCCCCTTAAACCCAACCACACTCTTCACCCCTGTGACAATGAGTTCCATATTCCTGCTACTCTTTGGGTTCATTTTTTATTTATTTGTGGGATGAGGGGTGTCACTGGCTAGGCCAGCATTTATTGCACAGCCCTAATTGCCCAGAAGGCAGTTAAGACTCAAGCACATTGCTGTGGGTCTAGATTCACATGTATCCAGGCATAAGGATGGCAGTTTCCTTCCTTAAAGGGGATGAGTAAACCAGATTTTTTTATTCCTGTCAATCAACAATGGATTCATGTGTTGTGTTTGCATATTCTCCCTGTGTCTGCGTAGGTCCCCGCTGCATGCTCCAGTTTCCAAAGACATGCAGGTTAGGTGTCTTGGCCACAGGAAATGCAGCATGATACAATAGGAGTGTGGGTCTGCGTGGGATGTTCTTTGGAGGGTCAGTATGGAGTCGATGGGCCAAATGGCTTGCTCCCACCCCATAGAGGACTCAATGAAATGGCAAACAGTTCAATGAGTAGCAGCAAATCCAAATTCTTTCAGCATTTAACATTGGATTATTCACGGGTGAAGAACATTGGGCTTTACAATACTGAATCGAGCCGTTCGGCCCATCTTCACTGCGCCTGCTACCCAACAGTCTCCCACCAATTCTCTGATCTCCCCCACTCCATCCCTTTCTCCCTGGTGTGTTCATCCTCAGATCTCGTCTAGAAGGTTCAGCCAAGCACTTGAACATGAAGAAGCAAGCCGCTGGACAAATACTGAACCGATTTGGAAATTCTGCAGAGTTCCACTGTCATATGGATTGCTGTTTAAGAACAGCCGCAGGCTGCAGCTCTGCTCCACTTAGATCCAACTTTAGGTCAAGGTCCAGATTAGCTCGACAGCGACACCCCGCGAGGACTCTGCTCGCAGCCCAGTGTGTAACCAGCGACTGCGGGAAGGCGAGCCCTGAATTGGAAAAAAACTCACGTCGGAATATCTGGGGAGAAATTAACCGGGACTGGGGGGAAAGGGGTGCGTCGGGTTGTAGCCGGAAAGTCTCCGCTGAGTTTCGCCCTCCCATCGATACCGTCGAGGTATTTGCTACTCAAACAGAAACAGCAATTGCTGGAGAAATTCTGCAAGACTGACAGCATCTGTGGGCAGACAGAGCAGATTCTCTGAAACGAGTCGTAACTCTGCTTTCTCGCTCCACAGATGCAGCCAGACGAGCTGAGTTTCTCCAGCAATTTCTGGATTTTTTTTTGTTTCGTATTTACAGCATCAGCAGTCGTGTCTGGTTTTTTTTGCAAATATTTTTTGAGACAGTTCCTAGCCGAGCTAACCCCACTCTAGATCGCGGCCAATAACAAAGCCTCGCAGCCTTCAACTTCCAGAGCACGCTGGCGTTTACCTCGTGAAGCCGGCTTTCAACTTTTCACAAAGAAACCTTCAGTCAGGAGAGGGATTCTAAAAAATGCAAATTCTAAAATAGAAGCGAAGTGCTGCGGATTTGAAATATGGTTCTGAAGACGCCTGCAACAGTTTTCTTAACACTCGGGGGTAGTGACAGAGAGCATTGTTCAAATCGTTAAGAGTGTAAGGATGAGCAATGCAACTTCGGGAACTTAAAACAAAGGACTCAGAGATCTGAAACAAAAACAAATTCGTGGAGAAATTCACCAGGTAGTGGTTCTCTGATCTATCAGTCTCTACGCGGAATTTACTGAATGACTGGTCTCCCACAGCCCCCGGGGAGAGCATTCCAAATGGCTCACTGCCCTTAAATAAAGAAATTCTTTGTTTCAGTCGTAATTGCTTGCCCTTTCTTCTGAGACTGTACCCTGGTTCTAGACACCACACCTCAGCCCCAACCCACACGCATCTCCGCTACAGGAAAACAGTCTTCCTGAAGCATCTACCCCTCCCCCACTGCATCCCAAAACGAGCCCAGCTCTTCCCCGCCTCCCTAACCTGTTCTTCCTGTCACCCATCCCTTCCTCCCACCCCAAGCCGCACCTCCATTTCCTACCTACTAACCTCATCCCTCCTCCTTGACCTGTCCGTCCTCCTCGGACTGACCTATCCCCTCCCCACATCCCCACGCATACTCTCCTCTCCATCTATCTTCGGTCCGCCTCCCCCTCTCTCCCTATTTATTTCAGAACCCTCTCCCCATCCCCCTCGCTGATGAAGGTTCCAGGCCCGAAACGTCAGCTTTTGTGCTCCTGAGATGCAGCTTGGCCTGCTGTGTTCATCCAGCTCCACACTTTGTTATCTTGGATTCTCCAGCATCTGCAGTTCCTATTATTCCTGAATCATCCCTGCTGAGATTTATCAGAATTTTGGAAGTTTCTTTCAAACTGTAGAATACAGGATCCATCTCCTCAATCTCTCCTCATGGGAACAATGCTGCCAACCTCAAATTCAATCTAGTGAAGCTCCGCCACACTCCCTTAGTGGAAAGTATACTCTTTCCCAGTGTTATGGGTCTAGAACTGAACATAAGATCAAGGTTATACATAAATGAAACGATGCAAGTTGTGGAAAAACCCCACTTGCGCTGAAGGCTTTCAATGACCTATACGTTTCTAACTGCTCGCTCTTCCCACACATACAGACATCACCAGGCAATCGCAATGCAGGAGGCCATTCCGCCCCTCAAGCTGACAAAATGTGCAGCTAAGTGTTCACCATAGGAAACCTGGTCAGCATGGGCGATCTGTTCCGTGTTGTATGAAATTACAAATATTTCAGGAGTTTGGAGAAAGGTAAAGAAACAATGCAGTGCAGTTTCACAGCTGACCTTGAGAGACCTTACTATCGGGAACTACACACAGCACCTGGGAGTGATGGATGATTTCAGATCCTGGTCAGTTTCATGTGTGCATCTGAGGCTGAGGGCTGACCTTATATATGCTTATGAATTCATGAGGGGCATGGATAGGGTGAACAGCCAAAGTATTTTTCCCCAGGGTAGGGAAGTCCAGAACTAGAGGGTATAGGTTTAAGGTGGGAGGGGAAAGATCTAAAGTGGACTTGAGCGGCAACTTTTTCACGCAGAGGGTGGTGTGTGTATGGCTTGTGGAATTCATTGCCACGGAGTGCAGTGGAGGCCGGGACGTTGGATGCCTTCAAGGCAGAGATCGACAAATTCTTGATCTCAAAAGGAATCAAGGGCTACAGGGAGAGTTCAGGGAAGTGGAGTTGAAATGGCCATCAGCCATGATTTAAATGCCAGAGTGGACCTGATGGGCTGAATGGCCTTACTTCCACTCCTATGTCTTATGGTCTTATGGAAGGAGCTGCCAAAGGAAGTGGTGGAGGCTGGTACAATTACAACATTTAAAAGGCAGATGGATGGGTACATGAATAGGAATTGTTTAGAGGGATATGGGCCAAATGCTGGCAAATGGGACTAAATCAGTTCAGGATGTCAGTCAGCATGGACAGGTTGGACCGAAGGGTCTGTTTCTGTGCTGTATGACTCCATGACTCTATATTAGCTTTCAGGAGCTCATGAACAAGGACATCCATGTCCCTTTGAACATCAACGCTTCCCAATCTCCCATTATGTAGGAATTACTCTGTGCTGCTGACCATCTGAGAAAAGTGGGTAGCCTCACATTTAGACCATAAGATCAGAGGACACAGGAATGGAAGTAAGCTACTCTACCCATCAATATGTAATGTGTACTCTGAACCTAGGCATCTTTAATTGAACTGTGGTAAACTTTTTTTTTCTCTTTTTAATGACTTCTGTCATTAATTTAAGCACTGAGGTATGGGGACTTATAAAACATTTCACTGTTTCTTTTTGTAAAAATACAATTAACTGCTATTCTATTCTATTGTCAGTTAATGAGTTCATAGCCAAACTGATTATCCTCAAGTCCACTTTCCTGCCTTTTCCCCATATCCTCTGATTCCTTTACTGATTATAAAGACATACAGTCAGAGTCATACAGCACAGAAACAGATCCTTCAGAGCAACCAGTCCATGGTGAACACAATCCCAAACTAAACTAGCCTCACCTGCCTGTTCCTGGCCCATATCCCTCCAAACCTTTCCTATTCATATATCCATCCAAATGTCTTTCAAACATTGTGACTGTACCCACATCCACCACTTCATCAGGAAGTTCATTCCACATGCGAACCACCCTCTGTGTGTAACAAATTTGCCTCTCATGCCTTTTTAAAATCTCTCTCCTCTCACCCTAGAAATGTGCCCATAGTCTTGAAATTCCCTATCTCAGGGAAAAGAAAACTACAATTTAACCCGACCTGTACGTCTCATTATTTTATAAACTTCCATCAGGCCACTTGTCAACATCCTATGTTCCAGTGAAAAAAGTCCCAGCCAATCCAGCCTTTCCTTATAACTCAAACTTTCCATACATGGCACCATCCTGACTGATCTCTTCTGAAACCTCTCCAGCTTGGCAATATCCTTTCTATAACTGGGCGATCCGAACCGGACACAGTATTCCAGAAGAGGCCTCATTAATGTCCTGTACACCGTCAACATAACGTCCCAACTTCTGTACTCAAAGAACATACGTAATGACTTAACCTCAAAAGCCCTCTACAGTAAAGAATTCTGTAGATTCACCAGCATTGGAGAGAAGAAGGTCTCCTAATCTCTGTCCTAACCAGTTATTCTGAGATTATGCCCTTCGGTCCCGGTGTACCCCACATGGGAAATAACCTTTCCACAACTACCCTGTTAAGCCCCTAATAACCTTGTATGTTTTAATAAGATCTCCTCTCAGTTTTCTAATAACCACCCAGATTCACTAATTCTGTTCCATTGGGCATGGAGTTGCACAGTAGCTCAGTGGCTAGCACTGTTGCCTCACAGCGTCAGGGACCCAGGTTTGATTCCACCCTCAGGTGACAACCTGTGTGGAGTTTACACATTCTCCCTGTGTTTCCTCCCACAGTCCAAAGATGTGCTGGGAAGGCAGATTGGTACTGCATAATTGCCCATAAATGTGCAGGCTAGGTAGATTAGCCACAAGAAATGCAGGTTTACAGGTATGGGGACATGGGATGCTCTTTGGAGGGTTGATCTGGACTTGATGGGCCAAATGGTCTACTCCACATTGTCAGGATTCTATGATTCAAATGACCACAAAAAAAACGCTTCCAATTTCCCAGAGTTGCTTTATGTCTTCAGCTGCCAAGGCCCTGAGCTCTGAAAGTCCCTTACATTAAATCTCTCTTTCTACATCTCCTCCTTTAGGTCGTACTGAACACATTACTATATAAAAAGCAGGTTTTTCAAACCACACTATCAATAAGTGGTGCCTGGTTATTTTTAATTCAAGGTGGGATGCAGTCATCGCTGGTAGGGCCAGTATTTATTGCCCATTTCCAGGTGCCCTTGAAAAGGTAGCGGTGAGCTACCTTCTTGAACCACTGCAGTCCGCATGTTGTGAGTTGACCCACGTTGTTCTCAGGAAGGAAATTCCAGCATTTTTGCCCAGTGACACTGAAGGAATGGCGATATATTTACAAGTCAGGATGGTGATTGACTTGGAGGGGAAATTGCATGGACTGGTCTTCTCGTGTGTCTGCTGCCCTTATCCTTCCAGGTGGAAATGGTCGTGGGTTTGGAAAGTGCTGCCTAAGGATCCTTGGTGAATTTCTGCCATGCATCTTATAGATAGTGCACACTGCTGCTACTGAGCGTCAGTTGTAGAGGGAGTGGAGATTTGAGGATGTGGTGCCAATCAAGCAGGTTGCTTTGTCCTGGGTGGTGTTAAGCTTCTTGAGTGTTGTTGAAGCTGTACTCATCCAGGCAAATGATCAGTAGACTATGCTTGAGCAAGATAATCTGAGTGAGCAGCAAATTAGGATCACATGGGAATTCATTATTCATGGAACAGGGTGTTTTCATTAAAGATGATTGATTGATTGTTTTATTATCGTCACATGTAGCGAGATATTGCGAAAAGTATTGTTTTGCGCGCCAATCAGACAAATCATACCTTCCATAAGTGTATCTGGGTAATACAACAGAATGCAGAATATAACGTCAATGCTACAGAGAAGGTGCAGACAAAGATCGACTCGACTATATGAGAGATCCATTCATAAATCTGATAACAACTTGTTTGATAACAAGTCTGATTGCAACTATTAAAATGTGTTAAACATATGTTGGATTTATCAGTACTCGTAATCTTTACCAAATATTGTAGTGTGTATCAAATTATGGCCAGGCAAAGATATAAGCAAACCTAAGTAAATAAAATTAACCTAAGTGAAATAAAGTTAAGGCTTGGGGACAGCTTGGCCTTGAGGAAGTGTGAAAAGTTATGAGTGTTATTGGTGACCTGGGCAGCCACAGGCAGGAAGTGTCACTCGTTGCAGAAACCTGAACTCCAGGTTTCGGGGCTCAGGTGGCAGTTAGCACAGCCTCGTGGAGGGTGTGTACATGCAGACTGATATAGGTATGGAACCTCAGAGATTCATACAGCAGTAGAAAAGTTTAGCAGGAATATAGGACTTCAACCCCCTAATGTGGATTGGGATACAAACAGTGAGAAAGACACACATGCCTTAAGATTCTCAAATTGTTCTCAGGACAACTTTAAAATCTCTTTCAGCTGACATGTAACAAATCTGAAAAGAGAGGGCATAATTTTATATTTCGTCTTAGGTAGTGGAGCTGATCACGTGAATGGACTTGCCATGGGTGACCATTTTGAAGGCACAGTTAGATTTATCATCATTCTGCAAATGGACAAATATAACAGGAGTATAAGTCCTAAACTGGAGGAAGATATATGCTATTAAGCTGACCTGGCAAAAGTGAAATGGAAGAGTGTATTGTCACATTGAGATCTAATGGGACTGCGAACTCCAAAATCTCCCAGTTATCCAAAAGTGGAGAGGATAAGATAAAGCAGAAAACAATTCACAGAAAAACCTAATGCTGTAGAAAACCCAGAGTAGTTCAGAAAGTAAGGGTGAAGTAGAAACAGCAATTAGGAAATTAGACAGGGGAAGCAAGAATGTATTGGCAGGTAAAATCAAAGAAAACCCAAAGATGTGTATGTTGTGAGTATGTAAGAGTGAAAAAATGACAAAGGAAAGGATAGATACTATCAGAGAGTGCTGTGACTTGTGCATAGAAGATGTGGCAAGGGTTATTTAATGACTATTTTGTCTCTATCTTCACAAGGTAGACAGATAATGCAGATGTTCTAGTCAAACAAGAGGTATGTGAAGTGTTAGTTACAATTAGAGTAATGCAAAGGCAATACTAGAGGGACTGATAGCTTTGAAGTGGATAAACTACCAGGGCCAGATGGATTGTAATCAAGGAGGAAATAAGGACCATTTCCCAATCTTCACTCGATACAGATAAGTGACAAGAAAACTAGAACTATGAATATTGCACCATTGTTTTAAAAAGGATGTAATTGATAGGCCAAGTCATTACTAGAGGGTCAATCTGACCTTGGTGGGAGGCAAACTATTGGGATCAATTCTGAAAGACAGGATAAACTACCCTTTAGAACGGTATTTATTAATCAGGGACAGTCAGCAGGTATTTGTTAAGGGAAGGTCATGTCTTACTAAATTGATTGAATATTTTGAGGAAGTAACAAGCAGGATTAACTTAAGAACCAGGAGGAGTAAGCTATTTAGCCCTTTGAGTCTGCTCTGCCATTCAATGACTCATCTCATCTCAATCTCAACTCTATTTTCTTGCCTGCTCTCTACAACTCTCCAAGCCATTACTAATTAAAAATCTGCCTATCTCCTCCTTAAATTTATCAGTGTCCTAGCACTGTGGGGTACTGAGTTCCACAGATTCATCATCCTTTGAGAGAGGTCATTTCTCCTCCTCTCTGTTTTTAATCTGCTATGCCTTTATTGTAAAATTGTGATCTCTCATTCTGGATTGTCCCACATGAGGAAATCTCTCCATATTTACTTTGTCAATCCCCTTTAGCATCTTATATACCTCAATTAGATCTCCTCTCATTCTTCTAAACTCCACAGAGTCTCAGCCTTAACTGCCCAATCTCTCTTTATAAGACAAAGCCCTCATTTCTGGAATAAATCTAGTGAACATCCCATGTAGCCACATCCCCCCATTTTGGAGGGCTGTGAGACTAGGAGCAGGGTACTATTGGGATTATTCTTTGGGCCAGCCGGCAGAGGCTTTGTGGGTTGAATGGTCTCCATTAGTGCTACATGATTCTATAACAGGGAGGGGGAACAAGTATTGGAATGAAAGGGTTTACAAAACATTAATACTCAGTAAGTGAAGAAAGAGTCAGAGATAATGATAGTCACTGGAGGTGAGTCTGTGTGCTTTTATAGAGCAGCGTACTGTAATAAAGTAAAATATCCCCCATGTAGTGGTGAATTGTTCTCTTCACTGAAAAATAAAGTTCCTTTGAGTTTATCTCAGGATACATCTCAGCAGCTGGAATGTGGGATGGTCCCAGAAACGGAACTTGCATTTTCGCACCTTCCTTATTAAAAGCCTAATTGACTGGTTATAAGGATTCAGAGTTAGTCTAAGGGCTGTGTGAGTTAGCAGAAGCCGCTAATGAACAAATAACTTTTAATATTAAAAAAAAGTGCCCCTCAGGCCCCACAACAAAGGCAAATGATTAACAACCAACAAAATTGTTATGACCCATGAATAGACTCAATTGTAACATTATTTCCTGAGGCTGGTGCGCTCCAAATTTCATTAAAACTTCAATTAAATTCTGACCGCAAAAGGGAAGAAACAGGCAGAACCTGACTGCCTGGATGAGAATATTATAAAGAGCAAAGATTACAAACTGCAGCTATTGTAATAACCTGGGCAGTGCACAGTTCTCTCATGACTGATCTCACAACCCCATTACCCCAACACCAACTTGATAGCAGTCACTTCTGCACAGGATGGATCTTTACATGCCATGCAGCATCCTTTGCTGTAATATTGTCTCCCCCTTCTTGTATACACTAATAATGTTAATTCCTGGGGCCGGCCATCTGAACTGAGGACTCAAAGAAGGAATTGCAACCAGTTTCTGCACATTTCTCCTCAGCTTCCCTGAGGCAAGCGAAACACATTCCGGGAGATCATACTCAAACGCATCACAAAGCAGACTTCAGTTAACCCTATATTCACCCCCGACACATAAGTTAAAATAGAGGAACGAATGTTTGCTTTCCTATGATTTTTTTTCCCCAATTCAGGACATCCTAAAACTTTTTTTTCTTTATCTTATGAACAAAGATTAAACAGTTTGGGATCCTATTAACTTGGAGTTTCAAAGAATGAGAGGTGAACGCATTGAAACATATTGGGGCTTGACAGGGTAAATGCTGAGAGAATCATTTCCCTCACGGGAGAGTCTAGAAGCAGAGGGCGTAGCCTCAGAATAAGGGGGCGCCAATTTAAGACTGAGATGAGAAGAAATTTCTTCTCTCAAAGGCTTGTGAGTCTTTGCAATTCTTTGCCACTGAGAGCTGTGAGGGCAGAGTTCATGGATATAATTTAAGGCTGAGATAGATGGATTCTTGATCACTCCGGGAATCGAGGGTTATGGGAGAAGGACAGAAAAGTGGGCGCGAGGGGCATTGGATCAACCATGATTGTACTGAATAGTGGAGCAGACTCGAGGGGCTGAATAGCCGACTCATGTTCCTATTTCTTATGATCTTACGATTTACTTATCAAGTGTCATCACTCACTTAGGGTTAGGATTAGGATTCTGATGTAAGCAACAGACCCTAGCCCCTGCACAAATTTTCTGAGTTTGTTCTGTATACATTGTTCATCGTTATTTGTTCTTCTTCAAAAAGGATCAAAGGAAAATATGTTGGTGACATTGGGAGGCAATGGCCTAGTGCTATTGTCACTGGACAGTTAAACCAGAGACCCAGGTAATGTTCTGGAGGCCTGGGTTCAAATCCTGCACATTGAATTGGAATTCAATAAATATCTGGAGTTAAGAGTATGATGATGACCATGTATCCAGTGTTGATTGTCAGGAAAAACCCATCTGGTTCATTATTGTTCTTTAATGAAGGAAACTGCCATCCTTACTTGGTCTGGACTACAAGTGACTCCAAACCCACAGCAATGTGGTTGACTCTTAACTGCCCTCTGAGCAATTAGAAATGGGCAATAAATGCTGCCTGGCCTGCGATGCCCTCATCCCATGAATGAATTAAGAAAAAAAAAGACAGGTAGAAAAGCGTCTTGTGAAGGGGACATAAAGATGTGCCATAAGTAGGTTAACTGTATGGCAGAGATGTGGTAAATGCAGTATAACACAATTGTAGAATGTAGAGAAAATGGAAAATGTAGAATTGCCCATTATGGCAGGAAGAATGATAAAAAAAAGACATATTATCCAAATGCTGAGAGGTTGCAGAGTTCTGAGATGCAGAGAGATCTGGGTGTCCAAGTGCATGAATGACAAAAGGTTATTTCAGGTACAGCAAATAATAAGGAAAGCTGATAGAATCTTGTCAATTATTGTGAGGGGACTTGATTGTAAAAGTAGGGAGGTTAAGTTTCAATTAGGCAGGGAACTGGTGTAACCAGACCTAGAGAGAGAGAGAGAGAGAGAGGCTCGAAGACAGCAACAGCTGCAGATGCTAGAGTCAGAGTCAATACAGTGTGGAGCTGGAGGAACACAACAGGTCAGGCAGCATCAGGGAAGCAGGAAAGGCGATGCTTCAGGTCGGGACCATTCTTCAGAACTGGGGAGGGAGAAGGAAGCTGGGAAATAGAGGGAGGAGAGGTGGGGCTAGGGAAAAGTAGGTGGGATTATGATAGGTGGATGCGGGTAGGGGTAGTGGGGATTGATCAGTGAGAAAGGTGGGGCGAATAGGTAGGAAGTGTCAGGTCAAGAAGGTGCGGGTGAGAGGGAGGGTTGGAGTGTGGTGCAGCAGGTTGTGGGGGGGTTTTAAAACTGGTGAATTCTATGTTCTAGCCATCGGGCTGTAGGTTACTGAGGCAGAATATGAGGTATTGCTCTTCCAGTTTGCGGTTGGCACCATTGTGGCACTGGAGGAGGCCCAGGATGGACATGTCAACAAAGGAGTAGAAGGGGGAATTAAAATAGTTAGCAACTGGAAGGTGTAATTGATTATAGTGCATATTCTCCACAAATTGGTCACCAAGATTTTTGTAATTCCTTCATTCACAGGATGAGGGCATCACTGACCAGGCAGTACTTATTGCCCATCCCTAATTGCCCAGAGGACAGTTAAGCATCAACCACATTGCTGTGGGTATGGAGTCACATGTATGCCAGACCAGGTAAGGATGGCAGTTTCCTTCCCTAAAGAACATTAGTGAACCAGATGGATTTTTTTCCCCAACAATCGATTCAGGGTCATCGTGAGATTCTTAATTCCAGATATTTACTGAATTCAGTTTCTACCATCTGCCATGGTGGGATTCGAGACTAGATCCCAAGAACATTATCTGGGTCTCTGGATTAACAGTCCAATGATAATACCACTCGACCATCACCTCTACACTTGGTCTCACCAATGTAGAGGAGGCCACATCAGGAGCAATGAATGTAGTAGACCAGGTTGGAGGGTGTACAGCTGAACCACTGTCAGATATGGAAAGTTTAACTTGGACCTGGGATGGAGGTGAGAGAGGAAGTGTAGGGGAATGTGTGGCACCCCCTGCGGTTGCAGGGAAAGGTGCCAGGTGTGCTGTGGTTGATGGGGCGTGTGGAGCAGAGGAAGGACCAATGGAGTGAGCGGTCCCTACAAAAGGCAGATTGGGGTGGGGAGGGAAATATCT
Organism: Stegostoma tigrinum; assembly: GCF_030684315.1. Lineage (NCBI taxonomy): Eukaryota > Metazoa > Chordata > Chondrichthyes > Orectolobiformes > Stegostomatidae > Stegostoma > Stegostoma tigrinum. Next base: position 99,507,134 of record NC_081360.1, read on the forward strand.
CTTTGGTGGTGGGGTCGGAGTACAGATGGCTGAGGTGGCGTAGGAAGATGTATTGGATGCAGAGATTGGCGGGTGGTATTTGAGAACTGCGAGACTCAGTGTTTTTTTGTTGGATTAAATGAAGGGGGAAGTTGCATTCCTTGAAGTGGGGATGTCCAGGAGTAGAACAATCCATCTAGGGAGCAGATGCGGCAGTGGTGGAGGAATTGGAAGTAAGGAATCGCATTCTTGCAGGAGGGTGGGTGAAAGGATGTGCAGTCTCGGTAGCTGTGGGAGTGAATGGGCTTGAAATAGATGTCAGTGCTGAGACGGTTACTGGAGATCAAGATGGAGAGGTCCAGGAAAGGGAGGGAGGTATAGTAGATGGCCCAAGTAAATTTGAAGTTTGGGTGAAAGGTGTTGGTAAAGTGGGTGACCTGTTCAAGATCCTCACGGCAGCGCCGATACAGTCATCAGTGTAATGGAGGAAGACGTGAGGGATGGTGCTGGTGTAACAGCTGAAGAGGGGCTCTTCCATATATCCTACATAGAGGTAGGTTTGGCTCGAGTGCCCATAGCCACCCCTTTGGTTTACAGGAAGTGGGAGGAGTTAAAGGAAAAGTTGTTGAGAGTAAGGGCAAATTCCATTAAGCGCATGAGGGTGTCAGTGGACTGGGACTGGTTGGGCCAGCAGGAAGAAGCGGAGGGCTTTTAGGCTATCTGTGCAGGGGATACCAGAGTACAGGGACTGTATGTTCATGGTGAAGATGAAATTTTGGGGGCCAGGGAATTGAATGTCTTGGAGGAGGTGGAGAGCATGGGTAGCATCCTGAATGTATCATAGAATCCCTACAGTGTGGAAACAGGCCCTTCAGCCCAACAAGTCCACACCAACCCTCAGAGCATCCCACGCAGACCAATCCCCCTAATCTACACATCCCTGAATGCTCTGGGCAATTTAGCATGGCCAATCAACTTAACCTGCACATCTTTGGGCTATGTGAAGAAACCGGAGCAAACTCCACACAGATAGTCACCTGAGGGTAGAATCGAACCTGGGCCCCTGGTACTGTGAAGTAGTAGCGCTAACCACTGAGCCACTGTGCCACCCTGAAGGTGGGGCATAGACGGGGAATTCTCAGACTGAAGAAAATACAGAGTCAAAGCATGCAGGGATGAGTTCAGTGGGACAGGAGCAGACAGAGACAATGGGTCAACTGGGGCAGCCAGGTTTGTGGATTTTGGGAACGAGATAGAACTGAGCTGTGCGGGGTTGTGGAGCAATGAGGTTGTGGGCTGTAGGTGCAAGGTCTCCTAAGGTGCTCTGAAGTTATTGATGGTCTGAAAGATGATGGCTTGGTGATCAGTGTTAGCTTCATAGTAATGGTCTGGGTGATGATAGTTTGTTGATTATTGATGGTCTGAGAGTACAGTGTACAATGTTGGTCTTCTTATTTAAGGAAGAATATAAATGCATTGGAAGAAGTTCAGACAAGGTATCGCAGGCTCTCTAATGAAGGGTCTAGGCCCGAAACGTCAGTTTTTGTGCTCCTGAGATGCTGATTGGCCTGCTGTGTTCATCCAGCTTCACACTTGTTTATCAAGGCTGCCTTCTTGAACCTCTGCAGTTGATTTGCTATAGATTGACCCACAATGACCTCAGGGAGGGAATCCATAGACTGCTTCAGCCTCTGAATAGTTGCAAACAGTGCTGAACATTGTGCAATCATCGGCAAACATCCCCGCTTCTGATCTTATGATGGAGGGAAGGACATTGATGACGCAGCTGAAGGTGTTTGGGCGGAGGACTCGACCCTGAGGAACTCCTGCAGAGATGTCCTGGAGCTGAGATGATTGACCTCCAACAACCATAAACATCTTCCTACTTGTCAGATCAATTCCAACAGAGAAGAGTTTGTCCCCAATACCAAATGATTCCAGTTTGGATAAGCCTGCTTGACACTACACTGAGTTGAATGCAGCCAATGTGTCAAGGGCTGTCACTCCCGCTTCACCTCTGGAATCCAACTCATCTGTTCATGTTTGAACCAAGGCTGTAATGAGGTCAGGAGCTGAGTGGCCCTGGTGGAACCGAAACTGGGCGTCACTGAGCAGATTGTTGCCGAGCAGGTGCTCTTTGATAGCACTGTTGATCACACCTTCCATCAAATTCCTGATATTCAATGCAGTAACTGGCTGGGTGAGATTTGTCCTACATTTTATGTCCAGGACATAACCGGCCAATTTTCCATACTTTCAGATAGATGCCAGTATTGTGACTGTCGTAGGACAGCTTGGCTAGAGGAGTGTTAAGCTCTGGAATGCAAATCTTCAGTGCCCCTGTCACCTTGGAGAAGGGACCTTGAGGAGCCAAGGATCATCTGAGTGAACACTGACCTTCTTAGTCTTTCCCTCCACCTATACCGCCCTTTTTGTGTCTAGCTGTACATGTGTGTGCAGAGGGCATTTTTCTAACAAGGTTAGAGTTTTAACAGAGTTAAATGTCAATAGCTCACAATTAATTATGCCGCTTTAAGGTCTACTTATTTGAAGTAAATCGTCATTTTTGTTCAGGGCTGAAACCTTGTCTGTGCCTTGTGTTAACCTGGATCTAAAAGATAGATATGTTGGTAAATCTTTACAAACATCTATAAAACCTTTAACATCTGTGACAAATCCAGGAATAGCAGGGCTTTATTTCCAGAGTGTGAGCCACACTTAGAAATGGGCAGGTTGTTTGAAGAGCAAATGTAATGTTGGACTTAATTTCAAAGGGAATAGCAGATAAAATATTAGGAAGTTTTGCTAAAACTGCACAAAACCTTGGTCACAGCTGAAATACTGCAAACAGTTTTGGGTGCCTTATGTAAGGAATGATATAGTTACTGCTCTGTATCCGCAAGGGTTCAGTTTCTGAGAATCCCGGCAAATGATGAAAGGCATGAGTCTGGAGCATGTATAAAAGTAGGTTAAAAATCGCGGATGTGTGGGTTTTTTCCAGGGCACTTTGTTGTTCCTTATATTTCGGCGCAGATAGGGCAAATTTGTGAGTTGTGATTTTTTGGACACAGAGGATTTAGTATATACTGGTATTGGAGACAGTCCAGAGAAGGTTCACTAGGACAATATTAGTAATGAAAGCACTGTCGTATGAGAAGAGCTTGAGTAGGTTGGGCCTGTACTCATTGGAACTTAGAAGAATGAGAGGTCCTTAATGAAACATTCTTAGAGAGTTGTCAGGATAGCTGTGAAGAGACTGTTTCCCTTGTGGGAGGGTATGGGATCAGAGGATACAATCTCAGAATAAAGGGTTGCATATTTAAAACAGAGATGAGGAGGATTTTTTTTTCCCCTCAAAGGGTAGTGAATCTGTGGAATTCTTTAGCGCAGAGAGCTTTTGAGGCTGGGTCATGAAGTATATTCAAGGCTGAGAGACGCAGATTTTTAATCAGAAGAGAATCAAATGTTACGGGCAAAAGACAGGAAAGTGAAGGTGAGGATTATCAGACCAACACCGACTGATAGAAGGGACTTGACAGGTTGAATGGCCTACTTCTGCTCCAAAGCCTTGTTGTTGTATAGAGATGGTCAGTCTGGTCAGAGTTTTTGAATATTTTTAAGGCAGAGAGGAGGTGATGGCCTAGTGGTAGTATCGCTGGACTGGACAAAACGCTAGTACAGCCTCATTTCGAATATTGTGTGCCGTTCTGGTCGCCCCATCACAGGAAGAATGTGGAAGCATTGGAAAAGGTGCAGACGAGATTTACCAGGATGTTGCCTGGTCTGGAGCACAGGCCCTATGAAGAAAGTCTGTTCTCATTGGAGAGAAGGAGGCTAAGAGGGGATTTAATAGAGACATACAAGATGATCAGAGGATTAGATAGGGTAGACAGTGAGAGTCTTTTTCTGAGGATGATGACTTCAGCTTGTACAAGGGGGCATAGCTACAAATTGAGGGGTGATAGATTTAATACAGAATACAGAGGCAGGATCTTTACTCAGAGAGTGATAAGGGCGTGGAACGCCCTGCCTGCCAATGTAGTTAACCCAGCCACATTAGGGGCATTTAAACATATGCTTATCCAAGGACTGGATAATGATGGGATAGTGTAGGGGGTGGGGCTTCCTGACTCCAAATATGACCGCCAAACCTTGCTTCTCCTTCTGGACCTATTTATGCCCTCTATTAGCCAAGGTCCTGGATGCATATGCTATTGGGTGCTCCTCTCCATTGGGCCTCCCTTGGTTACCCCTCTCACCCCTCCCCTCCGTTTCCCCCTCCCTCGGTTACCCCTCTCACCCCTCCCCTCGATTTCCCCCCCTCCCTCGGTTACCCCTCTCACTCCTCCCCTGGATTTCCCCCCCTCCTTCAGTTACCCCTCTCACCCCTCCCCTCGATTTCCCCCCCTCCCTCGGTTACCCCTCTCACTCCTCCCCTGGATTTCCCCCCCTCCTTCAGTTACCCCTCTCACCCCTCCTCTCGATTTCCCCCCCTCACCGCTCCCTTGGTTTCCCCTCCCTCCCCACCACTTGGTTTCCCCCTCCCCTCGGGTTTCCCCTCCCTCGGTTTCCCCGTCCCTCGGTTTTCCCCTCCCTTGGGCTTGCCCCACACTCCCCTCCCTCAGTTTCCCCCCCTCACCATCCCCCCAACCCTCAGTTTCCCCCTCCCCTCAGTTCCTCCCTCCCTCGGTTCCCTCGCTTGCTCTTTGATGAACCTCCCACACAGCAGCAGCTGGCGCCAAACCACAAGCAAAGATTCTTCGCTCAGACGACCCACTCAGTGTTCGAAGGGAAATTCAATAATATCACATGATCATCTGTCAACAACCAGCCATCACACAATCAGACATCATATGGTTAGTAATGATGTGTCTGATTCTCCCAAAATACCTCCAAACAGAGATGTCTCACTGGTCCAATATTACAAGCATTGAGCAATCAAATTCTTTGACATTTAACTTCACCTTGCTCTGATCACAGCTGATGTTATCACTGGAAAAGTCAGATCCCAGACTGAAACCTGGCTTAGAAAACCCTTGCTTGTTTTGTTTTGGTTTTAATGAGGTTGTCTCTCACTGATACTGAAGCACACAATGTTGCAGATATTGATTTAGCAATAAAACAGAAGTGGATTAAGCAAAAAAAAAGTAGATAAAATAGATTAATCTGGTCTATTAAACATAACAGAAATTCGAAGAGTTTTAAACACACAGCAAAAGTATAATCTCAAAAACACTTCACAACAATTTTTAAAGAAATCCATGTACAGTATTTACACCAAAACCCCTTTGTCGATTATAAAGGTACAGTTATTATAGCCCTCGAAAGCTGCTCTCCCACGCGACAGGAAGAGAGAGATGACTGGTGATGAGTTCAATTTAAGGATCTCTGTGCCTCAGGCATGGAGTAAGGTAGGTCCTTCATGGTAACCTGAGCCAGTCCAGGGATTGAACGCACACTGTTACTAGCAGACAGACCGGCTATCCAGACAACTGAGCTAACCAATGCTTGTTTCTCTACCACCTTGATACGCTTGAGGTAACTAAGTTTAACACATGTCTTGGAACCTCTGATAGCTCATTCCTGGAACTATCATACATTTAAATAAATTCAGCTTCAATTCCTCTTCAGGGTTTTAGCTCAACACTCCCGTACTGGAACTATCACTCATCCCTTCCTCCATAGTCAACTGGTTGGATGGCTGGTTTGTATTGCTGGGTGATGCCAGCAAACCAGCTGAGATTATTATTCACCTTCTCAACCTCTCCCTTTATCTGAGGTGTAGTAACCCTCAGGTTAAGCCAGCATTTGTTGCCTCTCTGTAAGGAGAGAGAGCAACCCTATGGTCTAGTAGGATTACGGTGACTTTATCTTTACCTTTGATCTGAATCCATTTGCCAAGATGTTTGCATTACACAAGTCAACTTCCCTGAGGATTTGATCCAAATTACCTTAGTTTCTCACTTTAATTTCACTTCAGACAGAAAGGGGTTAGGTTCTGAAGAAGAGTCACTGGACCCGAAACGTTAACTCTGATTTTCTCTTCACAGATGCTGCCAGACCTGCTGAGCTTTTCCAGCCACTTCTGATTTTGTTCCTGAAGGGGTTAACTGTCACATTAGCTTCCTCAATGGAAGGCATTCCTCAGGACAAGAAGATTACTGACAAATTAACAGGTTTTTCTGCGTTTACCATGGCAACAAACTTCTGCGCTTTCAAACCGGAGGGGAGGGGTTTGGAGCATTTGCTGTTTATAATATATAAAGGGAGAAGTCATTTGTGACCCAACTTGGAGCTTGTTAGGTTTTTTTTGGGAAGTGTAGTTGGCTAGAAAGCGAAAACATTATGTTTTATTTTGTTAACAAGAAGCTGACTTGGTGGAAATGGGCAAGGAATCTCGCCCTCTACTGGAAAGTGTCCAGGCAAAGCTACCTTGAGAGATTGGAGACCTGGACAGCTGGTTTTTGAAGAAGGTAGACTTGTGTTTATTTCACTCAAGCATCCCTTTTTCAAGTACGGTGAAATGCAGTTATTGTCGTGATCGAAGAAACAAAGAAGGCAGCTTGTGCACAGTGAGATCCCACAACCTGCGATGGCCAGATAACCCATTCTTAAGTGAAGTTGGTAGAGGGATATACATTGGTCTCTGGTTACCAGGGAGAATTCCCCTCCTGCTGTTCTTCAAAGTAGAGGTTTGGAATTTTCTTTTTAATCCAACTGCAAATGAAGTAAGCAAGGGAAAGAAAAATGGCTTAGTTTATCTAAAAGTGCCTTAGTGGGTAGCACTCTTTCTTCTAAGTCAGAATGTTTCAGACCTTGGCAATGAAAACACAACTGCTGCACCATTGACAATGTGCAGCGCTGTTGGAGAGGCCATTCCATAGAAGAAATGTTACACCAAAGCCTTGTTATTTCGGATCGGTCACCCATTAGACATCTCTTACCCCAGTTTTTGGGAGAACTGACCCGATGCTCCTTGGTTAAAACATCCACACAAGGTGAAAATGACCACCACACTTGTGGCAGCAGAAGTTCCTGGAACCCTGACTGCGCTCAGCCTCATCACCGGCCTTCCTCTACCCTCACCCCCACAGACAAGAAAACAGCATGGCACTGACTGTGCAATTCGATAATGTTTAATTCGCCCAGTTGGGTAGATATTTTTAATCAAGCTGTTCAGACATTTTGAGCTGGGGCAGCGGGGCTTCTGGCCCAGAGGTTGGGATACTAACTCTGCAGCTTAAGAGTCCTTACCTGATTGGATACATTAACCCACAAAGCCATTGGTTCAAAACAACTTTGCCAACATTCTAACCCAAACATAGAGATGGCTATTTGAACTTTTAACTCTGCCCACTATTCAAGATATAATAAGGCTGATCTCCTAGCTCAACTCTCCCGCCCTACACTAGACCTGTATTCCTTCATTATTTCAGTAACCAAAAACATAATCAGCCTCTGCCTTGATAATATCCATCACCCAAGCATCCAGAGTTTTCTGAGGTAGAGAATTATAAAAGGTTAAAGTGGGGAAATTTCTGCTCCTCTCGGTCCTATTTGGCCAATCATTTACGTTGAGACTGTGACTAATTGCGTTAGATTCCCCAACCAGGGATAACATTACATAAAATTGCACAGGAACTATGGCACAGAACAAGGCCACTCAACCCAAACAGTGAGCCATATCCCACATTTCCTCACCTCAATCTATTATCAAAAACCCTCAATTTCCTTCTTTTTCATATCCTTCTCTAGTTTCCAAAAATCATTCTTTTTACATCACTGCATCCACACCCTGTAGCAAGTTTCACATTACAACCATTGCCTGTGTTAAGATTTTCTTTCTGATTTTCCTATTAGGTTTCTTGAGGACTACCATATATTGGTAGCATCTTATTCTGCTCTTCCCCACAACAGTAACATTCTCTCTGCATTCACACAATCAAAACTGAAACAACTCTAATGAGACTGGTATCCCATCACCCAAGACACCCTTTATTTACACTTGAACAGTCCATGACTAAAGCTCTGCCTCATTCAGAGTCAGATATCAGAGTGTCAGTATCTCCGATACTCACCCGTTTTAAGTCAGCCAGGGTTTCCTGATTGGACCAGATTAACATCCCCAACTAGGGAAATCATATTCCATGAGGTCCGGCTAACTGACCTCAATGTAATCGCTATCAAAACTTTCCATCATTTTAAAGACATCTATGAGGTTTTAGTACACATCCTGCAATAATATTGCATTTTAAGATAATTAAAATTTCCAAGGCACTCCATAACAATGTAATAAAATGAAAAGTTGATACTATGGAAAAGAAGAAGACATTAATCAAAGACAATGATCTTAGGAGGCATTTTGTAGGAGGAGAGATAGATTATGAAATTTAGGGAGGGAATGCCAGAGTTTTAACCTGCATCAGAGCCATAAAATCCCTTCAGTGTGGAAGCAGGCCATTTGGCCCATTGAGCTCACACTAAACCTCCAAACAGCATCCATCACAGACCGAACCCCTGCCCTATTCTTGTAACCCTGCATTTCCCATGGCCAGTCCACCTAACCTGCACATCTCTGGACTGTGGGTGGAAACCGAAACACCCAGAGGAAACCCACACAGACACAGGGAGAAGGTACAACTTTCACACAGACAGTCACCCAAGACTGGAATCAAACACAAGTCCTTGGCACTGTGAGGCAGCAGCGCTAGCCACTGAGCCACCATGCTGCCCTGTCTGAATCATTGTGGCATTGCAGTTGGACATGCCTGTGGTAGCCTGGAGCTATAGATAATGATGATAGAGGTGCCCATTATTTTCCATCACATGGCTAACCTTTCACCACCTGTTACTGATATAAATTGATAGAGTCATAAAGCTGTACAGCATGAACACAGACAGTTCAATCCAACTCGTTCATGCTGACCAGATACCCTAATTAATCTAGCCCCATTTGCCAGCATTTAGCCCATATCCCTCTAAACCATTCCTATTCATATACCCACCCAGATGCCTTTGAAATATAGTAATTGTACCAGCCTTCACCATTTCTTCCAGCAGCTCACTCCATACACGCCCCACCCTCTGCATGAAAAAGTTCCCCCACAGGTCTTTTTTTAAAGTTTTTCCCCTCTCACCTTAAAGTTATGTTCTCCCCAACCTGGGAAAAAGACCTTGACTATTCACCCTCTCCATGCCCCTCATGATTTTATAAACCTCCATAGGTCACCCTTCAGCCTCTGATGCTCCAGGGAAAATTGCCAGAGCCTGTTCACCTCTCCCTGTAGCTCAAACCTTCCAACCCGGGCAACGTCCTTATAAATCTTTTCTGAACTCTTTCAAGTTGAACAACATCCTTCCTTTAGCAGGAAAACCAGACTGAACACAGTATTCCAAAAGTGGCCGAACCAACATCCTGCACTGATGCACCATCATCTCCTAACTCTTATACTCAATGCATTGAGCCAATAAAGGCAAGGGTGCCAAATGCTTTCTTTACTAGCCTGTGTTGGATATGCATTGAAAGGGTTTGTAGATTGATACTCAACCAATTTGATAGTGTTATGAGAACACCTTTCTTGACCATCAGGTCTTGGGGTGTAACTCAAATCCAGAGCTTCTGGCTCAGAGACAGGGACACTATATACTATGCCAAGAGATCTCCAAGCCTCTTTCCTTTATCTATACCCTCTGGTTATAGGCCTCTTGACAACGGTCAACACAGACTCCCTATCCACTTTATCAAGATGCTCATTATTTCAGTCAGTTCTGAGGAAGGGTCACCGGACCCGAAATGTTCATTCTGTTTTCTCCTCCACAGGTGCTGCCAGATCTGCTGAGCTTTTCCAGCGGCTTTGTTTTTATTGCTCGGTATTTTAGATGCATTGATTCATTATTTCAGCCCCCTTTGCTCTAAAAAGAAACAACCCTAACCTGTCAAATCTTTTCTCATAACTAAAATTCTCCAGTTCAAACCATATGTAAATCTGCTCTAGTTCCTCTCTCATGCAATCATAGTATTTCTCTAAGCCAGAACTGCTTTCAATATTGCAGCTGTAACCTAGACTTGATACAGCTCTTATATTTTTCCCAATTAACCTGTTCAGAGGTGTTACCACACACTACTGGAACCGTTGAGATTTGAATCTGGGACTCCTGGCTTGATGCTGGGAAACTACAAGAAACAACCGCACCACAAGACCCCTATCAGGGTAGCGTTTAACTCCAGTTTTTCCTTTTAACTGAATTTGAATTTCCCATCAGCCATAATGGGATTAGAATCCATATCCCAGAAAATGAGGCTGGGGCTCTGGATTAGCAATCTAGTGATGTTACCTCTACACTGTCTCCTCCCCCTGTGCCTTTTTAACCATATCACCCACCTGTTCAATATCCTGTAGGAGGTCTGTGGACAGAACTCACAGGTTAGCACAGGGGGAGCAGAATTCTTAAAATGTATTGGGGGGAAATTACCATTATAGGTGCTCCAATGGAACCCATCGTTGTCATGAACCCACTCCGCTTGCTGAGACTGTGGGAGTATTCTTCTGATAAAAAGTCAAACAGCTGAGACTCTGTTCTCTAAGTGTAACCTAACTGATTTTGATGGGACTTCATAGGGCACATGCAGACAAACAGTTTCCACTTGTGGGAAACTCCCAAACTGAGGGTTTGATAGACTGAATTTGAAATTCAGGGGAATGGTGAGAACACGAAAACTTGTGACAGCACAATGTGATTGAAACAAATTTTCTTTTATTCATTCATGGGATGTGGGCTTCACTGGCTAGGTCAGCTTTTGTTGTGCTAATGGCCCAGAGGGCAGTTAAAAATCAATCACATTGCTGTGGGTCTGGAGTCACATGTAGATTAGACCAGGTAAGGATGGCAGTTTCTTTCCCCAAAAGGAACCAGATGCGTTTTTCCCCAACAATACATAATGGATTCATGGACATCACTGGGCACTTTATTCCAGATTTTCTTGGTATTGAATTCAAGTTCCACCATCTGCCACAGTGGGATTTGAACTTAGGTCCCCAGAACTTTACATGGGTGTCTGGACTAACAGCCCAGCAATAATACTACTAGGCTATTACCTATATTGATGCATTTATGGGGATGCTACATAAGCACATGAAAGAACATTTGATGTAAGAATCAATGAAGAAGAGTGCGAGGATGGTCATGTGGAGCATAAATACCAGCATCTGCTCACTGTGAAGAATGGCCATTTTTATATTGAAGACCACATGCTGTATAATCTAAACAATTTGATATTCAGTGCATCAAGCTCTAATGGATCCAATTGTGAAGAACAAGGCAGGAATAGAATGTAAATGAAAAGACAAGTGGAAGAGTGATGGGAACAACATTTAACCTGCTTGCCTTTTTTAACAATTTCATATTTTGTCCCTGATGCAGTGTTGATGTTATGTAGTTCCTCAGACTAAATGTCTCATGTCTAGGATCTGTCCAGTGTCAACAGACTTGCCTTGAGGGGGTAGGTGCCCAGTTGAGAGGCAGCACAGTGAAAGTGGAAACATCAGGAGCTCTTACACATATCCCCTAGCAGCAGGCTGTAAAGCGACCTTGGCAAAGACCTGTGAGAAGGTTACCTTGCCAGGCCACACACAGCAGGAACTAGTGGATGCTGAGGGGCAGTGTGAGGGGGAGAGGTGGGGTAAGTTAAAGAGTGAGAAACTAATTTAGAACGAAAGAATGTAAGTATTGTAAAAGAAAAATATTGTGACATGGTTAGAACAGCAAGAATATAGATATTAAATGATTATTAATGACATTCCTTCTCCTCATCTGAATCAGACGAGGCTATATGGTAGCTCTGTCTGTAAGGTTCAGCTTTCGCCTTTTTTCCAGTAACTTTGAGATCAGTATTCACAAAAGTTTCCATGTTTCTAATCCTGAAATGACCTATAGTTGACATCTATTCAACACCTAAAGCTCCAGCCCTTTGTCATAACCCCTGTGCTCCCATAACAATCCAGTACCCAGACCACCCTTAATTTTTGTCTTCCACCAATGAATCAGTAGACCATTCAGCCCCTCAAGCCTATTCTATCATTCAATAAGATTACATCTAATCTGGTAACTCCACCTTCCCACTGACGCACAATAAACTTCCACTTCTTTGATTATCAAGTATTTGTCCACCTTTGCCTTAGTAGCATTCAGGGACTCTGTTTCCACATTATTCTGAGGAAAGCTACCTGTGAGAAATAAAAATTGGCCTCACCTCCATCTTAAATGGGTGATCCTGTCCATTGAAACAGCAATTCCTTAGTTGATGGCAGTTTGGTTTTGTTTCAGCTATTACCCCATGTTATATTGTTTGTTGATTGGCCATCTTTTTCTCCAGCACTGTCTTTTAATTGGCCAGTGTTACCTAGCAATTAAATTTTTGATTGGTCAATTTTGTCCAGCATTGTTTTCTAATTGATCATGTACGAGAATGGGTTGTCAAATGCTTTGGGATAGACTGAAGTTGTGTAAGGCAGTATACAAATGCAAGCCTTTCTTTTTTGCAGCCTCCCCTTTTTCCTACAATGGTTTCTAGGCCAGTATGCTTCCCACACAGATACTCAGCAAATTGGGCCTATATTCTCTGGAGTTTAAACAAATAGGAGACAATTTCATTCAGGGACTTAATTAGAGTTGGCACTGAGACACTATTTGCACTGTTTGGGGAATTTATTACATGGGGGCACAGTCTTGGGATATGGGCCAGTCATTTAGGATGAAAATTGAAGGAAGCACTCCAATCAAAAGATTGTGAATCTGTAAATTCCCTACCTCAAAGGGTTGTGAACGCACCATTGTTGAGTGCATGTAAGGTTGGGTAACAACTTTTTTGTTCTCTCAGGAGTCAAGAGATATGGTGAGCAGGTTGGAAAATGGAGTTGAAACCCAAGTGCGACCATGATCAGATTGAATGGTAGATTGGATTTGATGGGCTAAATGGTCTCATGGAATCATAGAATTTTACAGAAGGAGCCTATTCGGCCTGTTGTGTCTGTACCAGCTCGTGGAAGTGCTACCCAGCTGGCCCCACTCCCAAGCCCTATCTCTGTTGCCCTCTTTGAATCAAGTCTCTTGCTTCAATTTCTGTGTTGTCAGCCAACGTCACTAACATAGATAGGGCAACATCACTGGAGGGAGAATCAGAGTTAACATTTCAAGTCCAATATGACCTGTCTTCAGGTCATCTCTGCTCTACAGGATTTAAATAATTGGAAAGATATTAATCATCAATACGGGACAAAGATTCATCTTCCTGTACATGTCTGCAATGGCACAGGGACAGACTCCCACCTCTGGTTTGGAAGGTTCCTGGTTTTCTCTTTCTGCGTGGGTTATTTTCAACCAGAGGTAAAGGATCAGGGCAATGGGATGAGAAGATTTACACAAAGAGGAACAGAAATAGGAAAGATCAGAGATATGAGTTTGGGAAAGAAAGATGTGTTTTAACCTAGCACCTAGGATAACAGCTGTTGAAATTTGAATTCAATAAATATCTGGAATAAAGTTAGACTAATGGAGACTATGTAACTACTGTCCATTGTTGTAAAAACCCATCTAGTTCAATAATATCCTTTAAGGAACGATTTCTGGTTTACCAAGTGACTCCAGAACCACCGCAATGTGGTTGACTCTTAAACACTCTTTGAACTGGCCCACCAAGCCATTCAGATAGGGATGGGCAACAAATGCTGTCTTTGGCATTGACAGCCACATCCCATGAATGAATAAAGGAAATATACGCATTTTGGGTGAGCAGAGAATTAGACTTGCCTTTAGTGCAGCCACAATGTTCCTGAATGAGGCACGAGATGCGGACATTACTGAAACCGTTCTCAGTGTGAGACAAGAATTGGCGAGGGGAAGAAAAAGTCAAACTCTACACATATAAAACAGAGCACCTGAATCAGGTAACCTTCGCTGAGCTACTCTGAACTTTTGTTTTCTGTCACCTTCAGTTTTCTCTCCATTGTAAACATAAGGGTTATGGAGGCAGTGCTATCCCAGCATCCTTCACCATAGTGAAAGCCTCCTATTGAAGATACAGTTTAGGCAAATGCTAGGATTGTTCTTTGAAAAATTCTCTCAATTCATGCAGTAAAGGCTCAAGATAATTTAGCCCTTTATTTTAAAATCATCTGCAATACTACACTCCAGGAAGTTCAATCATGTAACACTGGAACGTCATCTTTTAAGGTTTGATTACCTGAGGTACACTTCAGTAACTTCCAACTGGCTCAGGCAGGAGATAGCTTCAGCTTTATTGAAGAAAAGCCATGGAGAACTTTTACCGAGGACTGCTTTCTCTTGTCAGTTTTAATGTAAAACATGCTCAACAGAAACTTTGAATGCTTTTTTTAACAGTAGCACTCTCATCTTTGATTTGGAAGGTCGCAGTCTCGATTCCAAAATATTCAATGCATAATTCTAGTTGCTCCAGTGATATTTGGAGGTGCTGTGTAGTGATTGGAACCAGGTTGACATCATTGACTACAAAGTTGTTGATTGGGGCTGTTAACCTGGGCCAAGCAGGAATCCCTGGCTGACCAATATGCATAGAGAATTCAGAATTTTCTCAGTTCAAGTGACTGACTCTGAGCTGGTTGTGTACTGTGTACTGTGTACTGTGTACCAGGAGCCTGTCTTCCCTCTGTAGTAGATACCGTTAGATACTCTTTAGAAAATGACAGGGGTGTCTTCTCAATATTCTGGCCTATATGAACATTTCTTCAAAACAGACTACCTGCTTGTCACTATGTCGCTGTGAACTAAGATTGCTGCATGCAAATTGGCCTGCAATATTTCCTCCATTGCACGGGTTGTCAAATGCTTCGGGATGGTCAGAAGTTGCAAAAGGCACCATAAAAATGCAATCTTTCATTATCACTGATACAAATGCAAGTCTTTCTTTTTTGCAACCTCCCATTCCCTCTCCAATGTGCAGTCATTTAAAGACTAAGCTTGGCATCAGCTAATGGCTGATTCATCTCAAACTCTTTTCTAGACTACATTGTTGTCCACTGCAAATCTTATATCTTCTTATATTGCTCAATGTGAAACAGTTGTATTCAGTGTTTCCAGACCACATTTAATGATGGTATTTTTCTTTGCAGCTGCTTCTTTCTTACACACATGCACCCTCTGTCTCCATGAATGATGAAAGCTATAATTCAAAAGTCACCAAGAAATAAGTTTTTTTTAAAAAAAGCAGTTCATAATGACATCCTTTTGCTTGCCAGGAATAATACCCAAGTTTGGAGCTGTAAGCTGTAATAAAGTGCACAGTTTTTGGGAAGATTTAGCAAACAAAAACACGTTTCAGCTGCCTTGGTTTCTGAACTGATTACAAGCATTGTCTTTTTACATGTTTTCTGTTAAAATACCAGGTTTAGCTCAACCACCAGACACTTAATAAATGCAACCAGCGCCCTCTGCAGTGCCTCCAATACATAACCATGCCAAATCAACCCTCTGATCAGGACTCTGACAATTTTTAAAATTTTACTCTGGGATGTGGGCATCACTGGCTGGGCCAGCATTTGTTGTCCGTCCCCAGTTGCCCCTTGAGAAGGTGCTGGTGAGTTGCCTTCTTGAACTGCTACACTTCATGCACAGTACACAGGCCCACATGTTGTTAGGGAGGGAATTCCATGATTTTGACCCAGTGACAGTGAAGTAATATTTCCAAGTCAGGACGGTGAGTGGCTTGGAGAGGAACTTGCAAGGGGTGATGTTATTCTCGATGGAAGTAGCTGTAGGATTGAAAGGTGCTGTCTAAGGACCTTGGTGAATTTCTACAGTGCACCTTATAGATAATACACACTGCTGCTACTAAGCATTGGTGGTGGAAGGATTGGGTGCTTATGGATCCATGTGGACTGTGGTGGTTCAAAGCGGCAGCTCACCACCACCTTCTCAAGGGCAACTAGGGACAGCAATAAAATGCTGGCCAGCCAGCAACATCCACATCTCATGAGTGAAAGAAAGGAAGTGGGGCCATCAAGCAAGCTGCTTTGTGCTGGATGGTGCTGGGCTTCTTGAATGTTGTTACAGCTGCACCTATACAGGCAAGTTGGGAGCATTCCATCGCACAGCTGACTTGTGCCTTGTACACAGTGCAGAGGCTTTGGGAGTCAGAAGGTGAGTTACCCCCTGCAGGGCTCCTAGCCTCTGAACTGCTCTTATAGCGACTGTGTTTATATGGCAAGTCCAGTTCAGCTTCTGTTCAGAAGACAACACATATGCACAACCCCTTCTTGTCATTCATTTTTTCATTGGATGTCAATGCCACTAGAAAAGGCAGCATTTGTTGTCCATTCTTAATTACAGTTGAGGGCAGTTAGGGGTCAACTATGAGATCAACAACACTGGGGAGGCAATGGCCTAGAGGTATTATCGTTGGACTGTTATTCTAGAGATCCAGGTAACATTATGGGGTCTCAAGTTCAAAACCCACCACAGCAAATGATGGAGATAATGGGAACTGCAGATGCTGGAGAATCCGAGATAACAAAGTGTGGAGCTGGATGAACACAGCAGGCCAAGCAGCATCAGAGAAGCACAAAAGCTAATGTTTCGGGCCTAGACCCTTCATCAAGGCCTGAAACATCAGCTTTTGTGCTCCTAAGATGCTGCTTGGCCTGCTGTGTTCATCCAGCTCCACACTTTGTTATCACAGCAAATGATGGAATTTGAATTCAATTTTTAAAAATCTGGAATTAGGAATCTAAAGATGACCATGAATCTATTGTCGATTATCAGGAAAAACCCATCTGATTCACTAGTGTCCTTTAGGGAAGGAAACTGCCATCCTTACCTGATCTGGCCCACATGTGACTCCAGATCCACAGCAATGTGGGTGACTCTTAGCTGCCTTCTGGGTAATTATGGATGAGCAATGAATGCTGCCACGCCAGTGATGCCCTCACCCCATGAATGAATCAAAAAGAAAGAATCTGGAGTCACATTTCGGCCAGACCAGGCAAGATGGCAGATTTCCTGCCCTAAAGAGATGAGTGAATCAAATGGACTTCGATTATAATTGATTGATTCACAGTCACCATATGATGACTAGATTTTCCACCTCCAGGTTTGCTATTTGGAACTAAATTCCACCAGCTGCCATTGGAGATTTAAGCATATTTTGCCTGGTGCTATTCCAGTGATATTCCTGTAATGCAACTGTCTTGCCTTAAATATCTCCTCTGGTATTTATATTGTGCCTTTGTTGCTGCGAGGTTCGAGATGACAAATGCAAAATCAGTCAAAAACTGCCACAGTCCTAGTAGGAGAGACTGTGATAGGGGTCTGAGAGGCATTGACATTGGTGAGATGCGTGATAGAATTACACAAAAAAAAACTGGCAAGATCCATCCCAACTTAGTGATCATCTTTCACACCTTCCACAAAGCAACGTGGTGAGATTCTCACCATGCAGTGGAGAGATGCCAATTGACAGGATTAATGCCTGCCAATGCCACAAATCCATTGAGGACTCTGGTTCTGTACATGATGGAGTTTATTAGGATTGGGCGGGAGTCTCATTGAAACTTACAGAATGCCGACAGGCCTGGATAGGGCGGACGTATGGAAGGTGTTTCCACTAGTAGGAGAAAGACTAGGACCCAAGGGCACAGCCACAGATCCTTTTGAACTGAGATGAGGGGGAATTTCTTCAGCCAAAGGGTGGTGAATCTATGGAAGTCATTGCCACAGAGGGCTGGGGAGGCCAAGTTATTGATTGTCTTTAAGAAAGAGATAGATAGGTTCTTGATTTGTAAGAGGATTAAGGGTTACAGGGAGAAGGCAGGTGAATGCGTTCGACAATAATATTAACCATGGCCTGATGGTAGATCGGACTCACTGGGCTGAATGGGATAATTCTGCTCCTATATCTTACTGTCAGCCCCCTCTGTCTTACTAAACTCACCAGACAAGTTCAGCGTTGAGAAAATTTGAGAAAGGAATCAGACTGTGTAGCCAGTAGATTCAGGTTCCTGTTTGCTCTGAACAACATTTGAGGTGCCTATGAGCCCAGGACATGATGAATGGGCATTGGGCATTCACACCCCTTGCACACAGGCATTGGCATCTGGTACCTCCTGTCCCAGACTGGCCATTTTGGCACTTCTACTGTTCACTGGCAGTGCACTGTGGAAGAACATAGCAGGACATATCAGTGATGAAAAGTGGAAGGACAGTTCCCAACTCACAGAGTGGACTAGGCTACATACCGGGGCTGGTCCTTTGCTCTCTCCGCCAGCAGCCAGCAGACTGCACAGGCAGCAAGCTGCAGCTCCGTTTCAATGTCTTAGGTGAGCAGTCCACACTGAAGTCCATGGAGGAATCAATCAGGCGCTATAATCCAATACTAGTCCAGGGTATGGACCGCGGTGAGGTGGCAAATTGGGCTGTTCCAGTTCAGAGAGTTTGTGCCTCTCTAATACCGGGTGCAGGTCCATTACCTCCATTGCAGTGAGAACAAGGATTAGGGCTGATGTGGTTGGAGAGATATATAGGCAGCAGGCAGAGGTCTGCCTACATCTTAACCCCACGGTGTCCCGCCTTATCACACAAGGGGGTTGGCTGTGTCATCCATCAAGTCTGTTCATGGACGCGCGCACGCGCATGTGTGTGTGTGTGTGTGTGTGTGTGTGTGTGTGTGTGAGAGAGAGACTGTGCTTACATGTATATTTATGTGTGTGCACCTGATCTGACCCTATCCCTGGTGCCTGATCCCGTACCTGATTCCCACCCCCGTACTTGACTCTATACCTCACCTGACTGCCTGTACGTGAACCTATTCCTGTACCTAATCCCCCACCCCGTTACTGATCCTAGCGCTTACCTGACCCTGTACCTGACTCAATATAGTGTGGAGTTGGAGGAACACAGCAGGTCAGGCAGCATTAGAGGAGCAGGAGAATCAATGTTTTGGGCCTACACCCTTGATCAGGATTGGGGATGGGGAAGGGAGCTGGGAAATAAATAGGGGGAAGAGGGGTGGGGTTGGGGGAAGGTAGGTGGGATGGTGATAGATGGATGCAGTTAGGGCTAGTGGGGATTGATCAATGGGAAGGTTGATAGGTAGGGAAGAAGATGGGCAGGTAGTGTCAGGTCAAGGAGTTGGGGATGAGAGGATCGGTCAGACCCCACTATACCCAGCCCACTTCCGCCACCTGCAATCTGACCCCACCACCAAAGAGATATTTCCCTCCACCCACCTATGTGCCTTTCATAGGGACTGCTCACTCTGCATCCACTCTACACCTCCTACCAACTCCAAACAGCCGACACCTTTCCCTGAAACCCCAAGAGGGGCTACACCTGCCCCTACATGTCCCCTCTCAGCTCCATCCCAGGCTGAAGACAAACTCTCCATATTTGACAGGGGTTTTCCTGTGCATCCTCCAACCTCATCTACTGTAATCCGTTACTCACGATGTGGTATCCTTTACATCAGTGAGAACAAATGTAGACTTGGTGACAGATCTGCGGAACACCTGCAGTCCATATGCTACAATCAACAACACCTTCTGGTCATCAACTATTTTAACTCTCCCTCCCATTGCCTTGATGACATGTCCATCCTGAGCCTCTTCCAGTGCCACAATGCCGCCACCCTCAAACTGGAAGAGCAACACCTCATATTTCGCCTCAGGAGCCTACAGCCCGATGGCCTGAACATAGAATTCACCAGTTTTAAAATCTTCCCATAACTGGCTCATCCCATGTCCGACCCTCCCATTCCTTCCTCCTTGACCTGAATACTACCTGTCCATCTCCTTCCCCACTTATCCACCCCACCCTTCCCACTAACCATTTCCCACTACCCATACCTACATCCACCTCTTGCCATCCCACCTACCCTCCCCAGCCCCACCCATCTTCTCTCTATTGATTTCTCAGCTCCCTTGCCCCTCCCCAGTCCTAGTGAAGGGTGTAAACCCAAAACGTTGACTGACCTGCTCCTCCGATGCTGCCTGACCTGCTGTGTTCCTCCAGCTCCACACTGCATCGTCTCTGACTCCAGCATCTGCAGTTCTTGCCATCTACTTCTACCTGGCCTTGTATCTGACCACATCCATTCTCCCTGCCCATTTCTCCCTGGGCACACCCTTCTCCCCAGAACCACTTCCAGCCCTTGCCGTATTCTTGAACCCTCCCCGCCAACATGCCCAACGCCGTCGTCCTGCCCTCTTTCCCTGGCTCCCCACTCTCCTTGACATTTCCCCAACCTTGTCCCCTCTCCACACACCTCCAAGACTCCAACCCACCCACCTTGCTTCGCTCCTCCCCTGCATCCCCATCTTGGCTCCGCTCCTCTCTAGGCCCCGCCCAATTCCCCGTCACCAACAGCACTTGTCCCGCCCCCCACCATCGGCCCCGCCCCCCACCATCGGCCCCGCCCCCACGCCTGTCCCCGCCCCTTCACTTCTGGCCCCGCCCCTCCCCACCCAGCCACACCCTTCCCCTCCTGGCTCCGCCCCTCCTCTTCCCCCCTCCTCCTGCGCTAAGATGGCGGACTGGGTGGATTCGCTTTTTGACTCTCGATCCTTCCCGTGCTGTGGGTTCCAGGAGTTCAGCGTGAGTGTTTTCGCCTCGTGTTGATGTTAGCCCTCTCTCAGCTCCCGGTGTCGGGGAGCCAGGATCAGGAGGTGGGCCCTGGGCCTCGGAGTACCCGCTGCACCGTGTCGAGTGCACTGCCGCCGGCCCAGGCCCGCCGCCAAGACCTGGGATCGGGGCCTGGTGGCTCCTAGGCCTCCGAGGCTGTTTCTATCAGTATTTACCATCCACTTATTATCAATAGCTTCTGAGTGTGGTATTGCCAGTTGATTATTGTGTAATAGTTTAAGGAAAGGTTTGTAATTTGGGGAGTTGAACGGGTCAAGGATGAGGGTAATTTAATCAACATGGAGTGGGGGTGGGAATCCATGAAGCAGAGGCTGGATCTTATATACAAACTGAACCTAGGTTGGAAGATCATGATCTGAAATAAAGTAGAAGTGGAAATGGAGCAGGCCTTTGGGCATTGGAACAGCTTTGGACAAGAAGAAGGGATGGAGCTAACAAAGTCCTCCTCTTGGTGGGACAGAGATTTGTAAACCCTTTAGCATATTAACGGGATCAGGTTGGGAGAATTAGTTGGGTAATCTAGAGGAGTATTTAAAATAAGAGAATCACATCAGATCAAGAGTAAAATTAAGGTGATGGGGAATTGAAATTCTCTTCTGCAAATGGCAATTAATTGCTAGGTCACTTATCTGAAATTGATATTTTTTGAAGTAAAAGGTACAGAAGAATGTTGAGGAAAGGTGACTATATGGTGTTAGATTGCTGATCAGGTTTGCAATCTGAATTTACAACTGCTGGGCCCTTTGACTCAATGCTCAGAATAGAAAGAACAGACAGAGAGAGGATGGTTTAATGAGAAGTCTGTCAGACAAAAGGAATGGCAATGCTCTACAAGACAATCCTTAAGTGATTATGATTATGATTTAACTGGTGGTTCATGGCTCATTGGTTAATCCAACCATGATCTAAATATGTGCAAATCAATCAGTATCAAATCAAGCGTGCTCGACAGAAAGAAAGAAACACGGCAACACTGGAGGAGAGTGTCTTCAAATGCAGTCGCTGCAACCGAGACTGTCACTCCCGTGTGGGCCTGTACAGCCACAACAGACGCTGCGCTACCACCAGCAGCTGAATCGAAACTCTCCAGGCGCAGATCCATGGCGCCTCGAGACTGACAGATGCCACACACACACACACACACACACACACACACACACACACACACGCACACACACTATGGTCCTAAGATTGTGGAGTCCTAGAATAGTGGTTATGTCACTGGACTAGGAATCTAGGAGCCTGAATCATCTCAATACAAATCGTGTGGTAGTTGGGGAAAATAAATGGAACTGATTAAAATAAATCCAGAAGAAAAGAAGCTACAATCAGGAATTGTGTCAATGAAAACCTGTGCATTCTGTAAGAACCCATCAGGTTTCCATAATGTCTCTGATCTGGCCATATGAGACTCCAGATCCACAGAAAGGGGGACTTTTAACCGCCATCTTAAGGGACCCATTCAAGAAAACAGCACATGATTACCATCTGGAGTTCTCTTAGGGATAGACACTCACTCCAATGACTACATTCTGTGAATAAATTTAAAGCAAAAAGCATTGAATGGTAATGGTGGTGAGTGTGCTGAGTAGAACAGCTAGGATGGGCGACAATGAAAGTTTGGCTGGTGGCATGAACAACAAAGGTACTGACAGGATAACACAGTGTGGAGCTGGAGGGACACAGCAGGCCAGGCAGCATCAGAGGAGTAGGAGAGTTGATGTTTCGGGTTGGAACCCAGAAGGTTGACTGCAGCATCTGCAGTTCTTGCTATCTCCAAAGGATGGGATGAAACACTTGAACAAATCAACAGTTGCACAATTATGTAAATAATTAGCCAAAGTAGCTGTAGTGCTTGTTGCATTGTGTGATTAATAGTGTATGTAATTTTAGTTTTGCTATTCAGTACAACGGTGTGAATGTAGTTATACTCTCGTTTGTATGCTACTGTGAAGTAACTTCGATTTGTGAGTTGGAATACAAGTCTGATCATGGAGTATTTCTTCAAACCTCAGCACAGTGTCAAAAAATGTGTAATGCATATTTAGGAAGGGCTCTGTAGATCTGTTGCGACATCAATGAACCACATCAGTTTTTTTTGTATCTGTTAAGCAGCTCGGCACTCCACTTACATTTCCACAAAATTCATGGAATTGCTGAGTAGGGAGCAGAACTTTGCCAAAGTGTGTCTGCTGTTTCGGACCATTAGCACAGTGACCCCAGCTTCAGGCACCCCTTGTTGAGCCAGGCTGAAGTTGAAATGGTTGATGGAACTGCAATGGAAAGAATAACATGTCACTTGTTACTCGGGCAGCCAAAGAAAAGTTTGCCATGCGGGCAGACCTTCCAACCCGATGAAAATTTTATGAGGGTAAAGATTCAGCCAAGTGTTAATGGTGTGAGGTGGAGTCCCATATGGGGTTTCATTGGCTTTCTTAGTGTACCCAAGTACTCCTGATCTCTGACAATCCAGTGTGATAGCAGTGCCAGAAAGATTAAGTATGAAGGAAGAAGCAAGAGAGAAATAGTAATGATTAATTCATGTGCTGGTTTGGAACATCCAAATAGATTTCTTCTAAATGGTGCTGTGAATTTTGAGATAAATTAAGAAACTCTATTTTCATTGGCTGGTGAGTCAGTAACTAGTTTTCAGCATTGGAGAATGATGGGAGAAAGTAAATCTAATATATTCTTGCCACTGTTATATCCTGTCAGTAACAGTGGGGAATGTAAACTCATGTTGATGAGGAGATGGGGTAATATTTACATGATATGAAGAAGAGGAAAAGATCATTCATTCCAACTGGTTCATGCTCCAAACAACAACACTGAAGATGCTTGACTGTCCAGGACAAAGCAGCCCTCTTGATTGGCACCACATCAACAAACTTTCCCTCCCTCTGCCTCTGATGTTCAGGAGCAGTAACGTGTACCATTTAAAAGATGCTGCTGAAATTCACATAGATTCCATGGATAGCACCTTCCAAATTCGTGACTACTACCATCTAGAAGGGCAGGGATAGCAGATACACCACGACCTGAAAGTTCCCCTCACTCTCAATTCCTTCAGATCATTGGAATACAATTCTAGAATTCCCTCCAGGACGACATTGTGATTCTACCTACTGCATATGGATCACAGTGGTTCAAGAAGGCCGCTCACCGTCATCTTCTTTGGGGCAGTTAGAGACAGGCATTAGAGACTGGGCCAGCATTTATTGCCCATGTCCCACAAGAGAATAAAAAGTTGTACTCTCTCACTTTTGTTCACCACATCTATTTAATCCATGGTCCATTATGCACTTTGCTTCAAGTGCTTGTTAATAAGTGTATTTTAATGACAGACCTAGTTGTTCAGTTTCAGTCCTGTAAATCGGTGATGGAGTCCAGCATTGTTTTGATGAGCCTTAAGTTGCTTTGCCAAATCCAGTAACTTTTAAGGCAATCAAAGGGCTAAATGACCTCTCTATGAAGGGTGTGTCCATGTTTATTTGGGACATTCACTGCCTTACATGATTAAAAATTCAAAGCCAGTGTATGCCAGATCAGAAGAGGTTCATTGGTGGACTCGAAGCGTCATTTCAATGTTCTGCCACGTTCTAAATAACTAATTCCGGGAGAATGCTGTTACTCCTGAGAGTGTACAAAAGTCAACTCCTAAGATGGTTCCTTAGACAATAGGTGCTGCATCAAGCTTGTTTACATGTTTCAGAAAATTATGGAAGTACATTGTTTGCAGCGGGGGTGTAACTGGTAAGGTTGAGATCAATCAAAAGAACATAATCCAGAAGCTTAAAACTAACACTGATCACTTTATGATTTGGGCAAATGGTACAGCAACCTTTCACTGCAATATCAGACTGACAGCAGTGAGTTATGACAAGTTGTGAAATTAAATGAACTCAACCTAGCAATTTATGACCTTGAACCAAAGAATTGATGGCCATGAATTTGAATTAACTTTGTCATGTGAGTACAGTGAAAAGTGTGCAAGTTGCCACTTACAGTGCCATCTTAGATACAAAGGTACCTAGGTACAGATTCTTAAGTACAAATACTTAGGGAAAAAGAAAATAAGTAAATAAAAGTTTCAGCTTACGGACCTTCAGAAGTGTGAAACCGTAGTAACAAATTGGAACAACAGAAGAATAAAATGTTCAAAGTAATAGCCCTTCCAAGATAGCATAATTTTAAAGAGT
The DNA here is from genome assembly GCF_030684315.1 of Stegostoma tigrinum. Classification (NCBI taxonomy): domain Eukaryota; kingdom Metazoa; phylum Chordata; class Chondrichthyes; order Orectolobiformes; family Stegostomatidae; genus Stegostoma; species Stegostoma tigrinum. Next base: position 99,531,979 of record NC_081360.1, read on the forward strand.
CAACATTTTTTTAACAAAGAGCGTTTAAGACAGGCCATTTTAGTCTATTTCACAGCTCTGGACTTGAGGACCTGAACCCTCCCGCTGCAAGCTGGTCCCACCACGATTGGAGCTATGCCGAAGCCCCCATGAGGTGACTCAGACTGACACCGATGAAAACCACTGCGAAGCTGCCAGATGGAGTCTAGGCCGCCACTGAAGCCACCAAAAAGGAGTTCCAGGCTGGTCATTTGAATCCAGGACACGGACTCATCTCACCTACAAAGTTGCTATCGAAGCAGCCTGGTCAAAGGACCCACCAAGATGCAGCCGCGAGAAAGAGCTGGATTGACACCACATTCTCCAGTGCAGCCGCCTCTCAGAATTTCCTTCTTTACTGGAAGCCACCAAACGAAAGAAAGATGAACTTGCAATGATCTCTACCATCTGAAATGACCAGGCAATTGATGCATTGGACGACCTTCAGCCACAGGTTCACCTCCGCACCATTCAATTGATGTAAAGTTGAGGAGCAGGCATGAGTAGAAATTACTGAAGCTAGATTCTGCTACTTATACAGCTAACAGAGGAGTTACAAATAAATAAAGACCTAAATCAGAATAGCTGAATAATGAGTACAAAGAGCGAGAATAACTTGTCTTGACATGACACCCTTCATCATGCTCTGAATGTCACAAAGCACATGTCTTCTAAACTCCCAATGAATGCAACCTGAATCTGTCAAATCTTTCCTCATAAACCAGCTCCTTCATCCCAAAAATCAATCAAGTTAGCCTTCCATTAGACTGCATCTAATGCAGTAATGCTTTCCTTAAGTAAGAAGACCAAAACAATGTGGAGTCAATCGAATACAGTTGCTGTTATGCTGTTGGAGTGAGGCAGACGATTTGTACACCACCGGTTTCCACAAACCAGAATGAGATGATGACCAAACTAATTTTTTTTGGGAGATTAGTTGAGAGTTAAGTTATATAGTAAGTAGAATTTTTCTGTTGCTTATCTTTGAAATAGTGCCTTGGAATCTTTTGTGAATGACATGGCAACTTTTCTATTTGGAATTATGTGCTTCCTGTATTGTTTAACCTGATATCTTTCACTTTGAACTAGACAACAAAGTGCTACAGGATGTGCACACAGTACTGAAGATTTCTAAAATATTAGTAGAAAGATATGGGCTAAATCATTATGATCTTGTCTGTTATTGCTGGTGCTTGAATGGTGAACCAGGATATGAAGGGAGGGAACGAATACCCTCTATACCCTTAACACTTCGGTAAAACAGTCAGTCAGCAGAAGAGGGGAAAAAAGTGGGTCAGAGCTACTGATGGCGTGACCTGAATGATCAACTTGTATAACATGCTACGTCCAGTACTTGTAGAGACTGTCTTCACCGTTTTTTAAAATGATGTCAGAATTAGAATGATTTTCCTAATATCCAGTGGAGAGCACTATCAATTCTCAGGCGTTATCTGCAAGCCAGTAGTTTGATCCAGAAGTTTAGAATCATTCCCATGCACTATATTTTAAATGATACATTGCTGGTGCACTTCTCTGGCCCAGATGGTGCCATGGCGAATAATTCCTGGTGTATTGTGTAAAGTTACAATTCTGTTGCATTATCTTAAAAATGGAAGGCTGGAAACATCCAATCCGGCAGTTTATTTGGAAATAACATATTTAGTATGGTATCAGCACAGGCCATCTGTTCAAGATAACTATGAAATAAGTCTTCTGTTCTTTGTATTTAACTTGGTGAACCTCTGCTGGTTTCTCCTTTCAAAATTCTGCATAAGTTGCACTCGCAAATGTCTGCAGTTAGTCTGTGGGTAATTGACAAGATAACGGCCTGGACTTTGGTTTGTAGTTTGAGCATCAGTTTCTATGTGTGGAGTTCAGTGTAGAAACCCAGAGAGTGCACAGGTGAATTACCGGGAAATGGAAACCTTTACAAAGCATTTGAATTAACATGGATATCCATCTTTTACACAATTAATTGCACTCCAAATCCATTGAAAATGTTAACCTTGCTGAATGAGTTGTAAATGGGGTTTTCAATGATGTACGAAATTCATAACTATTATTAAATAGCATCTATAGCCCTGTAAAACTAATTTTATTTGCAAGATTTGCACTTATTAGCAATAATTAGAGCTTTGGAAATTTAAATTTATACCATAATTTCATGTATCGGTCTAATCTTTATTTTGCTATCAGTAAAATAATTAAACGTGTGAAAGGTCATCGATGGTTTTTGCTCCATGTGTCCAGCCTAAGAATTTCTCTGTGTGATTAGTGGTTGTTGGTCACCAGACATCATTTGAATTGTCTCTGGAATCAAAGTTATGCCGTACAAAGGGAAACCCATCCATAAAAATAATTAAATCTCTGTGGACAGCTTTCATCAATGCTAGTGAATTTTCATCCCTTGTTCCCATACAGTGTCTTGCCTGTAAAATGTACTCGCTGATTCATTTAACAGTTCTGGTCACAGGATTTAATTGTCACAGTGTAGCTTAATACTCAGGGGGCCATTCTAGCCTCTTGTACATCTCTGTTTTCATTGCTGCAACTTGGGTGGCTATGTCATCAGCCCTTGCAGTTCAAGGGCAGCTAGAAATGGGCAACTGATGCTGGTTGTCTGTAACACCCACATAACCAAAGAAATATAAATAAAAGAATGAGCTTAAATATTCTCCCTAAACTTGTCAGACTCTCACTCATTCTTCCTTTAAGGTATTCCTTAACACACGATCAGATGTGGCTCAATTTGAAATTTATCTTGATAGTGGCCCTTGTGAAGGTTCTTGGACTGGTTTCACTGCTTTAAAAATGCTGTATAGATGGAAATTGTTGTAAGACTGCTTGGCTGAAATTCTTGTTATCTCTTGTGGAGTTGTGCATAGTTTTTAAGTTACACATGAAGACAATGGGATTAATGAGAGTTGTCTCCACAGCTAATGCCAGACCGGAGTTTTTACAAAAATTTGTTTTTGTTGGTAATAAGGGTTGCGTCACCTAACACTCATATTATTGTACACTACAGCTTCTTCCTGGCCACAGCAAGTTGACGGAGAGAGTGAAAAAGCGACTCTACTACGGTCGAGACATGGACTACAACATGGATGCTCTGTCCTGCCCTGTTACCGGTATGTGTATGTGTTATAATGCATATGGTTGGACTTTGATTTTTCTTTGATATTTGAAACTTGCAGAAACATCAACGGTGAGAAGATTTCACAGTGTTGGCTGATGAATAAGGGCCATAGGACGCCTAATTGAACCATATTATCCAAGTTTACATGTGGTATTGTTGGATGTTGTGGTTGTGTCTTTAGCTATCTGACCGCAGCTTTCTCCTGTTGTCAGGACAAGGGCTGTCTTTCAGACCCCATAGCACCAATCAATTTCAGCCAGTGGAGTGCATATTCAGATTTAAAACAAAATAGTGAAAGCCAGAGGTGCCAATATTCACACCTTGGTGATGCTGCTGTGTGCATTGAGGTGTAGATAATGCCTTGACATAGGAAAATATGACTTATGGGCAAAAATAGGCCATTTGAAGATATTATTGTGGCCTTTACGTTCCAGTTTAAGCCCCATACTTTGTGACTGACCTGCCGGTCAAGATTCTACCAGTCATAAAAATATTGAAGTAAATTACGCAGACTAACTACCCTCTGAGAGAAAAGAAATTCTGCCTTTCTTCCTGTCTTAAACCTCTTATTTTTATATTTAATCCCCGATCCCTAATCTCTCCCACAAGGGAAGACATTCTCAGAGCATCCACCTTTCAAATTTCATGGGAATCCTTTGTACAGCATTTCATTCTTCAAAACTCTCAATATGGCCCAGTATGCCAAACATTTCCTCATAAGACAACTCCTTCATCCCAACTGTCAATTAAATAAACCTTCTGTACAATGCATCTAATGCAGTTATGCCTTCCTTAAGTAAGACCAAAACTGTGTGCAGTATTTCATATTTGGTCCCTCAGTAATGCCCTGTACAACTCAGGAAAGCCCTCCTATTCTGTGCAAGTTCAGTGATAGAAAAGCAATATTTGTATGTTCCCATAACCAATATCAAGTTATGCTTAGCTTAGGAAATGTGATAGTTGCTTCCAAATGGAGTTGACATTTAATTTACCAGATCCGCAAGTATGCATGTGGTCTAATCTTTTAAACATGTAAATAAAATTTGAATTTATATATGTAACTCACATTTATCAGACATTGTCATGCACTTGTCTGTCCTTGGTTGAGTTTTGAAGTACAATATTGCTGTGCAGACAAACATTGCAGCCAACTGGTTGTGCAGAAAAGATTAACAAAGATCTTGCCAGGACTGGAGGATTTGAGCTAGAGGCAGGGGCTGAATAGGCTGGGGCTTCTTTCCCCTGGAGTGTCAGAGATTGAAGGAGTGACCTTCTAGAGGTTTATGAAACCATAAGGGGCATGGATAAAGCGAATAGTCAATGAGCCTTCCCTGTGGTCGGAAAGTCCAAAACTAGAAGGCATATTTTTAAGATGAGAGGGTAAGGATTTAAAAGGACCTGAGGGGTAACTTTTTCTCACAGGGGGTGGTGTGTGTATCGAATGAGCTGACAAAGGAAGTGGTGGAGGCAGATACAATTACAACATTTGAAAGGCATCTGGATGGGTATATGAATAAGAAGGGTTTAGAAGAATATGGGCCAAATGCTGCCAAATGGAGCTAGGTCACATTGGGATTTCTGGTTGGAATGGAACAGTTGGATTGAAGGATCTGTTTCCATACTGAATGACTCTGTAACCAACATTCAATTAGACCAATTGGCCACAGACAAAATGCTAAAATCTATTGTCAAGAAAGATACAGCAGCACACTAACAAAGCCATGTGGACTTTACCTAACTGCATTAGGATTTTGCAAAAGTAAAGTTGTCTCTCTAATTTACTTGTCACTTCCTCAAAGAATTCTAATAATGTGGATAATGGGGAACCTATGGATGTAATTATATAGATAATCAAAAACGTGTTTGATACGGTGCCACACCAGCTGTTCTACACAAAGTCAAACGATATGATGTAGGGAATAACATTTTAACATGGAGAAAGATTGGATAACTAACCAGAAACAGGGTGTAGGGATGAATAGTCATTTTCTAGTTGACAAGCTACTACCAGTAGAGTGCCAGGGCATAAGCACTGCGTCTCAACTGTTTGTAACCTAAATAAATGACTTGGCTGAAAGAAACAGGCGTATGGTTATGAAACTTGCTGATGCTACAAAGATGGATAGGAAGGTAAATTGTGAGGAGGACACGAAGAGTTTTAAAAAGGGATTTAGGTATCTCCGAGTGAGCGAAAAACTTGGCAGATGGAGTATTATTTGGGGAAAATGTGCACTTGCCTACTGTGGTAGGAAGAATTGGAAAGGTTATTTTTAATGGAAGGTTGCAAAACTGGTACAAAAGGATCTGGGTGTTCTAGTACATGAATCACAAAACAACAGCATGCAGGTACAACAAGTAAATAGGAAGGCAAATGGAATGTTGTTCATTGGAAAGGGAATTGAATTTAAAAGCAGGGAAGTTTTTGCTGCAGTTGCATAGGGCATTGGCGAGACCACATGTGTAGTTTTGATTTCTGTACTTGAGAGACGATATAATAACATTGGAAACAGTTCAGGAAAGGTTTGCTTGGTTTATTCATGGAATAAGGGGTTACTTTATGTGGAGACGTGTATAGGTTCAACCATGAACTCCTTTGAAGTTAACATGAATGAAAGAATCCAACACGCAAGATCCTGACAGGAATTGAAATGAGTACCTCTGTTTGTAGGGGAGACTAAAACTAAGATCACAATTTAACAATAAATGTCTCTAACCTATGATGGAGTTGAAGAATTTTTTGACTGTGGTTGGTAAGTGTGTGGATCTCCCTTCCCCTCTGCACTGAAGAGGTTGAGGGGCAACCTTTTGGAGGTTTATGAAATCATGAGGGGCATCAATGCAATGAATACTAGAGAACATTTCCCTAGAGTGGAGGAATTAAAAACTAGAGAGCAAATTTTTGTGATGAGCGGAGAAAGATTTAAAAGGAACCTGAGGAGCAATTTTGTCGCAAAGAGGGTGGTTCATCCGTGGAATGAATTGCCAAAGGAAGTGGTTGATGCAGGTACAGTTAGATATTTAAAAGACACTTGAATGAGTACATGAATAGGAAAAGTTTAGGGGGATATGGGCCAAACACAGGCAAGTCAGGCTAGATTAGTTTGGGAAACTTTGTCTGCATGGACAAAGGGGTTTGTTTCTGTGCTGCATGAATCTGTCAGATCAGTTATGATCTTGTCAAATGGCAGAACATGCTGAAAGGGCCAAATGGCCTCGGCTTCTGAGCGCTTATGTTTACATTCTCAATCTATGAATGAGTGTACATACTTAATGGAAAAACACTGAAGGATTTGGATGAACATAGTGAAATAGGAATTCAAATGCAAAATTACTTGAAAATTACCAATCAGGTGGGTAAAATAGTTGAACATTTCTGGAGAATTTTATGTTTTGTAGATGTGGAGTGTAGTCAGAGAGTGAAAAACAATGATGAATTTACATGATTCATTTTATCCAGCTTTTGGATACAGTGTTATAAACCAAGGCTGTTCCCCCTCGGTTGGAATTACAAAAAACTAATTGCAGCCTCTTGATGAAGAGAAAGGAATTTCTTGACAGTGGCATGACCACTAATAATCACAGCCAAATGCCAACAAAACTTCACTGTTCAAAAAATATGAAATCAGATACATAGGCCATGTGCTTCTATGATTAGCTGACTGGAGTAGTCAATGCTTACAAACTTAAAATGAACCATGTACAGCTTGTCTAAACAACCATCTACTGAAATTCTTCAATTGGGTAGCATTTGCTGAATAATTCTGAGAGCATTCTCAGCTGTGCAAACAATCTTAGCCTCCTCCAGTGGTCCCCAGCATTACAGATATCAGTCTTCAGCCAATTTGGTTCACGCCACGTGATATCAAGAAACGGTTGGAGACATCAGATACTGCAAAGGCTACAGGCCCTGACAGCTTTCCAGCACAAGTACTGAATTGTGCTCCAGAACTTGCCACTCTCCGAGCGAAGCTGTTCCAGTTCATTTACAGCACTGTTAATTGGGGGCACAGTGGCTCATTGGTTAGACTGCTGCCTCAGAGCACCAGAGACCCAGGTTCAGTTCCACTGTCATGCAACTGGCTGTGTGGAGTTTGCACATTCTTTCCCGTGTCTGTGTAGGTTTCCTCCAGTTTCCTCTCTCAGTCCAGAAATATGCCGGCTAGGTGAATAAGCCATACTAAATTGCCCATAATGTCCAGAGATGTTTAGGTTAGGTAGCTTAGACAAGTGTGTAGGAGAATGGGTCTGGGTGGGATGTGCCTTAGAGGGGCGGTGTGGACTTGTTGGACTAAGTGGCCTGTTTCCTCACTGTAGTAACTCTCTGATTCCGTATCTATCCGACAATGTGGAAAATTGCCCAAGTATGTTGTGTACTCAAAAAGCAGGGCTATTCCAACCCAACCAATTACTGCCCCATCAATCTACTGTCAACCATCTGTAAAGTAATGGAACGTGTCATCAATAGTGCTATCAAACAGCACCTGCTCAGAAATAACCTGCTTAGTGGCATCCATTTTGGGTTCCACCAGTGCCACTCAGCTCCTGACCTCAAAGCAGGTTCAAACATGGACAAAAGAGCTGAATTCCAGAGGTGAGATGAGAGTGACAGCCCTTGCTATCAAGGCTGCATTTGACAGACTGTGGTATCAAAGAACCCTAGCAAAAATGAGTATTGAAGTCAAACTCTGTAGTAGTTGGAGTCATACCTGACACGTAGGAAGATGGTTTTGGTTGTTGGAGGTCAGTCATCTCAGTTCCAGGACATCTTTGCAGGAGTTCCTCAGGGTAGTGTCCTCAGCCTAACCATCCTCAGCTGCTCATCACTGACCTTCCCTCCATCATAAGGTCAGAAGTGGGGGTGTTTGCCAGCGTTCAGCGCCATTCGTGACTCCTCAGATACTGGAGCAGTCTGTGTTCAAATGCAGCAAGGTCTGGACACTATCCAGGCTTGGGCTAACAAGTAGCAAGTGGCTTTCGCCGCTCACAAATGCCAGGCTACGGCCATCACCAGTAAGATACAATGTAACCACCACCCTTTGACGTTCAATGGTGTTACTGCCGCTGAATCCCCCAACATCCTGGGAGTTATGATTGACCAGAAACTCAACTGAACTCACCATATAAAAACACTGGCTACAAGATCAGGCCAGAAGCTCGGAATACTGTGGCAAGTGACACACCTCCTGACTCCTCAGAGCCTGTCCAACATCTACAAGGCACGAGTTAGGAGTGTAGTGGAATGCTCCCCAGTTGGCCGGATGAGTACAGCCCAACAACACTCAAGAAGCTTGACACCATCCAGGACAAAACATCCCGCTTGATTTGCACCACATCCACAAACATCCACTCTCTCCACCACTCACGCTCAGTAGCAGCAGTGTGTACTGTGTACAAGATGCACTGCAGAAATTCACCAAAGATCCTCACAGTACCTTCCAAACCAGCGATCACTTCCATCTGGAAGGACAAGGGCAGCAGACATATGGGAACGCCACCACCTTCAAGTTCCACTCAAAGCTACTCACCATGATGACTAGGAAGTATATCACCATTCCGTCACTGTCACTGGATCAGAATCCTGGAATTCTCTCTCTAATGGCATTGTGGGTCAACTCTCAGCCAGTGGCCTGCAGTGGTTCATGAAGGCAACTCACCACCACCTTTTCAAGGCCAACTTGGGATAGGCAAGCCAGCAACACCCATATCCCATAAATGAATCTTAAAAAATGTGAAACTAGTTTAAGATAAGCAGTCAAGCTGTATATCATGGCTCATTTACAATTGCTAGCAGCAAGACCGGGAACATGTTCTTTGCAGGCGAAGAAATGATGTTCAAACTTTGTCTTTTTATTGAATCATTCAGGAGTTTGCATTATCTATAATTTCCCTTGCTTTGTCCGTGGCACTGCTTCAGCCAATCAAGGTTAACATCCCAACCCTGTTTCTCTAGTAGTACAAATTGCTGTGAGTGTTTGAAATTTGACATTTGCCCCTATGAATGCAAGACAGACAGTTCAGCCACAAAGTCTTTCTTTTCAGTAAGATTCACATTCTGAACTGCTCAGCAAATGAACTGATTCAAAGATATTTTCTTTTTCAGACATTGCGGTGGAACTGCTTCAGAAATCAGCACCAAGTCCTATTCGAAAACTCCGGAAAAAATATGCAGCTCATGTGGCTAGGTATATTTACACATTATGTTGCAGTACTGTAATAATTGTTTCTCTGCATAATAGGGCCTGAGAGTTGCTTGAATTACCAATAAGATCGAACTTGTTTTCCAACCGTAGTTGAAAGTCCTGAGTAGTGTACACATTGTTCTCGACTCTCATGTATTTCTTGGAATATATATTTTTTGAATTGGAGCATTTGTATCAAAGAGAAGTGACAGAAGATAAAAGTTGGAGACGTGTCAAGGGCAGTATGGAGTTGGCTATTCAATGGCTAGGATTGGATTCTCCTCCAAAACTGCCTTATGCAAGTTTTTTTTATTTTATTTAGTTCTGGGATCTATGTTTTCGTAACACAAGATTTATTGCGCGTCCCTGATTACCCTGGAAGGCTGGTTGTGGCCTTATCCTTTGAACATTCTAGCTTTGATAGATTTGATATTTTCATCAAATAAGTGGAGCTACCGGACAAAATATCCGAAATTCCATTGAAAATCTGAACAAAATGATGAATTTATTTTGTTTGTAAACAAAAACCCCTGTGCTCTAACACAATTTGCATTAGAAATTAATTCGTTCAGTCAAGTGAAACATTACTGGTGAGAATAAACAGTTCATTTATTATCAGCTTCAAGCTTAGTATTGTTTCCAAATTTTACATAAAGTTGTAATCGGATTTTGAAGTCCATCTGTCGAATTCTTTCCACAGGTCTGAAAATCCTGGATCTCATCTAGGATGCTTTGATTTGTAGACATTCTAGCTTTGAAGACGCTTCAGTTTATAGACTAAAGCATTTCCGAACTGTAAAATATCTGAAATAATGCATGGCCATTAACTGCACTGACCATGTTGAAATTTATTACTGATATTGATAAGTCGGTATGATTTATAGTTTGTAAATCTGCCATGTTCTATCTATTTTCCAAGCCTAGTCACTACCTAATGTACAAGATCATCAGTGTGCAGTCAAAACCTGTGACAATTAATGATGTCTGCATTTTCCACAGGGAAGCCTGTATCTCACCTTGTGCAATGATGCTTGCTCTTGTCTACATTGAAAGGCTACGACATCGAAATCCAGAGTACCTACAGCAGATCTCCTCGTCTGATCTTTTTCTGATATCCATGGTGAGTGAGACAATGACTTCACTCTATCTTTGTGTTTTCAGGCAATGATTGAGATCCCCTTAGAAACATAGTGTCTTTCATAAATATGGGACACCCCTAAGCCCTTCACAGCTAATGAAGAACTTTTGAGATATTGTCAATGGTGTAACCACAGGAGGCAGTGCAGCTAGTTTGCTCACAAGCTCCCACAATAGCAATATGCTGCTTACCAGATGAACTCTATTAGGGACAAGGATTGAAGAATAAAAATTGACTATATCATCAGGGATGATGCTCATGTTATAGTGTCAGAGATGTACAGCATGGAAACAGACCCTTTGGTCCAACTCATCCATGCTGACCAGATATCCTAAATTAGTTTAATTCCATTTGCTGCATTTGGCCCATATCCCTTTTTATTCATGTACCCATTCAGATGCCTTTTAAATGCTTTAATTGTACCAGCTTCCTCCACTTCCTCTGGCAGCTCATTCCATGCTCACACCAGTGTCGGCATGAAAAAGTTGTCACTTAGGTTCAAATTAAATCTTTCCCCTCCTACTTTAAACCTGTGCCCTGTAGTTTTGGACTCCCCTACCCTGGGGAAATGACCTTGACTATTCACCCTTTCCATGCCCCTTCTATAAGGTGACCTCTGAGCCTCTGACACTCCAGGGAAAATAATTGTGTCCTATTCAGCTTCTCCCTAGGGCTCTCCAACCCAAATAATATCCTTGTAAATCTTTTCTGCATCCTTTTGAGCTCCACAACATCCTTCCTGTAGCAGGGAGACCTAGAATTGTTCTTTGGAATAGAGCTGTGCAAGATTTTGCAGCCACCTGAGAGGACAGATGGGGCCTCTGTTTTCATACCCCCCCCCCATCGTTGCACCACCACCATCGCCACTTAGTACTGCAGTGAAGCTTAGATTTTTGTCTTGAAATTGAAGTTCTCATTGGTGCATCTGAGCAGCAAAAGTTTTAAACCTGTTCAGCATACCTGAAGCTTTGCTCTTTCATCGATGGTGTTAGTTCGTGACAATGATTCTGCTATATGTCCTGTTCCCCACCTCGAACTCCAGATCCTCCAAGATCAAATGAATCAGGAATTTACTGTATTCTTCTGTCCTTTTGTTACCAACTGTCCTCATTGTGGAAACAGGAAACAGTTTTCTACATCAACTCCCTGAACACTTTTCATAATTGTGAATAGTTTTTCAAAGTAATCAACTGTATAGGACAGATGCTGGCTGCAGTGTTTCCAAGACATGAGATAAGGCACTATACAATTAGAAATTATACCTTCACTATTTCAGCAAATGCTTGAAACTGGTCATGGTCTATTAAAAATCTTTTTAACTTGTGCCCTGATCCTGACTGATTCAGAGAGTCATACAGTATGGAAACTGTAGGGCCAACATGTCTATGCCAAACATGATCCCAACTAAACTAGTCCTACCTACCTAGCCTTAACTTCCAATCATTTTTTATTGATGTACTTACCTAAATGTCTTTTCAATGTTGTAACTGCCCACATCTACTACTTCCTTTGGAAGTTCATTCCAACATGAACTACTTTCCCTGTTTTTAAAAAAAAGTTTCTCTGACACATTAAAAAATTTTTTTCTTCTCACCATTAAAATATGCCCTCTAATCTTCAAATCCACCACCCTAGGGAAGCGATACCTGCTATTCACCTTATCAATACCCCTTATGATTTTATAAGCCTCTATAACGTCACCCCTCAACCTCCGACACTCTAGTGAAAAAAGTCCTAGCCTATCCAGCCTCTCTGACTGTATGACTCATGCAATCACAAAGAAAGGAGCAAGCCTTTTAGCCCAACTCATCCATGCCAATGAGGTTTCCTAACTTGAACTAGTCCCATTTACCTGCATTTGGCCCAAATCCCTCCAAATTTTTCCTATCCATGTGCCTGTCCAAATGTCTTTTAAATGTTGCAATTGTATGCACCATACCACTTCCTCTGGCACCTCATTCCATATATGCACCACCCTCTGTGTGGAAAAAGTTGCCTATTGGGACCTTTTTAAATCTTTCTTCTCTCATCTTAGACTTATGCTGTCTAGTTTTGGACTCCACTACCCTGAGAAAAAGACCTTCACAATTATTGATACTATCTTTTTCTTTATTTATTTCAATCAATTTAATTTATTTTCCCCAACTGTCATGAGATTTGTCTCTAGATAGTTCAGGCTCCTAGATTATTAGCCCAGTAACAAAACCACTATTCTACCGCTCTACAGCCTAAACCCAAGGACCATATTGTTTTGAACATGTTTAGTGCATGATTGGGTTAACCAATGACTCATGAACCAACAGTTTAGTCATAATCAGTGAAGGATTATGTGAAAGAGCAAGGGCATTCCTTGAGCTATTATCTGACAGACTTCTCACTAAACCCCTTCCTGTCCGTTCTTTCCATCTGAACTTTGAGTCAAAAGAAACATGAGTTGAAAGTGCAGACTCCAATAATCTAACATCATATAATCACCTTTCTTCCCCATACCCCCTTACCTTTTACTTTGCAAAATATCAATCTCAGATAACTGACCTAGCATTAATTGCCATTTGCAGAAGGGAATTCCAATTTTGTATCACCTTTTTGCATTAAGAATTGATCCTTAATTTCATTCCTGATCTGGTCTGGCTCTCCTTTTTAAACTCTCCCTCTAGACCCTGCACCCAATTCATTTTATCTGCCAGAAGGCTCATCAAGGGCAATGTCGCTTTGCCCCACCAACGACTTTGTTAGGTCCATCCGTTCGCATTGTCTAAACCTGTTCAAAAGCCCAAGGCCTTCTTTCAAAATTCTTTCTGATCATGAAACTACAGTCCTAGCTCAGCTTGTCAACGAGACCCAACCTCTGCTCCATGGGCTTCCATCCCCAATCAGTGATGAAAATTAAATCCCCCCCCCATCCTTGACTCCCTCAACACTCCAATTTAATAACCTTTCATTAAAATATAACACAATAAGCAACTGGCAACACCACACTGAAATTCCTGGCTTGAAATGTCCAGAGGCTCAACCAGCTTGGTTGAGGGAACACTTAAACAGAAACAAAATGCTGTGGATGCTGGAAATCTGAAACAAATACAGAGAATACCGAAGAAACTCTGAATATCTGGCAGCTTCTGTGGAGAGAGAAACAAGTGTAACGTTTTGAATCCAATATGACTCTTCCTCAGAATTTCCTCAGAACAAAATGTAGCATTTACTGTGTTTGCTACTGAGGTGACTGATTCTCCTGAAATAAAAACTTGATTGTTATAAATGGAGACGCTGAACTGTCTGCTCTTAAGTCAAAACTGAAGTAGTGATCTGATTGTGTTTATTCTAATTGTCACAAACTCAACAGTATAAACATTTATCCATTTTGCACTGCACTTAACTGCAATCACATGCCTCCTGGAGCTCTACTACACTTAGGTCATGATCCAAATAACTGATCAATTTCAGAAAAAAATTCTTCACAAAACCAAACTGATTTGCATCCATCTGCCTCTATTTTAAAATCCAAATTTCAATACAGAATAGTTCAGAACTTCATTTCAATGGGCAATATTACATTTAGGTGATGTTCCTACTCTTTCCCTATTAGTGTTTGTTTTCAAGCTTCTTTCGACTTTCTTGCAGATGGTTGCCAGTAAATATTTGTATGATGAAGGAGAAGAGGAAGAGGTGTTTAATGATGAGTGGGGAGCCGCAGGCAAGCTCGACGTTCAAATGGTCAACACGTTGGAGATGAACTTTCTGCAAGCAATTGTAAGTTATCTGAACTGTCCATTCAGTGGAATTATGATATTGGAAATCTTGTACACACTGTTAATGTTATGCTCAAAACATCTTACCTGACTTGGTGGGCTTTGCTCCACGACATACAGCATAGCCATTTTGCCACCATTTGGTCACAAGAGACCAGGTGTAACAAGTTAATGGTGTGTAGCTTCACCAGATTATAGTACCGGTCAGATCTGGGCCAAGAGCGCTGTTGTCCTGTGTAATCCATTTGGGATTGCTGTTTGCAAGTCTGTGTATCAGCAGCAGATCCTTATGAAACTTCAATAATTTGTTCTAAACTCTGTTTGGGCACAAGGATCAGTAGACAATCTGAATGAATTCTTGTGATCACATGGAGTCACAAAATAATACACAGGAAAAAAAAAACCATTGTGCTTGTTCCTTGTTCTTACTCCCTTGCTTATTCTTCACAACCAGGTAATTTTCCTTCAAATATTTAATCAATTTAATGGTAGAAGTTACAATCAAATATTCTACCTCTACCTGTTGAAGCAGCATGTTCGAGATTACACATCACACATTTTGAAAAATGAGTTTCCTCACTTCACCTCGGATTCTTTCGTCACTTCCTTAAATCTGTGCCCAGGTTTCAGTACTTCTTCCACCACTGGCACAATTACCTCCCTGTTGACTATACAAATTCAGGATTTAGAACAGTTCTGAACAGATTTTCTCCAAATCTTCGATGCTTTGAAGAGAACAATCCTAGTTTCTCAAAGTTTAAAAACAGAAATTGCTGGAAAAACTCAACAGGTCTGGCAGCATCTGTGGAGAGAAAGCAAGTTATATATGCTAAAGAAGGGGGGGGGAAGGAGTAAACAATAGACGGAGAAGAACAATGGTCAGGCAGACAAAGGAGTGAGTGAAGGTCAGTCTGGGAGAATAGACATCTAGTGGAAGCTGTTAGTGGCTAACAGTGGGTTGTTACTGGTAGCAGTGACACACAAGGCCTGGTGTGTGGAAGTTAGGGTAAGGACACGGGAAATGTGTGTTTAGGCCATAACATTTCAACGCTTTAGGTGACTGTACTTTCAACAGGTCAGTGGATTTTTGTTCAGTTTGTTCTGAATCGACTGCTGACCAACTAATTTGGAGGTTGAGCTAAAGTAATTACAAAAGGGCATGTGATCATTGATGGAAGTTTATAAAATTATGGGGAGCATGGATAGGGTGAATAGCCATAGTCTCTTTTCCAGGGTAGGGGAGTCCAGAACTCGAGGGTGTAGGTTTAAGGTGAAAGGAAATATTTTTAAAAATCCTGAGGTGTAATGTTTTCACACAGACAATGATAAGTGTATGGAATGAGCTTCCAGAGGGATTGATGGAGGTGGGTACGATTACAACCTTTAAAAGGGAGGTGGATGGATTTATGAATTGGAAGCATTTAGAGGGATATGGGCCAAGTGCTAGCAAATGGGATAATGGGATGTCTGGTTGGCATGGATGAGTTGGATCGAAGGGTCTGTTCCTGTGCTGTACAACTGTATGACTCTGTGACTTCAGAAATTTGACTTAAAAGTGATCTTACGACTTTGGTCTGCCAGCTGAGAGTCTCCCCATATCCCGAACAAGTAAGATGATTTGCAGGTCTGAGGCCTCGGCCTGTGTTGAAGCATGGGAGCCTTTGCTTGCTGCACAACTAAATGTTCTTTACCACATGAGAAGTGTCACCACGCAAAAATTAAGTTCCAAATTGAAGCTCTCCTAGTAACTTAGGAAGTTGTTTTAGAAAAACACATCAGTGCACAATCTCTTTTTAACTTGATAATGGAAGGGTACTTTGAGCAAGGCACATTCTTCGCAAGGTCATATTTCCCCTTTGATTAGAGTTGATTTTTTTCAATCAATAAACTATATTAAGTTTCTTGTGTTTGTTGTACTTTGGATTAAAGGTGCTGCTAAGTATCCAACAGGTGAAGGGTTGAAAAAGGGCCTTAGGGGTTAGTATCTGCACAGTGACAATTGATCTAAAGGTTTATCTCCTGTTTATGCTGCAGGATTGGAACTTGTACGTAAATACCCAGGAATTCTTCGAGCTTTTGAGTCGACTGGAGGGAAGGTGAGTCCAGGGTGTTTGTGAGAAGCCCTTGCCTTGGTGTAAATTGTGTTCTGAAGCTGCAATTTGGGCAGTAATATGAAAAGTAATAGGAAGTCATATATTAGCAAAACCTACTGTCCTGTTGTCATGGGACTTAGTTTATGTAGATAAACTCTGGTTTTGGGTGTTATGCATTGGTGTTGCCCAGTATAACTTTAGCCATGTGTGTATTTGTTTTAATTCACTTGGGGTTTGGGTGTCACTGGTTGGCCAGCATTTATTGCCTGTTCACAGTTGCCAGTGACGTAAAACGCACCTACCACCCTTCAGCAACCAATGATGTAAATTAATACTGTACCACAGTTACCATTGGCCTTGCCTTCTTTTGGGGTGATGATGGCCTAGAATATTATTGTTAGGCTATGAATCCAGAGACCCTGGTAAAATTTTGGAGGTTGGGGTTTGAATCCCGCCATGGCAGATGATGGAATTTGAATTCAATAAAAATCTGGAATTAAGAATCTAATGACAACCATGAAATTATTGTCGATTGTCAGGAAAAACTCAGCTGGTTCACTGTTGCCCTTTGGGGACAGAAACTGTTTTCCTTTCTTGGTCTTGCTTACATGTGACTCCAGATTCACATCCTATGAATGAATAAAAACAAAGCTAAATAAACACTGAAGATGGTTGTTTGCCATGCATAGACCATGTGAATAAATAATGGGATCATATGTCCAATGGCACTATCATTACCTGATTTTAATTAAATTCAATTTGCTACATCTGAATTTCCAATGAGCTAAATGTCTAATATAGTAGCCATTGGCTACAAAATTATGTAATGTAGACTGCCAGCAGATCATTTGGTGATTTCAGAATTGGTTGTTGAGTTTCCTCCTTTCCAACAGTTACTACCGTGCAAAAGTGGTTCATTGGCTGTAAACCTCCAAGGCAACATAACAAAAGGAGCTGGAGTAAGGCATCAGTCTCTCCAGCCTGCTCTGTTACTCATTCAATGAAATCGTAGTTGGTCTCTACTTCCCTGCTGTTATCCCTGTACTTTTTGATTTCCTTTGAGCCCAGAATGCTATCGATTACAGTCTTTAATGTATTCAATGATTATATTCATTCCCAGCCACCTAGGGTAATGAAATCCCAATATTACAACCCTCCAAGTGAAGAAATTTCCCTCATCAATCAGAAATGATTAACCTTTTATCTTCGGGCTTTGACCCCCTAGTTCTTGATCCTATAGCAAAGAAAGACCGCTTCTCATGATCTTAACGTTAAATATCAATTTACATTTTCTTTCATACGCCATAATTTTAACACTGCTGACAGTCATGAGAGAAAACAGATGTTACCCACTGTAAGAATGATTTCAGTATTGTCAGCAGCAGCACATACAAGGCATCAAACGAGAGCCTGCGCTGAACCTAGGCTATGAATGGTACAAGTACAACATTTGCATTTGTTGTTCCTCTGATGGGAGGTTTTTCCTTCTAGCTAGCTATTTGTGGAATCGCTTCTGAGCATAACCTCCTAACTGGAGCACAGGAGCAAAAGAAAATCCATTATTGCAGATGTTGACGTTTGTATATTTAGTCCGCTATAGTGGAAATTAAATAAGATTTTATAATAGGGAGTTACAACAGAACCAAGATGACACAAACACAGAGAATGCTGGAGAAAGGCAGCAGATCTAGCAGTATCTGTGACAAGAGAAACAGAATTAACACTTTGAATCTAGTATGACATGCCAGACTAGAAGTATAAACTGTTTCTCTCTCCACAGATGCTGTCAGACTTGCTGAGTTACTTCAGTATTCTGCGTTTGTTTCATATTTCCAGTATCTGCAGTATTTTAGTTTTATTTAGTCTTACTGTGATTACCTGAGATTGTTATGGACTGTTATCAAGCTCCTCTGACCCATTCTCTTTAGAACGATCACTAAACAGCAAAACATTGTATTCTTTACCGAGCATTTTAATTTTTAATCTGGGCCTTCGTGTTCTGCAGAGTTGCTGAGTCGCAAGGACTGAAACGAGGCTGGTTTACATACACAGACCTATGTGTGATACTGGAACAGGCACTGTGGCAACAGGCGTTTACTGAACTCTACCAGCACGTTATTAAGGTAGTGTGCATTTACACCATTATTACTAATTTGATCTTTTGTCACAGGGGAAGAAGCTGCAGTGAAACAAGATGCACACATTCATTGACATTTAATAACAAAGTTTCCCCATAAGACAACTAACCGCAGTGCAGGCAGTCCTAGATCTACCACAGGTATATAATGAAGTCCAAAGACATGCTGTAACCACATTTTTACTTTAGTTGAGCATACCCTTGGGACGTGGATAATGCTGGCACTACAGTGCTTCATGGAGTCATCCCGAAACCTCCGTCAGTTTACAACAGTCTGATAGTCCCATGGTTATTTTTCTGGAGCGCAGTGAAAAATTATTTGATACAATATCCCAAGTTGTTGCAGTGAGGTTCAAAGCCCTGGCATCTAGAGTGCTAGTCCAGGCCCATGGCCACTCTGGATGGGTATCCTTCTGGACAAAGCTGGATCAGGACACTTGATCAGATTCAGATATATGCCAGTTATCCTCCTCAAAATCTTCATCCATGATAAAATGTCAAAAAAGAAAGAGGCCACCCATTCCAGTGACCCCGTTGGAAACTTGCTATTAAAGCACCTATCTGGGTGGATACCTGGTTTTAAAAAAGCTGACTTCCTCTTTGTCCAATATGAAAAGACAAAGATGACTTTTCACAATATTCCCATAGTGTCCTTGGTTTCCCAGTATTATCAGAGCTATGTTAATGCAAAGTAGTGGTTATGTCACTGGACTAATAATTAAGGCTAAATCTCTGGGGATGCAGGCTCAAAATTCACCATGACAACTGGTGGAATTTGTCATAAAATTATAGAGCCCCTACAGTGTGAAACCAGGTCATTCAGCACGTCATTGAGGCTGCACGGTGGCTCAGTGGCTAGCGCTGCAGCCTCACAGCGCCATGGACCTGACTTCGATTCCAGCCTCGGGCAACAGTCTGTGTGGAGTTTGCACATTCTCCCTGTGTCTGCGTGGGTTTTCTCCAGGTGCTCCGGTTTCCTACCACAGTCCAAACGTGCAGGCTACGTGGATTGGCCATGCTAAAATTGCCCATAGTGTTCAGAGGTTTGTAGGTTATACGGGGATGGGTCTGGCTGGGATGCTCCAAGGGGTGGTGTGGACTTGTTGGGCCGAAGGGCCTGTTTCCACACTGTAGGGAATCTAATCTACTCGAATTAATCAAGTTCACAGCACCCCTCTGAAGAGCATCCCACCCAGACCCACCCCTCTAACCTGTTCCTGTAACCCAGCATTTCCCATGTCTAATCCACCTTATCTACATTGGGCCAAAGGGCCTGTTTTCAACCTGTTTTCACACTGTACGGAATCTAATCTAATCCCCAGATACTATGGGCAATTTAGCGTGGCCAATCCACCTAGCCTGCATGTATTTGGACTTTGGGAGGAAACCCATGCAGTCTGGAGGAGAATATTTGATCTCCACACAGACGTTTGCCTGAATCCAGAATCAAACCGGGGTCCCTGGTGCTGTGAGGTAGCAGTGCTAGCCACTGAGCTCCTATATTAGCATAAATTAATTTTTAAGAAAGTAGAATTAAAAGCTAGCCTCTGTAATGATAAGCATGAAATGACCATTTATTGTCACAAAACCCCATCTGGTTCATTCACGTCCTTTAGGAAAGAAAATCTGCCGTCCTCATCTGGCCTGACCTACATATGACTGTAGACCCACAGTAATGTGGTTCACTCCTCACTGTCCTCTGAAATGGCTCAAAGTCACCCACTTAAAGGGCATTTGGGGATGATTGGGTCACTGGGTCATTTGAACATCTATTTGGAAGGCTGGTCTTCTCCAGGACATGGGAACTCTCATTTGTTTTTTAAGTCTTTGATGTGATGTGTCCTGGAGGAGACCAGCCCTCCCAACACTTGTTCAGATGTCCCAGGATTTTAGGTAGAAGAAAGATCTGTGTTTCCTTCCACACCTCTTCATAAGTTACTTCAGCTGGTATCTTGCCCAGCTGTAACAATGGTTTTTTGCCACAGTTCCTAAAGTGTGTGTTATTGAATCATAGAGCCACACAGCATGGAAACAGATTCTTCAGTGTAACTTGTCCACGTCAACTAGGCCTTCCAATCTTACCAAGTCCCATTTGCCAGCTCTGGCCCATATCCCTCAAAACTCTTGCTTTTCATGCACCCACCCAGATGGATTCACGTTCATCGTTAGATCTTCAATTTCAGGTATTTTATTGAATTGAAATTCTGCCATCTGCCATGCCAGACAAATGAGGAGCGATTGACTAGGTTGGGCTTATTTTCACTAGAGTTCAGACAAATGAGAGACTTATAAAATTCTAAGAGGACTGGACAGAGTAGATTCAGCGAGGATGCTCCCGATGGTGGGTGTGTCCAGAACCAGGGGTCACAGTATGAGGATTTGGGGTAAACGATTTAGGACAGAGATGAGGAAACATTTCTTCACCAAAGAATGGTGAGACTGTGGAATTCATTGCCACAGGAAGTAGTTGATGCCAAACCAGTGAATGTATTCAAGAGGTGACTGGATGTAGCATTTGGGGTGAATGGGATGAAAGGTTATGGGGAGAAAGCAGGATTTGGCTATTGAGCTATACGAGCAGCCAGGATTGTGAAGAATGGTGGAGCATGCTTGAAGGGCTGAGTGGCTTCCCCTTACTCCATCTTCTGTGTTTCTATGCTTCCTACCTTCAAGCCAGTTTTGTGGCCAGTTGACTAGCTCTCCCTGGATCCCATGTGATCTAACTTTACTTGCCAGTCTACCATGCAGAACCTTGTCAAACGCTTTGCTGAAGTCCATATATACAATGTCTACTGTTGATGTCATCTCAATCTTCTTTGTCACCACTTCAAAAAAAACTTGATCAAGTCAGGGAGATGCAATTTCCCACACAAAATCAAGTTGTTGCGTGGAAAGTTCTTTACACAGAGGGTGGTGGGTGCCTGGAACACGTTGCCAGCGGAGGTGGTAGACGCAGACACGTTAACATCTTTTAAGATATATTTGGACAGGTACATGGATGGGCAGGGAGCAAATCGGCACAGACCGTTAGAAAATAGATGACAGGTTAGACAGAGGATCTTGATCGGCACAGGCTTGGAGGGCCGAAGGGCCTTTTCCTGTGCTGTAGGTTTCTTTGTTCTTTGATTGTCCCAAATCAGTCCTTGCCTTTCCAAATGCATGTAAATCTTGTCCCTTAGAATCAACTTACCCACCACTGATGTCTGTTTATAGTTTCCTGGTTTTTCCTTACAACCTTTCCTAAATAATGACACCACTGTAGCCAACCTCCTGTCTTCTGGCACCTTACTTGCAGCTGTCGTTTATACAGATTTGTCAGTAAGGGACCCAGCAATATCTTTACTGGCTTCCCATAAAGTACATCTGATCATGTTCCAGGGGTTTATCTACCTTTTATGCGTTTTAAGACCTCTAGCACCGCCTCATCTGTAATACAGAACTCTTTTCAAGATGTCACTATATGTTTTCCAAGTCCCCTGGCTTCCATTTTTGAATGCTTATATTTGGTATCTCCTTCTCAAGGGCAACAATGGCTGTTGTGAGGAGGAAACTGCTCTGTCTGGAGGCTCTGGTTCCACCCTCTTCGATCCTCCACATTAATGTTGCTGAACTGTACAAGCCCAAAATCCCTAACTTTACAATCCACTGTCAACAGCTCAGGTTGTCTGCATGCAAAAATCGCGCAGGTAGAGGCTGAATAACGTAGCTCGAAAGTCACTGAGTGGGTGTGGGAAAAAGCACAAGGCACAGTGGTTGAGCTGGGAAGCTGAATGGTGGCTTCTTTCTGTCTGTTGTACACACTGTGCTTTACAGGCACTGGAAATTACCCCTCCAAAGGGGAAGAAGAGCAAGTGTGTGTGTGTGAGAAGGAGGGGCCTGATAAGAGTGAGCGGAAGGGTTGTGTTGAGGAGGGCCTGCCAAGTGAGTGGCATTTGCAATAGAGGTCACTGAATGAACAAGTGGAGGTGGAGGGATTTTGAGAAAGAGCCAACTGTGGTGAAATTTTGGTGAGAGAGCTGCTGAGTGAATGAGTGGGGAATGGTTGGGGTGACAGACTACCGTTTGGGAACACAGGCTGTTATGAAGGGAATGGTTGGGGTGACAGACTACCGTTTGGGAACACAGGCTGTTATGAGAGTGGCAGGGGGACTTATGAAAGAGATTGGAGGTGTTTGGAAACTATGATGCTGAGTAAGAGTCTGTGGACGCAGGACATTTGAGAAAAGGAGTGTATCTCTGTTATGTGTATGTGCATGCATAGTAGTGGGGTCGATACCACATGAGGTTATGGGTTGCCTGTTGGAAAAGTCCTGGACTATCTTCTGTCATTGGGCAATATGGCAGAAACCTACAGGAGTACATAAATTAATAAAATTGTTACAAGTTCTTTAAAATGTTCATATACCCATCTAATGAATTGAAAATTTTCTGTAATGATGTACCGGGTCGCTTTATTTCTGCTTTGTGCTAGCTCGTGCCTGGGATCACTTTAATTTCCACATGTTAAAGTGGCGTTACATTGGAAGATAGTTTTGGGCAAGACTGACAAGTTGATTATGTTACTAACACAGAAATTCACAGGCTGGAATTAATGACCTTGGAGCAAGTTCAAATCCAACTGCAGCAGACGGGGGAATGTAAATTCAACCCATTAAATTTTTTAATTATTCTTTTTGGGATGTGGGGCTCACTGGCTGTGCCAGCATTTATTGACTGTCCCTAGCTGCCCTTTGAGAAGGTGGTGGTGAGCTGACTTCTTGAGCCGCTTGTGTCCATGTGCTGTAAGTTGAACCACAATGTTGCGAGTTCCATGATATTAATATGTAGAATTAAATGTCAATAATCGTTACAGTGATAACATGAGCAAAATCCTATCCAGTTCACTAATGCCGTTTGGGAGGGAAAATCTGCCAACCTTAACCTTTGTGACATTTGTAAATGATTCCAGATCTGTGGCAATGTGGACGACTTTTAACTGTCTTCTAAAATCGGTGTAATTACTCCAAATACTGAAATGACTGTGAGGCCCTTTATGCGTGCAGCCAGAGCCAGTGACGTCAACTGGCCATGCTAAGTTTCAGCATGTGTTTGCGTGTGAGCTGTTCATGTCATTTTGCCAGAAGCGGTCAGCACCACTGCATGCGTAGACCGCTCCTCCTTTATTTCATGTTAATCCATTGTTAAAAGTGATGGCCAAACCCTGTGCTGCCTCAAACACTTCCTCTCGTGCTCGTTTCCAGCTCCTGGTGCTGATTTCACTCTGGAGCAGGGGCACAGATAATAGTGCTGGTTAGTCCCTCATACCGTCAATTTTCTTCTCCTCTGACATTTTGCTTTTCCTTTTTGCTGACTACATAAATTGTTATCTAGCTCACCACAGACCTCAGTGAATTCCATCTGCGCTGTTTCAACTTTGTGATAGTTAACTCCTGAAAACATTAGAAAGATTAATCTCCAAGACAGTACCTAAATAACTTAGCAAAACAGTCTTGGGGCCAAAACATTGTCAGTTTTCTATTTAATTTGGAAAACTAATTACAGTCATTATAAACAGAGATAATGGGAACTGCAGATGCTGGAGAATCCAAGATAACAATGGGAGGCGGGGACGAGCTGGGCTGGTTATTGATGCAGTGGGGGAGGGGGAGATTTTGAAGTTTGTGAAGTCCACGTTGATACCATTGGGCTGCAGGGTGCCCAAGCGGAATATGAGTTGCTGTTCCTGCAACCTTTGGGTGGCATCATTGTGGCACCGCAGGAGGCCCATGATGGACATGTCATTTGAAGAATGGGAGGGGGAGTTAAAATGGTTTGCAACTGGGAGGTGCAGTTGTTTATTGCAAACCGAGCGGAGGTGTTCTGCAAAGCGGTCCCCAAGCCTCTGCTTGGTTTCCCTGTCGAGGAAGCCACACCGGGTACAGTGGATACAGTTATCTACATTGGCAGATGTGCAGGTGAACATCTGCTTAATATGGAAAGTCATCTTGAGACCTGGGATGGGGGTGAGGGAGGAGATGTGGGGGCAAGTGTAGCACTTCCTGCGGTTGCAGGGGAAGGTGCTGGGTGTGGTGGGGTTGGAGGGGAGTGTGGAGCGGACAAGGGGGTCATGGAGAGAGTGGTCTCTCCCGAACGCAGACAAGGGTGGGGATGGAAAAATGTCTTGGGTGGTGGGGTTGGATTGTAGATGGCGGAATTGTTGGAGGATAATGCGTTGTACCCAGAGGTTGGTGGGGTGCTATTTGAGGATGAGGGGGATTCTCTTAGGGCGGTTCCAAGATAACAAAGTGTGAAGCTGGATGAACACAGCAGGCCAAGCAGCATCTCAGGAGCACAAAAGCTGTCGTTTCGGGCCTAGACTGTTCATCGTCAACCAGCCCAGCTCGTCCCTGCCTCCCTAATCCGTTCTTCCTCTCACCTATCCCCTCCTCCCACCTCAAGCCGCACCTCCATTTCCCACCTACCAACCTCATCCCGCCTCCTTGATCTGTCCGTCCTCCGCAGACTGACCTATCCCCTCCCCAGCTCCCCACCTATACTCTCCTCACTGCCTATCTTCTCCTCTATCCATCTTCAGTCTGCCTCCCCCTCTCTCCCTATTTATTTCAGAACCCTCTCCATATCCCCCTCTCTGATGAAGGGTCTAGGTCTGAAACGTCAGCTTTTGTGCTCCTGAGATGCTGCTTGGCCTGCTGTGTTCATCCAGCTTCACATTTTGTTATCACAGTCATTACAAAGCTTTCCATCACCTCCAAGTGATGGATGTGAGTTTGCTCGCTGAGCTGGAAGGTTAGTTTTCAGACGTTTCGTCACCATTCTAGGTAACATCATCAGTGAGCCTCCGACGAAGCGCTGGTGTTATGTCCCGCTTTCTATTTATCTGGTTAGGTTTCCTTACATCACCAACCCAAGGAAACCTAACCAGATAAATAGAAAGCGGGACATAACAAGGAAACCTGACCAGATAAATAGAAAGCGGGACATAACAAGGAAACCTAACCAGATAAATAGAAAGCGGGACATAACACCAGCGCTTCGTTGGAGGCTCACTGATGATGTTACCTAGAATGGTGACGAAACGTCTGAACACTAACCTTCCAGCTCAGCGAGCAAACTCACATCCAGAACCTCAACCTGAGCTACAAATCTTCTCAAAACTCGCCACCTCCAAGTGATGTTGGCTTTCTGAGAAAATTTCAGATCTCCTGTATTTATTGGTTCATACACACCGTTGGCTTAATTTAAAATCTTAACTATTGATTTTTAAAAATTCGTAAATGGGAAAAGAGCACTGAGGGGTAAGGCCAGCATTTGTTGATCAACCTTAATTAACTTCCGGTGACTTACTCAGCTGTTTCAGAGGACTGCGAATGATTCAAACACCTCTTCAGTTTCACAAACTGCACACGTGCCCAAAGAGCTAAGTCTTGTGCCATTCTTCAATAAATACTTCATTAGGACAAATTGGTATTCCCATATATCATCCACATATTCTAACAACCAAGTTGGACTTTGGAAGGTTTACTGTTTGTGTATGTAAATGAGAGAGAGAAAAGACAAAACCACAAATGTTGAAAATACAGTATAAATTAGGGAATGCTAGAAATATGCAGCAGGTCTGTAAAGAGAGAAAAAAATTCATTTCAGGTCGATGACCTTCCAACAGAATTGAAAAAAAAGTTTGGATCGTTTGTGTAGATTTTTGTTTCTGCACTGCATCTATTACCACTCTGTGCATCATGAAATCTTTTCTCATTGAATCTCCTCTGGCCTCCACTCTGTAACAGACCTTTGTCGTTCTTG
Organism: Stegostoma tigrinum; assembly: GCF_030684315.1. NCBI lineage: Eukaryota > Metazoa > Chordata > Chondrichthyes > Orectolobiformes > Stegostomatidae > Stegostoma > Stegostoma tigrinum. The sequence continues at coordinate 99,558,229 of NC_081360.1, forward strand.
TCCCTCCCCACTTCTTATAGTTCCATATTCCTTCAGTTTTGCTGAAAGATTTTCGACCTGAAAAATTAACTCTTTCTACCTTCTTGGATATTGCCAAACCTGCTCAGTGTTACCAGCATTTCTTGATTTTACAACAGAAGGGACGTTGTGTGTTATGGTGGAAAGCAGGAGAGGTTCAGTTGGACATGAGGTGCGAAACACTTTACATCAGCATCATTGGTATTCAGGAATTTTGCTTCATTTTTTTAGCATAAAACTCATGCAGTTTTGCAGGGAAAGAAGCTGTGACCAGTTTTATTACCCGCCCACATACACAGCCAAAGCACACAGAGCAGTTCAGCACAGGAACAGGCACTTCAGCTCACTGTGATGTCATTTTAAGCTGATCTTATCAGCCTGCACATGGCCTGTATCCTCCTATTCCCTGCCTGTCCATGTTTCTGTCTAAATGCCTCTTAAACTTTGCTATCATATCTGCTTCCATCACCTGTGCTGACAACATGTTCCAGACAGCTACCACCCTCTGCATAAAAAAACTTGTCTCGCACGATCCCTTTAAACTTTGTTCCTCTCAGCATTAACCTTTATCCCCTAGTATTTGACATTCCCAACCTGGGGGGAAGAAGACTGGCAATCCACCTTATCTGTGCTTCTCATAATTTTATTTACTTCTGTGAGGTCATCCCTCAGCCTCCAATGCTGTGATTAAAACCATCCAAGTTTGTCCACCCTCTCCTTATGACTAATGCACTCCAATCCAGGCAACATTCTGGTAACAAAGTGTGAAGCTGGATGGACACAGCAGGCCCAGCAGCATCTCAGGAGCACAAAAGCTGACGTTTCAGGCCTAGACCCTTCATCAGAGAGGAGGTTGGGGTGAGGGTTCTGGAATAAATAGGGAGAGAGGGGGAGGCGGACCAGAGATGGAGAGAAAAGAAGATAGGTGGAGAGGAGAGTATAGGTGGGGAGGTAGGGAGGGGATAGGTCAGTCCAGGGAAGACGGACAGGTCAAGGAGGTGGGATGAGGTTAGTAGGTAGGAAATGGAGGTGCGGCTTGGGGTGGGAGGAAGGGATGGGTGACAGGAAGAACAGGTTAGGGAGGCAGAGATAGGCTGGGCTGGTTTTGGGATGCAGTAGGGGGAGGGGATGAGGTGGGCTGGTTGTGGGATGCGGTGGGGGAAGGGGAGATTTTGAAGCTGGTGAAGTCCACATTGATACCATTGGGCTGCAGGGTTCCCAAGCGGAATATGAGTTGCTGTTCCTGCAACCTTCGGGTGGCATCATTGTGGCACTGCAGGAGGCCCATAATGGACATGTCATCTGAAGAATGGGAGGGGGAGTGGAAATGGTTCGCGATTGGGCGGTACAGTTGTTTATTGCGAACTGAGCGGAGATGTTCTGCAAAGCGGTCCCCAAGCCTCCGCTTGGTTTCCCCAATGTAGAGGAAGCCACACCAGGTACAATGGATACAGTATACCACATTGGCAGATGTGCAGGTGAACCTCTGCTTAATATGGAAAGTCATCTTGGGGCCTGGGATAGGGTTGAGGGAGGAGGTGTGGGCGCAAGTGTACCACTTCCTGTGGTTGCAGGGGAAAGTGCCTGGTGTGGTGGGGTTGGAGGGCAGTGTGGAGCGAACAAGGGAGTCAGGGAGAGAGTGGTCTCTCCGGAAGGCAGACAAGGGTGGGGATGGAAAAATGTCTTGGGTGGTGGGGTTGGATTGTAGATGGCGGAAGTGTCGGAGGATGATGCGTTGTATCCGGAGGTTGGTGGGGTGGTGTGTGAGAACGAGAGGGATCCTCTTTGGGCGGTTGTGGCGGGAGTGGGGTGTGAGGGATGTGTTGCGGGAGACGCGGTCAAGGGCGTTCTCGACCACTGCCGGCGGGAAAGTTGCGGTCCTTGAAGAACTTGGACATCTGGTATGTGCGGGAGTGGAATGCCTCATCCTGGGAGCAGATGCGGCAGAGGCGGAGGTATTGGGAATAGGGGATGGAATTTTTGCAGGATGGTGGGTGGGAGGAGGTGTATTCTAGGTAGCTGTGGGGGTCGGTGGGCTTGAAATAGACATCAGTAACTAGCTGGTTGCCTGAGAAGGAGACTGAGTGGTCGGGGAAGATGAGGGATGCGTTGGAGATGTCCCAGGTGAACTTGAGGTTGGGGTGGAAGGTGTTGGTGAAGTGGATGAACTGTTCAAGCTCCTCTTGGGAGCAAGAGGCGGCGCCGATACAGTCATCAATGTAACGGAGGAAGAGGTGGGGTTTGGGGCCAGTGTAGGTGCGGAAGAGGGACTGTTCCACGTAACCTACAAAGAGGCAGGCATAGCTGGTGCCCATGGCCACCCCCTTTGTCTGTAGGAAGTGGGAGGAATCGAAAGAGAAGTTGTTGAGGGTAAGGACGAGTTCAGCTAGGCGGATGAGGGTGTCGGAGGAGGGGGACTGGTCGGGCCTGCGGGACAGGAAGAAGCGGAGGGCCTTGAGGCCATCTGCACAAGGAGTACAGGTGTATAAGGACTGGATGTCCATGGTGAAAATGAGGTGTTGGGGGCAATGGAATTGGAAGTTCTGGAGGTGGTGGAGGGCGTGGGTGGTGTCACGGACGTAGGTAGGGAGCTCCTGGACCAAAGGGGAGAAAATGGAGTCCAGACAGGTGGAGATGAGTTCGGTGGGGCAGGAAGAGGCTGAGACAATGGGTCGACCAGGGCAGGCAGGTTTGTGGCTTTTGGGAAGGAGATAGAAATGGGCTGTGCGGGGTTGGGGAACAATGAGGTTGGAGGCTGTGGGTGGGAGGTCCCCTGAGGTGATGAGGTCATGAGTGGTGTTGAAGATGATGGTTTGGTGCTCGGGGGGTGGGGTCATGACCAAGGGGGCGGTAGGAGGAGGTGTCAGAGAGTTGGCGTTTGGCTTTGGCGATGTAGAGGTCAGTGCGCCATGCTACCACTGCGCCACCTTCTGGTAAACCCATTTTTCACCCGTTCCACTATGTCCTTCCTATGGAGTGGCAACCAGAACTGCACAAACTACTCAAATTGTGACCTAACCAAAATTTTACACAGCTGCAACATGATTCGCCAACTTGTATTCAGTTGGAGGCTCTGATAGGCTTGAAAATGGACAAAACCCCTGGCTTTGACAACTTTCATCCCAAGCTGCTGTGGGAGGTCACACAAGAAATTTCAGGGGCTCTGGCACAAATTTTTAATTCCTTTTTGGCGAAGGGGGGAGTTCCAGAGGACTGGAAAATGGTCAAAGAACAAAGAAAATTACAGCACAGGAACAGGTCCTTTGGTCCTCCAAGCCTGCGATCGAGATCCTCTATCTAAACCTGTCACCTATTTTCCAAGGATCTGTATCCCTCTGTTCCCTGCCCATTCATGTATCTGTCAAGATACATGTTTGTCCCTAGCAGGCAGGGAAGATGGGGTCGAGTGAGGGAGCCTTGGTTCTCAAGAGAAATCAAACGACTGGTTAAGAGGAAGAAGGATGCTTATGTATGGTTTAAGAAACAAGGAACGGAAAAGGCTCGAGAGGGATACAAGTTATCCAGGAATGAGCTGAAGAAAGAGCTCAGAAGAGCTATAAGGGGGCATGAGAAAACCTTGGCAGATAGGATCAAGGAAAATCCAAGGCTTTTTACACGTATGTGAGGAATAAGAGAACGACCAGAGAAAGGGTAGGGCCGATCAAGGATTGTAAAGGGAATTTTTGCACAGAGCCTAAAGAGATAGGAGAGGTCCTTAATGAATACTTTTCTTCAGTATTTACAACTCAGAGGGACCTAGTTCTGGAGGAGGACAGTGTGAAACAGGCTGGTTGGTTCGACGAGGTCGATATTAGTAAGGAAGATGTACTAGGAATTTTGAGGAAGATGAAGATAGATATGTCCCCTGGGCCTGAAGGGATTTATCCAAGGATTCAATGGGAAGTGAGGGAAGAGATCACTGGGCCTTTGGTGATGATCTTTTTCGCCCTCACTGTCCATGGGTAGAATTCTGGAAGATTGGAGAGAGGCAAACATCATTCCCTTGTTCAATAAAGGGAATAGGGATAACCACAGAATTTACAGGACAGTTAGTCTTACATCAGTGATGGGAAATTATTGGAAAGGACTCCGAGAGATAGGATTTATGATCACTTGGAAAGGCACTTATTGATTCATGATAGTCAGCATGGATTTGTGAGGGGTAGATCAGGCCTCACAAATCTTATTGAATTCTTCGAAGAGGTGACCAAACACGTGGACGAAGGTGGAGCAGTGGATGTGTTATACAGGGATTTAAGTAAGGCATTTGATAAGCCTTCCCGGGGTAGGCTTATGCAGAAAATAAGAAGGCATGGGATAGGGGAACATGTGGTAGGTTGGATTCAGAATTGGCTGACCCTTAGAAGACAAAGGGATGAAAAATATTCAGCATGGTGATCAGTTATGAGTGGTGTACCACAAAGATCTGTCCTGGGTCCTCTTCTATTTGTGGTAATTGTAAATGATTTGGATGAAGGAGTGGAAGGGTGGATTAGCAAGTTCACAGATGATATGAAGATAGGTCGTGTTGTGGACAGTGTGCAGGCTGTTCTATGTTACTAAGGGATATTGATATAATGCACAGTTGGGCTGAGAAGTGGCAGATGGAGTTTAACCTTGAAAAGTGTGAGGTGATTCATTTTGGTAGGACAAACTTGAAAGCAGAATACAGCGTTAACTGAAAGATTCTTGACAGTGTGAAGGAGCAGAGGGATCTTGATGTTCATGTTCACTGTTCCCTGAAAACTGCCAACTAGGTGGATAGAATTGTTAAGAAGGTGTATGATGTGTTAGCTTTCATTAATAGAGGGATTGAGTTCAAGAGCCATGAAGTTATGCTCCAGCTGTACAAAAGCCTGGTTTGGCCACACCTGGAGTATTGTGTCCAGTTCTGGTCACCTCATTACAGGAAAGATGTGAAGGCATTGACAAAGGCGCAGAGGAGATTTACCAGGATGTTCCCGGGAAGGGAGGGAAGGTCTTACGAGGAAGGATTCAGAGAAAAGTTGAGAGCGCTAGGGCTTTTTTCTTTAGAACGACGAAGGATGAGAGGTGACTTAATAGAGGTGTACAAAATGATCAGAGGTATAGATAGACACCCAGAGACTTTTTCCCGGGGTGGAGGTAGCTATTACAAGGAGGCATAGTTTTAAAGTGAGTGGAGGTCAATACAGTGGAGATATCAGAGGTAGGTTCTTTACTCAGAGTGGTAGGCGCATGGAATGCGCTGCCGGAGAGGGTATTGGAGTTGGCTTCATTAGGGGCATTTAAGTGGCTATTAGTTAGGCATGTGGATGAAAGTATAATGTGGGTGTGGAGGTTAGATAGACCTTAGGTCTCGGGTAAAAGTTTGGCACAACATCATGGGCCAAAGGGATTGTACTGTGCTGTACTGTTCTATGTTCAATGTCCTAAATGATGCAATGGTGCCTGCCTCTACCACCTCTGCTGGTGACTTGTTCCAGGTATCCACCACCCTCTGCATAAAGAACTTTCCATGCATATCTCCCTTAAACATTTCCCCTCTCACCTTGAAATTGTGACCCCTAGTAATCTGGGGGAAAAAGCTTCTTGCTACCCACTCTCTCTATACCGGTCATGATTTTGTAGACCTCAATCAGGTCCCCCCTCAATCTCCGTCTTTCTAACGTAAATAATCCTAATCTACTCAAACTCTCTTCATAGCTAGCACCCTCCATACCAGGCAACCTCCTGGTGCACCCTTTCCGAAGCATACGCATCCTTTTGATAATGTGGTGACCAGAACTGTACGCACTATTCCAAATGTAGTCAAACCAAAGTCCTATACAACTGCAACATGACCTGCCAACTCTTATACTCAATACCTCGCCCGATGAATGAAAGCATGCCACCTTGACCACTCTATCGACCTGTGTTGCCACCTTCAGGATACAATGAACCCAAACACCCAGATCTCTCTGTGCATCAATTTTCCCCAGGGCCATTCTATTTACTGTATAGTTCTGTTTTGAATTGGATCTTCCAAAATGCATCACCTCGCATTTGCCTGGATTGAACTCCATTTCTCCGCCCAACTCTCCAATCCATCTATATTCTGCTGCATTCATCGACAGTCCCCTTCACTATCTGCTACTTCGCCAATCTTCTTGTCATCTGCAAACTTGCTAATCAGACCAGCTATACCTTCCTCCAGATCATTTATGTATATCACAAACAGCAGTGGTTTCAACACGGATCCCTGTGGAGCACCATGGTCACAGTTCTCCATTTTGAGAAACTCTCTTTCACTACAACTTTCTATCTCCTGTTCCCCAGCCAGTCCTCTGTCCATCTAGCTAGTACACCCTGGACCTCATGCGACTTCACTTTCTCCATCAGCCTAGCGTGGGGAACCTTATCAACCGCCTTACTGAAGTCCATGTATATGACATCTACAGCCCTTCCCTCAGCTATTAACTTTGTCACTTCCTCAAAGAATTCTATCAAGTTGGTAAGACCTAACCTTCCCTGCACAAAACCATGCTGCCTTTCACTAATAAGCCCATTTTCTTCCAAATGTAAATCGATCCTATCCCTCAGTATCTTCTTCAGCAGCTTCCCCACCACTGACGTCAGGCTCACTGGTCTATAATTACCTGGATTATCCTTGCCAGCCTACTTAAACAAGGGGACAACATTAGGAATTCTCCAGTCCTCCAGGACCTCACCCGTCCCGTGCGCCCCCCTCCCGCCTTTAGCCTTCTTGATTCCTCGTTTCTATGACTACTGAGGTAGAGATAGAACATAGAACATAGAACAGTACAGCACAGAACAGGCCCTTCAGCCCACAATGTTGTGCCGACCATTGATCCTCATGTATGCACCCTCAAATTTCTGTGACCATATACATGTCCAGCAGTCTCTTAAATGACCCCAATGACCTTGCTTCCACAACTGCTGCTGGCAACGCATTCCATGCTCTCACAACTCTCTGCGTAAAGAACCTGCCTCTGACATCCCCTCTATACTTTCCACCAACCAGCTTAAAACTATGACCCCTCGTGCTAGCCATTTCTGCCCTGGGAAATAGTCTCTGGCTATCAACTCTATCTATGCCTCTCATTATCTTGTATACCTCAATTAGGTCCCCTCTCCTCCTCCTTTTCTCCAATGAAAAGAGACCGAGCTCAGTCAACCTCTCTTCATAAGATAAGCCCTCCAGTCCAGGCAGCATCCTGGTAAACCTCCTCTGAACCCTCTTCAAAGCATCCACATCTTTCCTATAATAGGGCGCCCAGAACTGGACGCAGTATTCCAAGTGCGGTCTAACCAAAGTTTTATAGAGCTGCAACAAGATCTCACGACTCTTAAACTCAATCCCCCTGTTAATGAAAGCCAAAACACCATATGCTTTCTTAACAACCCTGTCCACTTGGGTGGCCATTTTAAGGGATCTATGTATCTGCACACCAAGATCCCTCTGTTCCTCCACGCTGCCAAGAATCCTATCCTTAATCCTGTACTCAGCTTTCAAATTCGACCTTCCAAAATGCATCACCTCGCATTTATCCAGGTTGAACTCCATCTGCCACCTCTCAGCCCATCTCTGCATCCTGTCAATGTCCCGCTGCAGCCTACAACAGCCCTCTACACTGTCAACGACACCTCCGACCTTTGTGTCGTCTGCAAACTTCCTGACCCATCCTTCAATTCCCTCGTCCAAGTCATTAATAAAAATTACAAACAGTAGAGGCCCAAGGACAGAGCCCTGTGGAACTCCACTCACCACTGACTTCCAGGCAGACTATTTTCCTTCTACTACCACTCGCTGTCTTCTGTTGGCCAGCCAATTCTGTATCCAAGCAGCTAAGTTCCCCTGTATCCCATTCCTCCTGACCTTCTGAATGAGCCTACCATGGGGAACCTTATCAAATGCCTTACTGAAGTCCATATACACCACATCCACAGATAGATCAGGTGAGTCTCATGTCAATGGTGGGGAAGCTGTTCGAGAAAATTCTGCAGGAGAGAATGAATATCTACAAAGTTGCTGGAAAAGCTCAGCAGGTCTGGCAGCATCTGTGAAAGAGAAAACAGTGTTAACGTTTCGGGTCCGGTGACTCTTCCTCAGAACTTCCAAAACGTTAACTCTGTTTTCTCCTTCAAAGATGCTGCCAGACCTGCTGAGCTTTTCTAGCAACTTTGCTTTTGTTCCTGATTTACAGCATCCGCAGTTCTTTCGGTTTTTAGAATGAATATCTACTTTCAAAAGCATGGCTTAAGTAATGATAGTCAGCATAGCTTTGTCAGAGGGATGTCATACCTAACAAAGATGTTAGAATTTTTGAAAACATGATCAAGTGTGTCGATGATAGAAGCTCAGTTGATGTTGCCAATTTTGTATACTGGGACCTTTATTCTTTGTGGTATGTTGAATGGCAGGACACAAGAATAGAAGGATCTTGGGATAATTATTCATAGATCCTTGAAGTTGGCAAACCATGTCAATAGGATAGTTAAGACAGCCTACGGAACAGTTGCATCAGTTGTGGGATAGAGTATAAGAGGAAAGAGATAATGTTGGAGTTGTATAGAGTGTTTGTTAGGCCACAGCTGTAGTATTGTGTGCGTTCCGGTAACTTTACTAGAGGATAGCACTACATGGTGTACAGAGGAGGTAGGATATTGCCTAAGATGAAGAAAGTAACCTAAAAGGAAGACTAGAATGGCTTGGATTGTTTTCTTACAATCTTTAAAAAAGTATTTGGATGAGCAGTTGAAATATCATAACATTCAAGGATATGGGACAAGTGCAGAAAATTGGGATTAGCGGGCCTTTGGTGGTAGTTATTGTTGGTGCTCAGTGGGCCAGTGGACCTTTTTTGCACTGTATGTATCTATACTTAGTGCCCTGGCATGCCTTCTGTGCCACTTTATCCACTTATGTTGCCACTTTTGAGAACTGTGGACTTGCGCCCCAACATCCCTCGCTAAATCAGTGCTTCAAAGGATCAAGCAATTTACTGTATACATTCCTCATGCATTTGACTTCCCAAAATGCATCATCTCACACTTGTCTGAAATATCTCTATCTGCTGTTTCTTCATCCAACGTTTTGACTGTTGTCAGCAAGACTGTTGCATCCTTTGACAACCTTTGTAACCATCCACAACTCCACCAATTTTCATGTAATCTGAAAACTTACTAATCAGACCACCAGCATTTCCATCCAAACCATTGATATATATTACAAAGACCAAAGGTCCCAGCACTGATGCTTGTGTTACACCACTGGTCACAGACCTCCAGTCAGCAAAACACTCTTCACAACTACCCCTCTGTCTTTGAAAATCAAGCCAGTTTTAAATCCAAATAACCAACTTGCCACAGATCACTTGGAACTTAATGTTCTGGATCCTTGTCAGGTGGTTTACTAAAGTCCATGTGGACAACATCAACTGCCCTACCTTCATCAGTTATCTTTGTCACATTCTCAAAAGAGCTTAATCAAACTTGTGACGTAGCACCATTCCCAGACAAAGCCATACTGACCTGTTTCCACACTGCAGGGATTCTATGATCTATGACCACTGCTAATAAGTCCGTTATATTCCCCAAATGTGAATAAATCCTCTCCCTCAGAATCTTCTAATTTCCCACCATTGGTGTTGGGAAATTACACAGGCCTGTAATTTTCTGCATCAGTTTCAGATAGACATTGGCTATCTGTTGCTAACAACACACTAGCATATCTGGTGTGGTAGGAGAGCCTTGGACAATTAATTTGGAAGTTTGTCACTGGTTCATGACTAACATTTGCTTTGTCTGCTGCTGTGCTTAACACTGGCGGTTAAGTAAAGCTTCAAAAGTTAGCTTTGACATGTCGATGTGCTCTGTTAGTGTTCTGAGTGCATCATAGTACTCCGTTAGCCAGCCCAGTTAATCATTCAGTGATGATCACAATCTGGTTTCAACAGTGAATCTAATAAATTGGATAGATTTTGTGCAGATTCCAGGAAGGATTGACAAGTGAGTTAGGTTTGACTGTTAAGTTTCTGGCTTCTTTTGTTTCGTTGTAGGTTGCCTGCATGATGGGACTTGTGTATCTTACCAGCGTTGCAGGAATTATTGCTGGAACTGCAGTCCTGCGCCAGGCCATGTTTTCAAAGGGCCAGATGTGTGTGATCGTCCAGAACCAAGAGCCTGTTTTGAGCCAGGGGGTTATCCTGGACCCAGTGGAATGCACCAAGGAGGCCAAAACCTTTCTGTCAACACCATTTGAACCAGCAGCCGGTAGTTTGGCCCAGTCTGGAGGCTCTCCTTCCAGTCTTCCCTGCTGTTTCTTAGAAGCTGATGGTAGCAGGGCAAACTCTGGCATCGGGGTAACTGCACTGTGTCTTTGGGGGACAGTCCTGACTTCACTCACTTATAGTAATGACCTGAGGACCACTCGAGAGAGACCTGGAATCGCAGTGCCCATTTCTTGTTCAAACTGTTGTAAGCTGCAGAGTGAGAACAAGTTGGCCGTTAAATGCCAGTCATCAAACCAAACATCCGTCCAGATCACTTTTCGTCGCAACCCATTGGAAGTTTATGCCTCCCTCCATTCACACAATGCCTTGTCTCATGTTGGATGCGATGGTTGTACAAAAGAGACTGAGTTAACAGGAAAGCCCCTTCAAAGCGTTGAACGACTGATGGACATCTTGTGTCTCCCTGGTTCCCTAAGGATGAACAGATGCCCTGTGGAAACAGCACTGGCATTTAACCAGCTTGCGATGCCAGTCTTACCCAGTTAGGAGAAGCGAGGTTCCATCGATCAGATTTTTTGGAATCGATAGTTACAGCTATGTCAGACTGAATTGTTTCGTCTTCTTTGCCCCCATCCCTATCCAAGTTAAGAACATTGAAATGATCTTAAATCCAGCCATGAAATCAGCAAGACAGACATTAAAATCATGACTTAACCTCAGTCAACTACAAAAATCTGGTGTCCAGAATTGGCAGCTATACCTAACCGAAACAACAGTGAAATATGCCATAAATTCACCAAATGCCATCAAGTTTGAGCTTGGTATGCAGCTGGCCTTTTTGTCTTCAAGACAAAAATTACAGACACGGGGGCTAATATGAGCAATAAACCTGATTTATAAAAAGACCCTTCCGTTTATCCTGATCCTTGTATCAAATATCTCAAAGTGCTTTGCATACAATGAATTACCATAAAATGCAGCTGTCCCTTACATAGGAGAACATAGCAGCCTTATGCATAGCAGGCTCTACTCAAAAACATTACAACAGAGTTCCCCCAGGGAAAAACAAGAAGAATGGTTTGTTTGATGCTATTGGGTGAGAGAGGGATGTTGACCTGGGCAAGAGAAATGCAGAGCAGTCAAATTTTCTTTCACATCCAGCCTAACAAACTGGAGCAAGAAGACAGTAGCTCTCTTTGACATTTCAGCCGAAAGACAGTATCTCTGGCAAAGCAACACTGCTGTGCCGTCAGCTCCCGCACATCTGTAATGTGTACTGACATGTTTTGATTGGAACCAGAATCCGAATTTTTTTACTGCAAATGAAGGAAGATATGACGTAAACACTGTTGGTTTGTTGTACTTTGTTTATTTTTGAGTCATGAGCCCTAATACATCTGGGATTTCAAGATTGTAAATTTCGATACTTTTTATTATGGTGATCGAAGAAATTTTTTTAATGGAGAAGTTTAATGAAAGTGGCTAAGAAATGGACATGGGATACAAAAAAAAGTCAACATCTCTGAAATCTTAGCCATATGTTGCCCTTTGATGTTGAGAGATAAGAAAAAAAAGGAGACACCTCTTTTAACTTTGGGAACTTAAATTTTCAAAAACAAAACACCTTTTGTGCTATGAGTGCCAATTGTACTGTCTGTTGTATTCACAATGCAGCTTTACAGTTGGGTCTTAGAGAATATCAGAAGGCAAGTTTGACTTTCTGATGGATATTTCTTCAAAGGGTGAGTTTTTCTTAACATGAACCATTTCATTTTTGTTTCACTCCTGCAGTTAGAGAGCTTAGGAAAGCCCTGACAAAAAAGAACAAAACTCTTGAAATGGTTCGTTGGGAAAATTAAACTTTGGGTATGTGTGTACCAAAGGATTCAGCCCCATTGAAGTGACACAATTGATGGTTACCACTTTGCTCTGAAGTATTCACTGTGGAGTTGGGAAAATCAGGCCCTGTTGGGCTAGTTGCTGAGTGATTGAAGTGCATCTGGATAAGGAAGCATTGAAGGTTAGGGAAATTTCATAATTACACTTGGTTTAATTCGGTAATCACTTAACCAGGATTTGGCTGCAAAGATCAACTTTTGGTCTCTTCCAAAAGGATTTAATTGTGCTCTGCTGCGTGTAGAATATACAGTTGAAATGTAAATAGTTCCCTCTTCTTTCTACACAAATGTATAGTTCTGCATTTTTGATGCTGACTATATTTTGCAGCCTCTGTTGTAATTTAAAACAAGGATAAGTTCAAGAGTAAACTTCATTCTCTCCCCAGTGCCCAAGCCTATTTTCTGGTCTTTCCGGATTACTGTCTTGTGGTAAGTAAGCAATTTCTTTGAACTGCTTTGGTCCTGGTTTTTCTGATTCCAGACGGGATGTTTGGAGTGATGGAAGGTAAAATCTAGTTGGACTGCTGCTTCTGATCACTACCTAAATAGGCCAGGCCGTGCAGGATATTTGCATTGGCAAGGTTTGTTAGAATAGAATTTGTCATCACCCCTGCCCCTTACAGTTTGAGTGTGCCAGACTTTTGAGGCTTAAAACATTGATTGGGTTAAATGCGGGAGGACAAGGTGTACCTGAAAGAACTCACCCAGCAAGGATCATGTGCCTCTGGAAACAGAAGGCATTAGTTTAAAAAGAACACTTTGAGACATGTTGAAGAAATGTAGCCCCCAACAGGTGAAATATTTTGTATCAGAAAACTGTACATCCACCAGCTATTTTGAATTTGCGAATTGTAGCCTTGAAAATTTCAGCTAGTCATTGAATTGGTAGTGTGTCAAAATAATCAGAGCAGTCTTTGCTACCAAGCATCATCACAGCAAGTATCCTATATAGTGCAATAGGCTTTGTACCTGTTAAATTTGGAATGATGTCTAGAAAGAGCTAGCATTCTAGAAAGATTCAATTGCCTCCCTTCCTCTGATCATACTTGATGGCCAGAGGTTTACGTTTATGAAAGATAATCTAAATTCAACAAGCAAGCAACATTTTTGCTATAATGAAAACCATCCTGGTGAAACTCGGCAGGTCTGGCAACATCAACGGAGAAACAGAATTAATGTTTTCAAATCCAGCATAACCCTTCACTGAATTCAAAACTTTCTGTCTCTACAGTTGCTGCCAGACCTGCATTTCTCCAGCACTTTCTGAACTGATTTCAGCTCTCCAACATCTGCAGTACTTTGTTTTCATTTTAGTGTTTTTGCTAACGTTAAGGTGGAAATTTATTTTTCAGGTATTCAAGTTTAAGTATCTATGCACCAGTACTTTAGTGCAGGTTCCAACAGGGCTGCAGACCCAAAAGAAAAAGCTAAGCAGAAAATGCTGGAAACCTGAAATAAATGCTGGAAACATGTGGATATGTTGGGTGTCTGTACACAAAAACCCGTTAAGATTTTGGCTTCCAATGCCCCAGCCAAACAATAGCCATTGATTGTTAAGGATATTTGATATGCCACCTCTGTTAGTTCTGCTCATGTTAAGTGCTTTGCAGATGATGTCACACTGAAGTATCATTCACCCACAAGTAACACACACATGCAGGAAACTCTCAGCTGGTCAGGCAGCAGAATGAGAAATACAATCAGTGTTTTGGGTCACTGACCTTCTGTTATTATTTCAGGTTTCTAGCATCTGCAGTGTTTTATCTGTATGCCCCTTGTAAATATTAAATGCCTTTCTATTCAACTGACTTTTGAGGAACACGGCAGGAATAAAACATGCATTTTTCGGATTAAATTTAATTCAATTGTGAAATTTCCAACAAACTTGCTTAAACAATGTAAAGGTTCAGAGGAAGCTGAAACTTAAAAGTACTACTGTTGAGTTTTCAGTTGATTAAAATTAGAATACAGTTCCAATCTTACAGTGCAGGACGAGTGTACTAACTACAGTATTTCTAATTTATTTTCATTGGCAAATAATGCTGATTAAAGGAGCACATCTGAACTCATTTAATTTCTTTTTAACAGGACTTTATTGTTACAGTTCATTTATTATGACTGGGCTTTCCTTCCACAGTACTCTCCTTAAGTGAAATTCTTATTTGGTTAATGCAGTTGTTGTGACGGAATACTTCCTTTTGTTATAACACAGTTTCACTCTGTAAAGACGCACCCACTTATATATTTAACACATTCGAAATTGTTACATGCTAGTATTAAAAACTGCAGAACTATTCCTGCATTTTTATGGTTTCGCTAGTTTTGTACTCTTGTCAGTTCGTTGTGATGTATCTATAATTTTCAGGATTATTTGCTGTACTGTGGTCACATCATTTTCATATCATTGTTTGTTTCAGCTAACTTCTAATAAATGATCTCAGTTGCATTTAAATTAATTTTTATGTGTCACATTCTGGTGTGTGCCTTTGAAAGTTAGATTATATTTGAATAACCACAGCTGGTACTGCTTCAGTGTCACTGTGATAGAACGTAGGAACATCATTAGACCATTCGGCCCAATCATCCTGCTCCACCGTTCAACATGATCATGGGATCGATCTCAGTGTCACACTCACGTGCTCTCCCCACCTTGCCACCTGTAGCTTCTAGAAATCTAGATCCTTCTTTTGTAGAAGCTAGTGGAATTATGCAGAAGGGGTCTGCAGCAGTTCTGTTATCTAGTCTGACTATTATTTAGTGCCAGTCTCCTGCCTTTTCTCCATGTCCCTGCACACTATACTATCTGAAAAAGCATTTTTGAATACCTGCATTGATCCTGTTCCCATCACATTCCCAGGGAAGTGTATTCTATATCCTAACTACTTGCTGTGAGAAGTCTTTTTCTGACATCACCGTTGATTCGTTTGCACATCACTTTAAGTCTGTGCTTGTTCCATTCTCTTTTATATTCTATTTTATAAGCAGAAACAGCTCCACCCAATTCACTCTGTCCAGCCTGCTCATGATTTTGAAAACCTCTATCAAATCTTCTCTCAGCTGCTTTTCAAGGGAGAGCTATCCCAACTTCTTCAATCTGTCCATCTGGCTGAAGTTCCTCATTTCTGCAGCCATTCTATTAAATTATTTCTACGCTGCCTTCAATATATTCGTCTCTTTCCTATAATGCGGTTGAGGTCTAAAAGAAAAATATTGTACAACCCCCAGACGAAAAGAGATCGTAAGCACTGCTAATGCTTGACTTGGTGATCTTCCTGCATCTGAAAATGACCCCAAACAGATAAATTCTTCGATAGAACTCAGAAATTGTTTTTGTTTTATAACACAGCTGCACTTAGAATCACGCAAGGGGCGGTCAAATTGAAAAGGATGAAGAGGTTATTCAATTAGTAACAATTTAAGTACAAATCACCTGAGGATTGCCAGGTTTTCAAATCCCTTGCTTTTAAGATGGAATCCAGAAGTCCAAAGCTGGCAGAAACAGTTGGGAATTCTTTCATGGGTGTCATTGATTTGCTAGGTAGCAGTTCAGGAGTCATTAACAGTTTATTTTTAAAATTCCTTTGAAGGTTGATTGAAGAATATTGCTGAAATATAACTTCTCCTTTAGTCTTAAACTTGAAAACATGAGAGAGTAGGCCACTTAGCCATTCAAGCCTGCTCCTCCATTCGTCGTAATCATGGCTGATCATCCCAACTCCACAGCCTTATCCTTTGATCCCTTTAAACTCAAGCTTTGAAGATTGTTTGCATAAAGTACAAAGAGCAAGTTGTTGACTTTTTTGTGGCTTTTCCTTTGTAGCCCAGAACTAGAGGTTTTTACATTGTCAGTCGATGGTATAAAAAGTTACATTGACTCCTTAACTGACAAATTTATCAGAATTGTATGGTTAGAAGGCTAAAAGGGTTTAGCACTGTGGACATCATGTGTCTAAAGGGAGATGGGAAGGAAAACAGTTACCATTGAGACAAAGGGTTGCATTGCAGATAGCCAGTTGCCTGTGGCCCATTAATGCAGCTTACAGTATAGGGATATCTCAATTCTTTTGTAGAAGGATCCTCCTCAGAGTGACTCTGCCCCTATGGCTGTTTATACCCACTGTAGTCAGCATTTCCAGAACATCAGGAGGTATATGATTGTCTGGTTGGCTTTATCTTCTGAAAAGCTTCTGGAGGTTTATTGCTAAGTCCAGTGACATTACAATAACAGTTGGGTTGTTTGAAATTTTTTTTCTAAACAGTCACTAAATATATTAATATAGATTTGTATTAAAGTTGTTTTCTGAACTATTTATGACACCTTTCACCCTTGGAGTTCTTTTTAATGAGTCCCAATAAAAGGTCAGGAATGAGATAGAGATTTTTATTCATTCTCCTGTTCTCAGTCAAAGATCGCGTACTTTTGTTTATTTGTTGGAACCCTTCACTTAATGTTCCTCAGTTAAATAGGCACATAACATTCCATTCCCAGAAAGGAATGTTGTGGCAAAGGGTCACTGGACTCAAAATGTTAACTCTGGTTTCTCTTCACAGATGCGACTAGACCTGCTGAGCTTTAACAGCAATTTCTGTTTTTGTTTCTGATTTCCAACATCTGCAGTTCTTTTGGTTTTTACTCAACATTCTTTGTCTGGACATTGCCTTGTACAAAGAGACTTCAATGCAATTCAGGGTCAGAACCAATTCAAGGTTAACGACACCAGGTAAACAATTAATTGCTACTAAGAAATGCATTGAGGGACAACTTTTTGATATGTATAATTTTCCCTGCCTGTTCGTGGAGGGAAACTGTAAGTATTTAACATTTTCAGTGCCACTTGCACCATTCCTGTGTCTGGCAGTCTAATGTAGGAGCAAATTAATACAGATGCTGTAATCAAAACTAAAAACAAGAAATGCATTTTTCTGTTTGCAGTTCTAGCAGTCTAATATTGGCTTCTCAGATAAGATTTATCGGTCGGAGTATATTGGCTTAGGATTCGACAGAGATCTGTGAGTATGTTCCTTGGGGACATGGAGCTACTGGGCTCAGTTTGAAAAGTTGCAGACCAAAGCCAATGTTTAATTTTGAAAAGTAATTTAAAGTTAAAATTAAATCAGCAGACTTAGAGAGGTGTCCACCCACCCAACTGTTTGTTGTCATGGAAACCCTTTTGGGTATCGTGTAATTTGGGCCATGAAATGGTCTGCCAGTTCAGGCTTACTGCCTTCAACTCTTAATTTCTGTAGCCTTTCCGTGACGCCTTATACCTTTTTTGGTGTATATTTAGCTCTTTGAGCTTACATCTTTGACACCACTGCCCTCTGTAGAGCCCCTGCACCTTGCCTAGCTCTTTGCACCTTTTTAAACTCTTGCTGAAGTAGCTTGTGTTCTAGTGCCTCTTCCTTTCCTTGGGAGCCGGGCAGAATCTGCTTTACTTAATGGGTCGCCACTTGCCTCATTTATTTCTACTGTCACTGTGCCTGAGACTAAACCACACTGTATGGAGGGAATCAGATATGTCCCTCTACCTACTTCCCTGACCTGAGCCAAACTCAGAGTGAAGTTTTAGAATCCTCCATGATTTTCGGGATTGGGTAAACCAATAGAGTTGCTTGCTTTCAGGGCAGTGTACTGGGACGCTGTTTGTTTGTATCATGTCAAAACCCCTACAGCTTTTAGGAGAGTTTACCTTGGTAGGCCATACATAGAATCCCTACAATGTGAGAGCAGCCCGTTCAGCTCATCAAGTCAACACTGACCCTGTGTATCCCACCCAGAACCCCTGAACTTCTCATGGCTAGTCTCTCTAACAGGCACATCTTTGCACTGTGGGAGGAAATCAGAGCACCCAGACGAAACCTGTACAGGCACAGGGAGAATGTGCAAACTTCACACAGACAGCTCCTGAGGCTGGAATCAAACCCAGGTCTATGGTGTTGAAAAGGCAGCAGTGCCAACCACTGATCCACCAATGGCATTCTCCCAAGTGACTAGATTCTACAGCATAGATCATTATGGGTTTTGCTGCACCCTTGCCTGGGATAACTTCCTTAGTAGTGATTGAGTCAGTGTTCTATTTCACTATTTCTGCTGCCTTCCCTTTAAAGCTCCCAGATCTGTTTGGTAATGCCCCACTTGATTGACATGGGAACACACTGGGTGTTTTCCTTGTGGGCTTGGGGAAGGGATTTACTCACTCATTTGTATTCAACTATAACATTCAAAACTTGGGTGTAGGTTAAGTAGCTTTAGCTTGTTACTGTGTGGAGACAAGTTTCCCTAGCAATTTTCTATCTGACTTGAGGTCTTTCTGAGCCTGTAACTCAAATTCCAATTTCCAGTGATGGAATATCCTCTGTCCCCTGTTACTCTCACTATATTTCCCTCTTTCCTTCTCACACTCCTTCTTCCCTTATCTTTCTCTCTCCATAAACTCTAGCAATATTTTAACCTTTTCCAGCTCTAGTTGTGTAACATGACATTGATTGGTTTCCAATTCTAATTCCTCAACAATCTAATCTGATTGTGAACTGTGCCTGGTGCTCAGCCAGCAATTCATTCCATTGTCCCTTGTTGGACAATTCCACACATAATTCTCTGGCTTCAACTTTTAATTGGACTGTAACCAGGGTGGCTAGTATTTCAGCGGCTAAACTATACTGTACTACAATATCTATGAATCTAAATGTGTCATTTTCTAATGTTAGAGAAGAAGGTTTCAGTTGGAGTTGTTGATTTTATTTTAGAAATCATTTCTGTTATCCAATTTTCCCCTTTTGACTTCCAATCAGTTTATTTGACTTGTTTCTTATATTTAGACTTTTGTCAAATCTCATCTTTCAGTATCATGGGTTTACTTTGGAATGAAGACCCCAGTTTCAGTTACAAACAGATTGAGGTTTAAAGTGAATCTCCTTCCCTGTTTTCACAATTGTCCATAAACAGAATAAGATTAAACTTTTCCCTGTTTTAAACAGTGGTGACGTGTTCTCCCATTCCTCTATTTGTGGACTCTGACTTTGTAAAAACACTGTTATGAAGTTAAATCAGGAGTAGGATTTATTCCATACATTCTTAAATGTCTAGAGGATGGGAAAGTACTTCTCAACAGAGACTCTTGCAATCATACAAAGTGAAATTGAAAAATGATAACGAGGTTAATCAAGTAACAAAAACTTAATTACAAACAACTGACAGATATTAGTTTATTACTGACCTTACCTTTACAATGGAGCCCATATGTCCAAAGCATGAATTAGCAATTGCAAATTTTTTTATGGAGGCTATTGATTGGCGAACTGTCAGTTCAGGAGTTGTAGACTGTTTCTTCTCTTTAAAATTCTTTATGAAGACGACCTGAACAATATCATTAAAATTTTACTTCTGTTTCACTGTTTTAACAAACAAAATTGCTCACTTGTGGAGAGCATAAAATTCAGGGCTTTGGTTAGTTATTTCTTGCAGGACAGAGCCTTTTTTCACCGTAGTCCGATGTTAGGGGTTTTGATATGGTCAGTAGTTGTTGAATGAAGTAATGTTGATCCTTTAACTGACTAAAGTCATAGTCATAGAGTCATACGGCATTGAAACAGACCCTTTGGCCCAACAAATCCATCCCAACCATGTTCTCAAACCAAAATACCCCCACTTCACTGTCACTGGCTCAAAATCCTGGAATTCCCTCCCTAATAGCATTGTGGGTCAACCCACAACAGGAGGACAGCAGCGGTTCAAGGAGGCAGCTCACCACTACCTTCTCAAGGGCAGGTAGGGATAGGCAAGAAATGCTGACAAGCCAGCAATGCCCATATCCTATAAATCAATATAGAAAAAAAAACTGGTAAACAAAAGAAAGCAGCAGGTTAACATATACAGGAGGGTTTAACTACATTGGAACACTATGAAAGAAGTTAAAAGGAAGGAAAACTCAGAAGTTATTTTTAATGGAGATGTTAGAATTCAAAAAAATATAAAAACTAGCATAAAAGCATTTTACCTAAATGCTCGCAGTACTCAAAACAACGTAGATGAGTTACGGGCACAAATCACCATAAATGAGTATGGTTTAGTAGCCGTTATGGGTGCAGGATGGTCATGACTGGGAATTAAATACCCATGGGTATCAGACTATTCGATGGACAGACAGAAAGGTAATGGAGGTGATGCTCAAGGTTTTAGAGTAGATTCGTAGCTCAGGTTGTGGACATTGTGGTTGGTTGGCTCGCTGAGCTGATCCGTTGTTGGACCACAGATGTTTCATTACCTGCTGGGTAACACCATAAGTGCAGCCTCCAATGAAGCGCTGTTGTGTTTTCCTGTCTGATATTTGAACTCTGGAGTCAGTTGAGCTGGATTACCTCACTTCCTTCGCAGTGGAGTGTATATGGGGTTGAGCTCTGTCTGTTGATGGCTTTCTTCATGGAGTACCAGGCTTCTATGAGTCCCTGTGTCAGCCTCTGCTTTGCTTGCCCCAGGATCTTGGTGTTGTTCCAGTCTAATTAGTGGTTCTCCCTATCCATGTGATGGAGATGAGTGAGTATTGGTCGTGTCTTTTTGCAGCCAATTGATGTTCGTGTGCTCTTGTTAATTTCCTTCCTGTTTGTCCGATGTAGTGTTTGTCACAGCCTCTGCAGGGAATCTTTTATATGACATCCTGCCCGTAATGAGTCTTTGGTTTAGGTGAGCAGCTGGCATAGGGTTGATGTGGGTTTGTGTGATACTCTGATGCTCAGTGGTTGTAGGAGTCTTGTGGTCAGTTCAGAGGTGTTCCTGATGTAATGTAGCGTGATGAGCCTGTCTGGGCTGTAGTGTCTTCCTGGTGTTGTTTGTGGTGTTGCTCCGATATTTAAGGATGACATCAAGGCAGAAGTGAGAGATGATATAGGTTCTATGCAGAATGAGCTTTGGTTGGAAATTAGAAATTCTAAGAAGAAAAAGTCACTGATAGTTGTAGCCTTTAAGCCCTAAATAATAAAATCACGTTGGGGTGGATAATAAACAAAGAAATAGCTAATGCCTGTAAAAATGGTACGGCAATTATCTTGGGGGATTTTAATCTACATGGCGATCGGTCAAACCAGGTCAGTCAAGGCAGGCTTGAGGAGGAATTCATTGAATGTATCTGCAATAGTTTTCTTGAACTGTGTATAATGGAACCGATGAGGGAGCAAGCTATCCTAGATCAGGTTCTGTATAATGAGGCAGGAATAATTAATGGTTTCATAGTTAGGGATCCTCTTGAAAAGAGTGATCACAGTATGGTTGAATTTAGACCACAGATGGAAAGTGAGAAGATAACATATAATAGCAGGGTCTTGTGCTTAAACGAAGGGGACTACAATAGGATGGAAGCAAAGACTTTATGGTAGAACAGTTAAGGAACAGTGGAGGACTTTCGAAGCAATTTTTCAAAGTGCTTGGCAAAAGTTTATACCTGTGAAAAGGAAGGACTGTAGAAAAAAGGGTAATCAGCCATGGGTGTCTAAGGAAATAAGGGAAGTTATCGAATTGAAAGATAAGGCACACTAAGTGGCAGACCAGTGGGAAACCAGAAGTTTAGGAAAACGTTAAAGGTCGGCAGAAAGCCACAAAGAAGGCTAGAAAGAAAAAGTGAGAGAGATTTTGAGAGTAAACTAGTTCAGAATATAAAGACAGATAGCAGAAATTTCTACAAATATATAAAACGGAAAAGAGTGGCTATGGTAAACATCGGTCCTTTAGTGGATGAGAAGGAGGATTTAAAAACAGGAAATGAGGAAAAAGCCAAGGCATTGAACAGATATTTTGTGTCAGTCTTCACAGTGGAGGACATGATTAACATGCCAGTAATTGATGACAAGCGACTAAGGTAGGTGAGGACCGAGAAATGATCATTATCACGAAAGAGGTAATGTTGGCCAAGCTAATAGAGCTAAAGGTAGACGAGTCTCCTGGCCCTGATGAAATATATCCCAGAGTACAAAAAGAAATTACGGATTTCTTTTAGCAAGTGCGCTTGTGGTAGTTTTCCAAAATTTGCTAGAGTCTGGAGCAATTCCAGCAGATTGGAAAACAGCACATGGGACGCCACTGTTTTCAAAAGGAGGTCGACAAAAGATGGGGAATAATAGGCCGATTAGCTTAACTTTTGTAGTGGGGAAAATGCTTGAACCTATCATCAAGGAAGAAATAGCAAGACATCAGGATAGAAATTGTCCCATTGGGCAGATGCAGCATGGGTTCGTGAAGGGAAAGTCTTGTTTAACTAATTTACCGGAATTCTGTGAAGACATTACAAGCGTGATGGACAACGGGGACCCTGTAGATGTGGTGTATCTAGATTTCCAACAGTGGTACTCGGAGGAAACCCACACAGACACAGGCAGAATGTGCAAACTCCACATAGACAGTTGCCCAAGCGTGGGAGCCCTTCCTCAGAACTCTGATTTCTAACCACAGTGAGTGGTACTGGACCTGTAGGATTGGACATAGCCAACTTCCTGGTTATTATGAATGCTGGCACCCTGACCCTAACGACCACAAGTAGCCAACTAACTCTGTTGAAGGCACTGGTTAGATATCGACACTGCCTCGACTTACGGTGCTGAGACCACCTGATTGAAGTCTAGCTCCCTTGGTTTTACTGAAGACTCTAAGTCATAAAAGCATAATAAATAGGAGCAGGACTAGGCCATTCAGCACCATTCTACCCCACTCAGCTGCTTTGTGCCAGCTCAGCATAGCCAAGAGCTCTTAGATATTTTAAAAAATCATTTGAATGCTTTCTGTGATCTAGGTTCTGATACATTTGGGGCATTTAACAACATTAAAGGTGTGTAATTTGTTGTTAGTCACAGTTGATCTCATCCAAAATCACATTATCTGTAACCTAACTCTCACTATCTCATTCATCTATCAACAGCTAAGCAGATTGGCTTTCCATGGTTAAAAAAAATTCCCATGTTGGGCTACGGGCATGGGTTACAGGTGTGGGATGCTCAGTTAATACTCGATGGGCTGAATGTCCTCTTTCTGCACTGTCGGGATTCTAAATTCAATGTCTCCTCAAGACTCTTGTACTCTGAGCCCCTAATAGTAAAGCTGAAAACGCTGCTTTATTTACTGCCCTCTCTCTCTCTACTTATCCTGCCATTTCCAATGATCTGTGCACATATACATCCAGGCCGCTCTGTTTCTCCACCCCCTTTACAATCACACACTATGTTGTCTTTGTGTTCTTCCAACCTAAGTACATCACATCATTTTTTGTTTGTATTTGACCTCTGTGCTGTTCGCTGCCATCTAACCCACAGTGGCATTCAGCCAAATGAGCCCATCGGCCCATATACTCAGTGACCTTGCCTCCACTGCTTTCTGCATCATGTAATGTTCATTGTATGGGATACTGGCCCTTCAGCCCATCCATTCTGTGGCTACCATCAAGCACCTGTCTATCGAAATCCTATTTCCCAGGCCTGTAGCCTTGTATGTTATCGCATTTCAAGTGCTGATCTAAATATGACTAAAATACCTTGAGGGATCCTGCCTCCACAGTAGTCTTAGGTTCAGAGATCGAGATACCATCTAAAAACTGAAAGGACTGCAGATGCTGGAAATCAGAAACTAAGACAGAAAACAGGTCTGGCAGCATCTCATAGAATCCCAGAAGTGTGGAAGCAGGCCATTCTGTCTATCAAGTCCACACCAATCATCTGACAGCATCCCACCCAGATCTACTTCATCCTTGTAATCGTGCATTTCCCATGGCTGATCTACCTAACGTGCACATCCCTAGACACTGTGGGCAATTTAGCATGGCCAATCCACCCTAACCTGCACATCTTTGGACGGTGGGAGAAAACCAGAGCACCCGGAGGAAACCCACACAGACACAGAGATGACATGCAAACTCCACACAGTCAGTCGCCTGAGGATGGAATCAAACCCAATCTGAGCCACTGCTGCACTGTGGTGAGAAATCAGAGTTCTGAGGAAGGGTTCCCACCCTCGGGTGACTGTGGAGTTTGCACATGCTCCCCGTGTCTGCATGGGCTTCTTCCGGGTACTCTGGTTTCCTCCCACAGTCCAAAGATGTGCAGGCTAGGTGGATTGGCCATGCTAAATTGCCTATAATGTTCAGGGATGTGTAGATTTGGTGGATTATGGGGGATGGGTCTGGGTGGGATGATTTCAGGGTCAGCATGGACTTGTTGGGCCAAAGGACCTGTTTCCTCACTGTAGGGATTCTATGAAGGGTCACTCAACTTGGAAATGTTGACTCTGACTTCTGTCCACAGATGCTGCCAGACCTGCTGAGTTTTTCCAGCAATTTCTGTTTTTGTTCCAGTTACCATCTCCTGCTGAAAGTACTTGTCCTTATATATCCCCTAGACCTCCTGATCCTTACCTTAAACTGTGACCCCGGTTACTGACCTCTTAAGTAGTGCAATATTTTGTCCCTATCTACTCTATGTATGCCTCTCATAACATTGTACCACTCAACAAGGTCCCCATCAGCTTTCTCTGCTCAAAGGAATACAATCCCAGCCTATCTAGTCTCTTTTTATCACTGAATCACTCCAGCCTAGGCAACATTCTGGTGAATCTCTGCATCCTTTTCTCTAGTGCAATCACATCCTTCCTACAGAGTGGCAACCAGAACTGAACAGAGTATCCCAGCTGTGGCCTAACAAATGTTATGTACAGCTGCATCATAATGATGAGGAGTCATCTGGACTCAACATTAGCCTGCTGTGTCTCCACAGCTGTTGCCTGACCTGCTGTGATTTCCAGCATTTTTTTTTTCAGGACATCATTAACCACCTTGCTCTTGTATTCTATGCCTTGCCTATTAAAGACAAGTATCCCATATACTGTTGTAGCCATTTGGTCTCTGTGTCTTGCTGTCTTTGAGAATCTGTGGACATGCACACAAAGGTCTCTCTGATCCAGTGTACTTCCTAGGATCCTACCGTTCAATTTGCACCCCTTTGCCTTGTTAGTCATCCCAAAATGCATCACTTCACTTTTTTTCAGGATTGAATTCCATTTACTATTGTTCAGCCCATCTTCTAGTGAGTCTAAAATGTCCCATTGTTTAAGGCTTTTCTCTTTGCTATTTACCACATCACCAATTTTTGTGTCATCTGTGAACTTTCTGATCATACCTGCTACATTTGAGTATAGATCTTTAATGTACACAATAAACAGCACGGAACTCGGCACTGAATGCAGTGGTATTCTATCGAATTTCAGTCACAAATGCAACCTTTAACCCTTGCCCCCTGGTTCCTGCCATCAAGCCAGTTTTGGATTCAATTTGCCATTTTCTAAATGATTCGTTCATAGGATGAGGCTACCATCACCAGCTAGGTTGCTTTTACCGCCCAGCCCTACTTGCCAGAGAACAGCCAACCCCTTATCAATGTGGGCCAGGCAGCATCAGAGGAGGAGGAAGGTTAACCTTTCCTGCTCCTCTGATGCTGCCTGGCCTGCTGTGCTCCTCCAGCTCCATACTGTGTTATCTCTGACTCCAGCATCTGCAGTTCTTACTATCCCAAATGAATCGGGGCCTGGAGTCACTCAAACAGTTAAGGATGAGAGATTTTTTTCCCCTCAAGAGACATTTGTGAACCAGATGGGTTCTTGGTAATAATCAGTAATGGTTACATGATTGGCCTTGGGTTAACTTTTTGTTTCAGATTTCATTGAATTCTCATCTCACCGCTGCCACAGTGGGTCATGAGCAAAAATCTGGCAGATGGAACCTAATCTGGGAAAGTGTGAGGTTATGCACATTAGCAGAAAGAATAGTTGGAACTGTATTAAATAAATGGGGAAAGCTGCAGCACACTGGGATTTGGGATGAGGTGAAGCAGTGGCTCTCGTGATTGACTGTCAAAAAGCCAGTACCAGGCACAGCAGGTAAGATGGAAGGCAAACAGACTGCTAGCCTTTATTTCAAAGGGAATGGGGCATACAAATATGGAGGTCTTGGTAGAACTATTGAAGGCCCAAGTCAGGTCATAGCTGGAGTACTGTGAACAGTTCTAATCTCCTTAACTATGGAAGGTTACACTGATATTGGAGGCAGCCCAAGAAGGTTCTCTGGGCTGATACCGGGATTTTCTTTTAAGGAGAAGATTGAGTCTGCTTGTCCCCACCAGAGAGCAATTAAGGGTTTCACACATTAGTGTGGCTCTGAAATCACATTCACACCAAACGAGACAGGACCCACTGGATTTTTATGACAATGCGATGTCTTTATAGTCACAATTACTGATATCAGTTGGATGTCCTGCAGCTTCTAAATTGTTCAACTGTGAACTGGCATATCATATTCTCCCTGTTTGTGACATCGTCTGACTCATTGTATTGATGCATTCCAATTCACTGCCAGTCCATCTGGCGCCTTCATGAACAGTAACATCACTCAGCCAGTTTAACCAGACGCCCGGGTTAATGCTGTGGGGACAAGGGTTCACATCCCCCACTGAGTCAGCTGGTGGTATTTAAATTCAATTAGTAATCCTGGAGTTGAAAGCTTGCCTTGGTAACGAAAACCCCATATTTCTTTTAATTTACTCATTCACTGGACTGGGCAGCATTTATTTCCCAGAGGGCAGTTAAGAGTCAACCACATTGCTGCGGGCCTGGAGTCACATACAGGCCAGACCAGGTAAGGATGGCAGTTTCCTTCCCAAAAAGACATTAGTGAACCAGATGGATTTTTCCAAGATTCAATAATGGAATAATGGTCATCATTAGACTTCTAGTTCCAGATTTTTTTTATTATTGAATTCATATTCCAGAATCTGCCATGGCAGGATTTAAACCCAGGTCCTCAGAACATTATCTGGCTCTTTGGATTAACAGTCCAATGATAATACTACTAGGCCATTGCCTCCTTGGTCTGGTTCACTAATACCCTTTGGAGGAAGGCAGTCTGCCTTCCTTATGTTCTATGTGCCACACTCCTCCTAATGTTTCCTGCAGCGGGCCTCCACAGTCCATTTGTAGCAGTGGCTTTCAAAACCTGAAATCAATGCACGTGGTTGCTGATTGGCTAATGTGAACCGTCCAATAGCTGTAAGGGAAAATTTCCTACATGAGACTCCAGACCCACACTATTATGGTTGACTATTGAATACTCGAGAAAATGGCAGAGCAACCCACTGTAATCATGGGCTCTTGGGGATGGGTCTTGCCAGCAGCGCTTACTTCCCACGAAAGCATTGCAGATGAATGCACAGAAGCCGAAATCTTGGTTCTAAGTACTTTGTTGTGACACAACTTGAATGTTACGGGCAATAAGGCTCAGTCTGAGAGTATTCACTGTTATGGATTCAGATGATGTGATATACACTATTTGTGTGAATTCAGAATCTTGGAAGGAGTTTGATTTAAGAAATCAGGTTTGTTTTTGCAAAAGGATTACAGGAAGTGCACTTGCTGGAATCTGAGATAACACAGTGTGAAGCTGGAGGAATACAGCAGGCCAGGCAGCATCAGAGGAACAGGACAGCTGACGTTTCATATTGGGACCTTTCTTCTAGATGTGGCTGTAGTATCTGGCTTGTTTGAGTAAGTGGTCAAGGAGTTTCAGGGCGGAGGAGATTACCAGAGGGTTGCAGTGGGAGAGAGATCAACTGAGGTCTTTACGGAAGGAGGAAGACAACTTCTTCAAGGTGGGCATCCTAGGAAGAGGCTTTGCAGTGGGTTATAACTCGGTCAGAGGTAGTAAGAACTGTTGGAGTCCGAGATAACAAAGTGTGGAGCTGGAGTTACACAGCAGGCCAGGCAACATCAGAGGAACAGGAAAGCTGATGCTTCGGGTCGGGACCCTGACCTGAAATGTCAGCTTTCCTGTTACTCTGGTGTTGCCTGGCCTGCTTTGTTCCATCAGCTCCACACTTTGTTATCTCTTGTTTTTGCAAACTCGTTTTGATGATTGGCACTAAAGGATCTGATAAAAGCATGGGAGCCCTCAACTTTGATTGTGCACCCCATGGCATTTCATGGCATCAGGTCAGATATGGTTAAAGAAACCACCTGCTGATTATCATATACCCACTTCTGCACTTTGAATCAGTACTTCTCCATTTTGAACACCATTTCGAGGAAGTACTAAGAGTAACAAGGGAACAGAATGTGCCCTGGGTAAGGGATTTTAATGTCCATTACCAAGTGTGTCTTGGCAGCACTGCCCCATATCCCAGGAAGGATGTATTGGCCCTGGAGCGGGTTCAGAGGAGGTTCACGAGAATGGTCCCAGGAATGAAAAGCTTAACATATGAGGAAAGTTTGAGGACTCTGGGGCTATACTCATTTGGAGTTTAGAAGGATTGGGGGGTCAGGGGGGATCTCATTGAAACTTTCAGAATACTGAATGGCCTGCACAAAGTGGATGTTGGGAAGATGCACAGCCTCAGAGTAAAGGGAAGACCTTTCAGAATGGAGATAAGAAGAAACTCCTTCAGCCAGAGAGTGGTGAATCTTTGGAACTCATTGCCACAGAAGGCTGAAGGGCAGGTCGATTACATTTAAGACTGAGGTAGATAGGTTCTTGATTATCAAGGGGATCAGTGGTTACGGGGAGCAAGTGGGGGAATGGGATTGAGGAACTTATCAGCCATGATTGAATGGCAAAGCAGACTGGTTGGGCCAAATAGCTTAATTTCTGCTCCTCTGTCTTATGGTCTTAAGCTAGTGGGGTCCTCAAGCTGCAAGACTGGATCTGCAGCAGATACTCAGGAAACCAACACAAACACATTTGACCTTATCCTTACCAATCTGCCTGTTGCAGAAGCCTTTGTCTAGGACAGTATCAGTAAGAGCAGCAACAAAGTCCCATATTTCCACTACAAAAACCCTCCATTATGTTTTCTGCAATCTTATGGTCTAACATATTCTCCACTCTCACATCAAGCTACAGGATTGGTCCTAGTTCAAGGAAGGGTGCAGGAGGGCATGCCTGAAAATTATATGTCAACCTGATAAAGCAAAATCTACTTGTGCTACTTGTGTGCAAAACAGCGAGTGATTCCACAGTCAACAAATTGGATCTCAGTTCTGCAGTCCATGCAGTTATGAATGGACAACTCAGTGATGAAGGACAATCCGCAAATATCCCCGGCTTCAAAGCTGGCAGATGGCAATGCATCAGTGCAACAGATAAGACTGAGCCATTTTCCACAATCTTCAGCCATAAGTGTGGAGTGGATGATTGATTTTGCACTCTCCAGTGGTAGCAAGCATCAAAGAAACCAGCCCTAAGCCAATTCATTTCAATCCGTGAGATACCAAGTACCAATAGATACTACAAGAGTATGGGCTAGGACAATATGTGTGATTAGTCCAGAAGACTTGTGCTCCCCTAGCCCAGCTGTTCCAGTACAGCCGCAATGCTGGCATCTACCCAACAATGTGGAACCTTGCCTGGGTAATTCATGTAGACGGAATGCAATACAAATCCAACCCAGCCAATTACCGCCCCATCAGTCTACTCGTGATCATAAATAAATTGATTGAAGATATCATCAACAGTGCTATCAAGCAGCACCTACTCAGCAATAACCTGCTCAGTGTTGCCCAGTTTGGGTTATGCCAGGACTTCTCAGCTCCTGACCTCATTACAGCCTCAGTTCAAAGATGGACCTACACTAAATGGACTCCAGGAGTTCAAGAAGGCAGCTCATCACCACTTTCTTCAGGGCAACTAGTGATGGGCATGAAATGCTGATCATCCAGAAACACTCTCATCCAATGAACAAATAAGAATTTTTAAAATGCTGGGATTCCTTCCTCTCTGATACACACTGCATTAGACTAGTATTCTGAAAGGATTTACTGATTTTTTTTTTAAAACACCTCACAAAAGCATAGATGGGGTGGCGGGGTGGCGGGGGGGGGGGCGTGGTGGTTATGGCCTGTTGGTATTATTGCTAGACTGTTAATCTAGAAACCCAGCAAATGTTCTTGGTATCCAAATTCGAATCCTACCAGCAAATGGTGGAATTTGAATTCAATTTAAAAAATTCAGAATAAAGTATCCACTGATGACCATGAAACTGTTGCCGATTGTTGGAAAAACCCAACTGGTTCACAAATGTCCTTCAGGGAAGGAAATCTGCCATCCTCTCCTGGTCTGGCCTCTATGTGACTCCAGATCCACTGTGATTGACTCTCAACTGCCCCCTGAAATGGCCTAGCAGCCAGGATTGGGTAATCAATGCTGGCCAATGAAAGATGCCGACATCCCATGAGTGAATACATTTTTTAAAAACTTAATTTCTTAGACTCTGCAGTATTGGCACAACAAAATAGGTAAAACTAAAGTCAGCAGAGTTCCAAAGGACCTCTCTCGTCGGAGACAGATGACAGGTAATGGTTTAACCTGAGGGTTACCACACAAATCCTGCAAAGTTTGATGGCATTGTGGGTCAATGTGTAGCATTGGGATGGAAACAGTCCAAGAGGTCAGCTCACTACTGTCTTTTCAAGGAGCAACTTGGATGGGCAAAATTAGTGAGCAGAAAAGAGAAAACCTATCTATAAAATCACACCCTTCATCACACTGTATATAAGCACTCAGTATATAAGAGAAAAATCCCATACCACCTCTGTTGCTTTGCAGCTTATGGTGCTAGCAAATGATTTTTATACCATTCTCAATTGAGATGACTGGCTAACTTTGTTCAGATGATAGACAAGGAACTATCACTTTGGTATGAGTCTGGAATCTCATAAAGTCTTAGACATACGGTCATACAGCATGGAAACAGACCCTTCAGTCCAACTCGTCCCTGCCGATCAGACATCCCAATCTGATCTCAATAGTCCCATTTGCCGGAATTTGGCCCATATCCCTTTAAACCCTTCCAGATACCTTTAAATGTTGCAATTGTACCAGTCTCCACCAGCTCCTCTGGTAGCTCATTCCATACACACAGCATCCTCTGCGTGAAAAAGTTGCACCTCAGATCCTTTTCACATTTTTCTCCTTTCACCTGAAAACTATGCCGTCTAGTTTTGGACTCCCCCCAACCTAGGAAAAAGACTTTGGCTATTCACTGTATCAATGTCCCTCGTGATTTTATTAACTATAAGGTCACCTGCCCCTCATGTACTTATTCAAATGTCTTTTAAACTGTGCCTGCATCCAAGTAGAGTGCATACATAATGTAGATCAAACAAGTAAAGGCTGGCAGATTAGCCAGTCCTGAAGGACATTAATGAACCAGCTGCTTACAACAAAACAAAAGCTCAGAAGGGTCCTGTAATGCCATTGGCACAGTCCTTCCTCTGAGTTATAGATTTTTACCTGTATTTAAAGGTAAGATGACCATAGTCCTACTGGACCAAAGGGCTACTCTTTAGAGAAAGATGACTGATGGTGGTTTAACCTGACGGTCACCACGCCCTAGTTGAGGGGAGAGGCTGAGAAGGAGAGCCCTTCATGGTAACTTCAGCTGGTGTGGGAATTGAACCACACATCACTCTGTATCACAAAACAACCATCCAAGTAACTGACTTCTTTACCAACAGCATATTATCATTACATTCATGACTATGAAAAGAACCCACTACTATTAACTGAACCAAGCTTACTGTCCAAGTCACTTGCCTCAATCAATAAATAATGTGCCCCTCCCCCACAAAAAAGATTAATTTATCTAATTTGGGTGCTGAGTATGGGATCTTGCTCTGTGAAAAATGGCTGCCATGCGTAGCAAAACTACTTTTCAACATAATGGATTGTACATTCAGCTCTTGGAGACATTGCTGAGAGATGCAATCAAGTACTATTTAAATACAAGGCTTTCTAATAAAAAGCTGCAGATGCAGGAAATTTGAAACAAAAACAGGAACATCTGGAAGCACTCAGACGGCCCATTAAGCATCGATAGATCACACACATGATTATTATTTCAGGTATAGATAGCATTGCTTTTAAAAGGGGAGCTGGGATTGCCAGCTCTGCTTGGATGTGTTCCTGGAGGTTTCATCATATCATTTCCTGCCTCTTGTTCAAGCAAACAACCTTTAACCCCAACTCCAATTCTTTTTTAATATTTAGCTAATAAACTCCTGACTTTCTCACAATGTTAATAACTAAATTCCTGGAGATTTCAGGACAATACTGGACACAGTCTGAAGTAGAGTTGTGCTTCCCAAACCATGGGTCCAGGCCACATTAAATATGCAAACAAGGAAGAAGAGGAGGCCGCTCAGCCCTTCGAGCTTACTTATCATTTATGTATGTTATTATCACACCAAATGTCACTACACAGCTTTAATTCTGTTTTGATTCTGTTGGCATTTAGAGTTGAATAATTTTCTTGTGTTAAAATGGCATAGCAATGGAAAAAGGTTTGGGAAGCACTGGTATGGAATAAATAGAAGAAATTGGATGGCACGGTGGCTCAGTGGTTAGCACTGCAGCCTCATAGTGCCAGCAGCCTAGATTTGATTCCACCCTCAGGCGACTGTCTGTGTGGAGTTTGCACATTCTCCCCCTGTCTGCATGGGTTTCTTCCGGGTGCTCTGATTTCCTCCCACAGTCCAAAGATGTACAGGCCAGGCGGATTGGCAATGCTAAATTGCCTGTAGTGTTCAGGGATGTGTAGATTTAAATGGGTTTCGGGGGATGGGTCGGGTGGGATGCTCTGAGGTTTGGTGTAGACTTGTTGGGACAAAGGGCCTGTTTCCACCATGTAGGGATTCTGTGAAAAACTGGGGACTTTCAACATGTCTGATGGGGAGAGAAACAAGTTAATGCTTCGAGTCCAAAGACTGCTTCAAACAGTCAAGTCTTTGAACTCAAAGCTACATCAACATTCTGGTCTACACTCACATTTATTGTTCATTTAAGCCTCTTCCTGAACCTTGTCCATCTCAAGTTATCAACAGGAACCTCTATTCCGCTCTCCCTCATGTGCTTATTGAGCATCCCCTTCAAGTGCCCATTCTCTCCAGGGATACAGACAAGATTCTGTTTTCTGGCTGTAATGATGTTGATGTTATTACTGGACAAGTCAGACCTCAGACAGGAAACTGGCTTGATAGACCATATTCTGAGTTGTTTTGATTTTAACAACTTTTTGCTGAAAAATAAGCATGCAGTGCTGCAGATTTTGCAATAAAACAGAAGTTTATTTCGAAAAGAAATGAAGATAAAATAGAATAAACCAAAGCTTTTACTTATAACAACAATTCAAAAATTTTTAAACGCACGTAAAAGCTAATTACAGGCAGTTCTCCTATAACGTTATAGTTGCGTTCGTGTGTGACCTCATTCTAAAGAAAATCACCTTAGAGGAAAATTACTTGAGGAAAATCACTGTCCCTGTACTGTAGAAAGTTTGCATTGTCCAAACAGCATTCACTATTCATCAATTCTCTAATATTGACTGGAACCTCCTAAGTGCAAATAGTTTGGATGGAGCAGATTTTGTTACCTGACAAAATGTCCAGAAAGGCATTCTGACTCAATGTGTAGATAGGCCGACTAGAGGGGAGGCCATATTGGATTTGGTCCTTGGCAATGAACCAGGCCAAGTGTCAGATCGCTCAGTGGGAGAGCATTTCGGTGACAGTGATCACAACTCCCTGACTTCTACTATAGCCATGGAGAGGGATAGGAGCTGAGGGTATAGGAAAGTATTTAAGTGGAGGAGGGGATATTACAATGCTATGAGGCAAGAACTGCAGAGCATAAATTGGGATCAGATGTTCTCAGAGAAATGCATGACAGAAAGTTGCAGATTGTTTAGGGAGCAGTTGCTACGAGTACTGGATAACTTGTCCCACTGAGGCAAGGAAGGGATGGTAAAGCGAAGGAACCTTGGATGACAAGACATGTGGAACACCTAGCCAGGAGGAAGAAGGAAGCTTGCTTAAGGTTGAGAAAGCAAGGATTGGACAGGGCTCTACAGGCCTACAAGGTAGCCAGGAAGGAACTGAAGAATGGACTTAGGAGAACTAGAAAGGGGCATGAGGAAACTTTAGTAGGTAGGATGAAAGAAAATCCCAAGACTTTCTATACTTATGTGAGGAACAAGAGGATGGCCAGAATGATGGCCAATCAGGGATAGTGCAGTGAAATTGTGTGCAGAGTCAGAGGAGGTAGGGGAAGTCCTTAATGAATACTTTGCTTCAGTGTTCACCAGGGAGAGGGACCTTGACGTTTATGAGGACAGTGTGAAACAGGCTGATATGCTCCAACAGGTTGATGTAAGGATTTGCCAGAAATTTTGAAAAACATGAGGACAGATAAGTCGAGATAACAAGGTGTGGAGCTGGATGAACACAACAGGCCCAGCAGCATCAGAGGAGCAGGAAAGCTGCTGTTTTGGGTCGAGACTCTTCTGGGACAGACAGGATATACCCACAGTTACTACGGGAAGTGAAGGAAGAGATTGCTGCCCCTTTGGTGATGATCTTTGTGTCCTCACTGTCCACTGGAGTAGTACCAGATGATTGGAAGGTGGTAAATGTTATTCCCTTGTTCAAGAAAGGGAATAGGGATAATCCTGGGAATTATAGACCAGCCAGTCTTACCTCTGTGGTGGGCAAATTATCAGAGAGGATTCTGAAAGATAGTATTTATGATTATTTGGAAAAGCATAGTTTGATTAGAAATAGCATGGCTTCGTGAGAGGCAGGTTATGCCTCACAAGCTTTATTGAATTCTTGAGGATGTGACAAAACACATTGATGAAGGTTGTGCAGTGGATGCAGTGTATATGGATTTTAGCAAGGCATTTGCTAAGATTCCCCATGGTAGGCTCATTCAGAAAGTAAGGAGCCATGGGATTCACGGAAATTTGTCTGTCTGGATACAGAATTGGCTGTCCAATAGAAGACAGAGGGTGGTAGTAGATCGAAAGTATTCAGCCTGGAGCTCAGTGATCTGTGGTTTTCCGCAGGGATCTGTTCTGGGACCTCTGCTGTTTGTGATCTTTATAAATGGCTTGGATGAGGAAATGGAAGGGTAGGTTAGTATGTTTGCTGATGACATGAAGGTTGGTAGTGTTGTGGGTATTGTGGAGGGCTGGTGTAGGCTGTAACGGGACATTGACAGGATGCAGAGCTGGGAAAAGAAGTGGCAGATGGAATTCAACCGAGAAAAGTGTGAAGTGATTCATTTTGGAAGGTTGAATTTAAATGCAGAATTCAGGGTTAATGGCAGGATTCTCGGCAGAGTGGAGGAACAAAGGAATCTTGGGGTCCATGTCTATAGATCCCTCAAAGTTGCTACCCAAGTCGATAGGATTGGAAAGAAGATGTATGGTGTATTGGCTTTCATTGGCAGGGGAATTGAGTTTAAGAGCTGCGAGGTTATGCTGCAGCTCCATAAAACCCTGGTTAGACCACACTTGGAATATTGTGTTCAGTTTTGGTCACCTCATTATATGAAGGATGTGGTAGCTTTAGAGAAGGTGCAGAGGAGGTTTACCAGGATGCTGCCTGAACTGGAGGGCAGGTCTTTTGAGGAAAGGTTGAGGGAGCTAGGACTTTTCTCATTGGAACAAAAAGGGATGAGAGGTGACTTGGTAGAGGTGTACAAGATGATGAGAAGCATAAACAGAGTGGATAGTCAGAGACTATATTCCTAAGGTGGAAATGACTATTATGAGGGGCATAATTTTAAGGTGATCGGAGGAAGGTATAGGGGAGATGTCAGAGGTAGATTCTTCACACAGAGAGTGGTGGATGTATGGAATGTGCTGCCAGCAGTGGTAGTGGAGTCAGATACAATCGGGACATGTAAGCAACATAGAACATAGAACAATACAGCGCAGAACAGGCCCTTTGGCCCTCGATGTTGCGCCAATCTGTGAACTAATGTAAGCCCCTCCCCCTGCACTATCCCATCATTATCTGTATGCTTATCCAAGGACTGTTTAAATGCCCCTAATGTGGCTGAGTTCACTATAGTGGCAGGCAGGGCGTTCCACGCCCTTACCACTCTCTGAGTAAAGAACATGCCTCTGACATCTGTCTTAAATCTGTCACCCCTCAATTTGTAGCTATGCCCCCTTGTACAAGCTGAAGTCATCATCCTCGGAAAAAGATTCTCACTGTCCAACCTATCTAATCCTCTGATCATCTTGTATGTCTCTATTGAATCCCCTCTTAGCCTCCTTCTCTCCAATAAGAACAAACCCAAATCCCTTAGCCTTTCTTTATAGGGCCTGCACTCTAGACCAGGCAACATTCTGGTAAATCTCTGCACCTTCTCCAATGCTTCCACATCCTTTCTGTAATGGGGCGACCAGAACTGTACGCAATGTTCCAAATGAGGCCGCAGTAGCATTTTGTACAGTTGCAGCATGACATCACAGCTCTGGAACTCAGTCCCTCTACCAATAAAACCTAATACACCGTAATCCTTCTTAACAGCACTATCAACCTGGGTAGCAACTTTCAAGGATCTATGCACATGGACACCAAGATCCCTCTGCACATCCACACTACCAAGAATCTTTCCACTGACCCAGTATTCTGCCTTCCTATTATTCCTCACAAAGTGAATTACCTCACATTTATCCGCATTGAACTCCATTTGCCACCTTTCGGCCCAATTCTGCAGTTTATCCAAGTAAACGTTTGGATAGGCACATGGATGATAGTAAAATGTAGGGTATGCAGGGTAGTTTGATCTTAGAGTAGGATAATATGTCAGCGCAACACCATGGGCCAAAGGGCCTGTCCTGTGCTGTACTGTTCTATGTTCTAATTGTGTTCCAGCCAATTTGTGTTAACGAAACGCGTTATAGCAGAATTACCTGTAATCCCAAAAGAGTCCTTCAGAAATCAAAAAGAAATAAAACTGCTTTTGTACAGTATCCAAGATACACCCCTATATAACATCACTCACACAAAACTCACACCAGTGTCCCTGTCTCCTAAGGTTTAGTCAGTTTCAATCACTTATGACTTCAAGGTTCAGACCAGAACTGTGAACAGATTTAGCCCTGAGCTATTATACACTTGAGTAAATGAACTCAGCTTTAAGTAACATTAGGATTTCATGTCAACGCTGCTGGCCTGGGATTAACGATAACTCTGTATGCTAAGGCAACCTACTTCCCTGAATAAAAACTGCAAGAACCGCAGAAGCTATAATTCAGGAATTAAAAGTAAAGATCAGAGTTAACATTTCAGGTCCTCAGTTCTGAGGAAGGGTCACCAAACCCAAAATGATAGCTCTGATTTTTTTCTTCACAGGTGCTGCCAGACCTGCTGAGCTTTCCCAGCAACTTCTGTTTTGTTCCCAGTTCATAAATATTCCTTTCTCAGAAGCCTTGGTCTACACGTCTGTCCTGTTCCGCAGACCTTCACAGGACTGCTCAAAACTTAAGACTGAGCCATAGGAAAGATGTTGTTATACTCAAAAGGGTGCAGAAAAGATTTACAAGGATGTTGCCAGGGTTGGAGGGTTTGAGTTACAGAGAGAGCCTGAATAGAGTGGGGCTGTTTTCTCTGGAGCATCAGTGGCTGAGGGGTGAACTTGTAGATGGTTACAAAATCATGTGGGGCATGGATAGGGTGAATAGCTAAGGTCTTTTCCCCAGGGTAAGGCAGTCTGAAACTAGAGAGCGTAGAGAGGGGAAAGATTTAAAAGTGACCTAAGGGGCAACTTTTTCATGCAGAGGGTGGTGCATGTATGGAATGAGCTGCCAGTGGAAGTGGAAGAAGCTGGTGCAATTACAACATTTAAAAGGCGTCTGGGTTTTTTTTTCATTAATGAGATGAGGGCATTGCTGCTTAGGAACCATTTATTGTCCATCCCTAATTGTTCAGAGTCAACCACTTTGCTGTGAGTCTGGGGTCACATGTTAGCCAGACCAGGTAAGGATGGCAGTTTCCTACCCTCAAGGACATTAGTGAATCAGATGGGGTTTTCTGACAATTGACAATGGATTCATGGTCATCATTAGATTCTCAATTTCAGACTGTCAATGTGGGATTCGAACCCAGGTCCTCAGAAGGTCTAGTCCTGAAACATCAGCTTTCCTGCTCCTCTGATGCTGCTTCACCTGCTGTGTTTATCCAGCTCTACACCTTGTTATCTCTTTTCCTCAGAAATTTATCTGGGTCTCTGGATTAACAATCCAACAATAATACCACTAGGTCATTGGGCATGTGAATTGGAAGGGTTTACAGGGATACGGGCCAAATGCTGGTAAACAGGACTAGATTAATATAGGGTATCTGGTCCCCATGGGGGAGCTGGACCAAATGGTTTGTTTCCATGCTCTACAGCTCTATGTCTCTAAACCAAAGTCATCCTTTCAAAGCTTATGAGTGTTTTCCATTAGGTTAAAAAGTTACAAAAGTTTCCAACAAACTTCGAGACCCCATTATTTACCTTGCTGGATCACAAAGCAAGCTAAAATCTATTCATCCTAAGACCAGGCCTCAAAAACTGTTTGTATAAGTAATCAACATGGCTACAGAAATACTTACAAGTTAATTATTAACTTTAGACATACTGAAAATCCTCCGGTTACTAACTGAGAAACTGGAAACCCAAAATTACAATAAATTATATTAAATATATATAAATGACACAGTTTACATCTCACAGCATTTTATGGATTTTTCTTCCCTTTTTTTAATTCACTAATTGACTGGACCAGCATTTATTGTCAATCTCTAATTACCCATGAGAATGTGATGGTGAATTGTCTTCAACTGTGATAGTCCAGGTGGAGTGGCACTTCCACAGTGCTGTGAGGGAGGGAGTTCCAGTACATTGACAGTCAAAGAACAGTGACTTAGCTCCATGACAAGATGTTGCAAGACATGGAGGGGAATAGAAAGTTTGTGGTGTTTCTATCTGTCTGCTTCTCTTGCTCTGCTTTAATGAAGGTGTGGCTTTGGAAGGATACAATTGCTTTAGTAGCAGTTCAGAGGTTTACTCAACTCTTACTTGGGCTAATGACATTTTATGATTGCCCAAATGCACTGGAACTTGGATGAGTGAGAGTTGATTTTATTGAAATATATAACATCCTGGGAGAACCTAACAGACTGGATGCTGAGAGGACGTTTTCCCTTATGAAGAAAACTATAACTAACTGATAAATAATAAAAATAAGGTCTCCGTTTTTATAAGACACATGAGGAGATATCCCGTTTTATTCCAGAAAGGGCCATGTGTTTGTGGAAGTCTTTTCCCCAGAGTGCAATGAAAGTAGGGTCATTGACTAGTTTTAATGCTTACTGAGATTAGCAAGGGAGTGAAAGGGTATAGTGAGTTGGCAGGAATATAGGGTATGAGGCCACATCAGATAATCCATGATCTTATCAAATGGTGCAGCAGGCTCAAGGGCTCAATGATCTACTCCTTTTCCTAATTTGTACATTTGTAAGTGTTGTTGGACAAACCTTGGGGTAAGTTGATCAGTGCCACAATGGAGTACTCATGCACAAAACACAGAAAACTAGCACACAGGATGCAGCAGGTAATCAGGAACAGTAATGGAATGCTGGTCCTTTTTTCAATAGGGTTGGAGTATAAGGTTAGAAACTGCACATCTGGAGTACCAGAAGCTTATGGTAAGTATTCTGCCTGGCGGTCAGTGCTGAGTGGTGTCCCGCAGGGCTCTGTTCTTGGGCCTCTGCTCTTTGTAGTTTTTATAAATGACTTGGATGAGGAGGTTGAGGGGTGGGTTAGTATGTTTGCTGATGACACAAAGGTTGGAGGTGCCGTTGATAGCATCGAGGGCTATTGCAGGCTTCAGCGAGACATTGACAGAATGCAGACCTGGGCTGAGAAATGGCAGATGGAGTTCAACCTGAATAAATGCGAAGTGATGCATTTTGGAAGGTCGAACTTAAATGCTGAATATAGGATTAAAGGCAGGATTCTCAGCAGTGTGGAGGAACAGCGGGCTCTTGGTGTTCAAGTGCATAGCTCCCTCAAAGTTGCCACCCAAGTGGATAAGGTTGTTAAGAAAGCATATGGTGTTTTGGCTTTCATTAACAGGGGGATCGAGTTTAAGAGCCGCAAGGTTGTGCTGCAGCTCTACAGAACTCTGGTGAGACCACACTTGGAATACTGTGTCCAGTTCTGGTCGCCCTATTATAGGAAAGATGTGGAGGCTTTGGAGAGGGTGCAAAGGAGGTTTACCAGGATGCTGCCTGGAGTGGAGGGCTTGTCTTACGAGGAGAGGTTGACTGAGCTCGGACTTTTCTCTCTGGAGAGAAGAAGGAAGAGAGGTGACCTGATCGATGTGTACAAGGTAATGAGAGGCATTGATAGAGTCGATAGCCAGAGACTTTTCCCCAGGGCAGGATTGACTGCCACGAGGGGTCATAGTTTTAAAGTGTTAGGAGGAAGGTATAGAGGGGACGTCAGAGGGAGGTTCTTCACCCAGAGAGTTGTGAGAGCATGGAATAGTTTGCCAGTGGAAGTCGTGGAAGCAGAGTCATTAATGACATTTAAGCAACTGCTGGACATGCACATGGACAGCAGTGAATTAAGGGGAGTGTAGGTTAGGTTATTTTATTTTTGGATTAGGATTATTCCACGGCACTACATGGTGGGCCGAAGGGCCTGTACTGTGCTGTACTTTTCTATGTTCTATGTTCTATGTGAACAGTTTTGGTCCCCTAATTTATGAAAATATATTACTTCATTGGAGGCAATTCAGAGAAGGTTCACTTGGATTATCCCAGGTTTGGAGGGATTGTCTTCTGAGCAATGATTAAACGGGTTGGGACTCTACACACTTTAGAAGAATGAGAAGTGAGCTTATTGAAA
Organism: Stegostoma tigrinum; assembly: GCF_030684315.1. Lineage (NCBI taxonomy): Eukaryota > Metazoa > Chordata > Chondrichthyes > Orectolobiformes > Stegostomatidae > Stegostoma > Stegostoma tigrinum. The sequence continues at coordinate 99,599,116 of NC_081360.1, forward strand.
CATATAGGATTCTTAAGGGGCTGGCAGGGTTAGTGCTGAGAGGATATTTTCCCTCATGGGAGAGTCTAGGACCAGAAGTAAATAGTCTCAGAATAAAGGGACACCAATTTAAGATAGAGATGAGGAGGAATTTCTTCTCTCAGTGGGTTGTGAGTCTTTGGATCTCCTTTGCACAGACAGCTGTGGGAACAGAGTCCTTCTGATGAAGAGTCATCTAGACTCAAAATGTTTGCTTGCTTTCTCTCCGTGGATGCCCCTGACCCACTGTGAATGCCAGAATTTTTTGTCTTCAGCACAGATTCCAGCATCTGCAGCATTTGGTTCCTAGATGGATTCCTGACAGTTCTAGGCCCGAAACGTCAGTCTTCCTGGTCCTCTGATGCTGCTTGGCCTGCTGTGTTCATCCAGCTCTACATCTTGTTATCTCAGGGAAATCAAGGGTTGCGAGGACAGGCCAGGAAAATGGACATGAGGAATGACGAATAAGCCATGATTCTATTGTATGGTGGAGCAGGCTTGAGGGACTGAAAGGCCTATTCCTGCTCCTATTTGTTATGGTCTTATGATATTACAGAGATTTGGTGGTATTGTAGTAGTAACATTGGACTCGTAATCCAGTATGGGTAATGACGTGGGTTTGAAGTTCCTCATGACAGATGATAAAAATTGAATCCAATAAAAATCTCAAACAAGGAGCTAGCCTAATGGTGACCATGTAGCTGTTGATTATAATTAAAACTCCATCAGGTTTATGAACGTCCTTTGGCAATTGAAATTGCCTATCCCTACCAGATCTGGAGTTCACTGACTCCCAATCCACAGCAATGTGTTTTGCACTTAATTATCCTCTGGACATTAAGGGATGGGCAATAAATGTTGGCCTAGCCAGTGATGTACCAAATAAAGGAAAATTTTAGAAGGTATTGCAAACGGTCGATAGTGGTGGAGCAACTAAAAGTTTAAGGTGCGATGAATTGAGCTGAGAACTTCTTGAGTTTTTGGAGCTGTACCCATCTTGGTGAGTCAGGTGTATTCCATCACACTCCTGACTTGTGCCTTTTGACAGGCACTGAGGAAGTCAGGAGATGAGTTACTCACTACAGTAATTCCTAACCATTGACTCATTCTTTTAGCCACAACTTGGATAAAGGCATAAAAACATCAGAGTCCAAATGTACTGATGACATAACATTAAGTGGCATTATCCACAATGGTAGATGATAGCTTAAAATTTCAAAAGGATATTTACAGACTGGGTGAATTGGCAAAACTGTGGTAAATGGAGTTCTTTGCAAGCAAGTGTTATTCATTTTGGACAGATAAAGGATAGATCAGGGTATTTTCCGGATGGTATGAACTTTAACGCAGGGATTGTCCAAAGGGATTTTGGCGGGTCAGGTGCATAGATCTTTAAAATGTCATGAACAGGTACAGAAAGTAATCAAGAAAGCAAATGGAAAGCCGGCCTCTATGTATAGAGGATTGGAGTACAAGGAATCAGAAATTATGCTGCAGTTATACAAAACCCTGGTTAGATCCCTCTTGGAGTGCTATGAGCAGATTTGGTACCGCACCTTAGGAAGGACACACTGGCCTCGGAAGGATTACAACACAGGTTTACAAGAATGATACCTGGACTTAAGGGGTTATTAGGAGAGACTACTCACATTAGATCTGGATAACAAAGTGTGAAGCTGGATGAACACAGCACACCAAGCAGCACCTTAGGAGCACAAAAGCTGACGTTTCGGGCCTAGACCCTTCATCAGAGAGGGGGATGGGGAGAGGGTTCTGAAATAAATGGGGAGAGAGGGAGAGACGGACCGAAGATGGAGACAAAAGAAGATGGGTGGAGAGGAGAGTATAGGTAGGGAGGTGGAGAGGGGATAGGTCAGTCCGGGGAGGACGGACAGGTCAAGGAGGTGGGATGAGGTTAGTAGTTGGGAATTGGAGGTGCGGCTTGTATGCAGAAGATAGGGTTGGGGGAGGGGCTAAAGAATAAATTCATAAATAGAAAGCGGGACATAACACCAGCGCTTCGTCGGAGGCTCACTGATGATGTTACCTAGAATGGTGACGAAACGTCTGAAAACTAACCTTCCAGCTCAGCGAGCAAACTCACATCCAGAACCTCAACCTAAGCTACAAATCTTCTCAAAACTCGCTAGATAAATTTTTGTTAAGCAAATGTGTGAAGGGATATGGGCCAAAGGCAGGTGTATGAAGTTATGCCACAGATCAGCCATGATCTTATTGAATGGTGGTACAGGCTCAAGGGGCTGAATGACCCAATCCTGGCAGCTGGGTAAAGAGTGGAATCAGACTTCATTTGCATAAAGGGCAGGACTGCAGTCATTGGCTACGTAAAGGGTGGGACTGCACTCCTTGCCCACATAAAGAGCGGGACAGTCTACATTGACTGCAGAAGGGGCAGGACCATGCATGCACCTATGTACAGGTTGGGACTGCACACAATGCCTCTGTTAAAGGCAGAATGATGTGTTCATGTGCATAAAGGGTGGGATCATTCACACATCTATGTAAAGGATGAGACTGTGCACCTCGCCTTCAAAAAGGCTGGGATTGTGTACAAAAACAAAGTTGCTAGAAAAGCTCAGCAGGTCTTCAGAACTGATGGCAGAGGGGAAAATGTCAGCTTGTATGCAGAAGATAGGGTTGGGGGAGGGGCTAAAGAATAAATGATAGCTGGCCAACATCTCTTTCTCAGGCTTGCTGCAGTGTACCAGTGAACCTCAGCGTAAGCCGAAAGTACAACACCTTGTTTTCCACTTGGGGACCCTGCAGCCCTCCAAAGTCAATATCAAGTTCAATAAATTTAAGGCACTGCAGCCTCACAGCGCCAGGGACCTGGGTTCGATTCCAGCCTCAGGTAACTGTTTGTGTGGAGTTTGCACATTCTCCCCGTGTCTGTGTGCGTTTCCTCTGGGTACTCCGGTTTCCTCCCACAGTCCAAAGATGTGCAGGGTAGGTGGATTGGCCATGCTAACTTGCCTGTAGTGTTCAGGGGTGTGTGGGTTATAGGGGGATGGGTCTGGGTGGGATGCTCCAAGGGGCGGTGTGGACTTGTTGGGCTAAAGGGCCTGTTTCCACACTGTAGGGAATCTAATCTAGTCTAAGCAAACTATCCCATGTCCTAACTCCTTACTTCACATACCAGACCTTATTATCACATAGCCTCCTAATATAGACTACCTGCTGTTAGCCACTAACAGTCTCCATTAACGGCTATTCACCCTGACATAACAAGGTGTACAGCTGGATGAACACAGAAGGCCAAGCAGCATCAGATGAGCAGGAAAGCTGACGTTTCTGGCTTAGACCCTTCTTCAGTTATTCGCCTTCCCAGCCTGATCGTTGTCTGCTCCTTTGACTGTCCAACTGTTCTCTTCTCTCTTGGTTCTATCTCCATGTATCGTTTACACCTCATCCCCTCCCTCCACCCTAGCGTCTGTATTTTAACCAACAACCTACATTTTCCCAACTACCATCAGTTCTGAGGGAGAGTCACCAGACCCAAAAGGTTAACTCTGATTTTTATTCACAGCTGCTGCCAGACCTGCTGAGCTTTTCCAGCAACTTCTGTTTTTGTTCCTGATTTATAGCATCTATAGTTCTTTTGGTTTTTATTTAGTATTTAACTCACTGGCACATCTCTCCCGGCTTGCGCACATTGAAGAAGTTCTGTTCCTCTCTCCAATGGGATTTCCATTCCAATCTTTCTCCTTGCCCACCGACATTAATTTCACTGTCACTCCTGGTGTTTGACCAGGTATTTGCTAAAACTCATTTCCACTTTCCTCAGTGACTGCCCCCGGCTCAGACTCACCCATGTGGATTCCAACTGAAGTTTTATCCCTCATGTTGTGAATCCTCCCAGGATCACAGATATCCAGGAGATGTTCAGCTTCCATGGACAGCTGCTCTCGCCACATCCTGAGATCCACACTCAATGTCATGTGGTGTCACATGCATATTCATGAACTCTCTCTCCAGCAACATCGCAAAACCCTGCACCTCTCCGCAGTTCCACTTCATTGTCCAATTCTTTCACCGGGCCAACCAGAAACTTTCCCTTTCAGGCATCAAGGCCCACTAGATGCAACGACTCAGGGATTCCCGTGCCCCCCCCAGAACATTCCTTCTCTCCCCTCCTCTCTGAATCAATCTCCTCCCCCAACCTCCTGTCGGGCATTTACCATCCCTCCTAACCTTCCGCTCTCTGTTGCTGAACGTTCTGTACTCAGCAGAGGCCTCAGCTTTGTCCCTCTGTGTCCACACCTTAATGAATTTCGGGCACAACATGACATCAAACTCTTCTTCTGCCGACTTCACCCCATGCCCATTTCTTTGGACAAGTGTCCTCCCACTGTCCTACAGACCCCTTTGCCCATTTCCAACACTCTGTCACCACCTGGACCCCTCCCCTCTGGCCTTTTACCTGCACGTGGATCTGCTTTCCACTTAACCCACTCTATGTTCTGCATATAAACCAATAATTCCTAGCTACCATCAGTCACTGGACCTGAAATGTTAATTCTGATTTTTCTTCACAGATGATATCAGGCCTGCTGTGATATTCCAGCAACTTCTGCTTTTGTTTGGAATTATAATCTGGTGTTGTGTAACTTCTTACTTTGTTCAACCTAGTCCAACGCTGGCACCTCCACATCATGTCTGTGTAAAGGGTAGAGTGGCGATTGTGTGTAAAGGAAGGACTGTGCACATTGTCTGTGTAACGTGTGGGACTGCTCGTGTGTGTTAAAGTGTCGACTGTGCATTATTGCCTGTGTAAACGGGTGGGAGTGCACGTGTCTTAAAAGGGCAGGATGTTTAAGTTACCTGTGTAAAGTGCAGGACTGCGCATGTGTGTTTAAAGGGTGGATTATTCATGTTGCCTGTATAGGGTGTGAGACTATGCATGTGTTTAAAGGGTGTTCTGTGCATATTACCTATGTAAAGGGTGGGACTGCCCATGTGTGTTTAAAGGGCAAACTGCGCACATTGCCTGTGTAGGGGATGGGTCTGCGCACTTGCCGGTGAAATAGGCGGGGGCGCGCACGTCGCCTGCGTCAGAAGTCGGGAAGGTGGTCTACCTTTGACGGCGGGAATGCGCATGCCGTCGGCATGAGGTATGGGGGCGCGCACGTCGCCTGCGTCAGAAGTCGGGAAGGTGGTCTACCTTTGACGGCGGGATTGCGCATGCCGTCGGCATGAGGTATGGGGGCGCGCACGTTACCTTGTCACGTAACGTGCCGTCAGCGCGTGCATCGTAAGCGCGGGATTCACCGGTCGCCCGAGACACGCGCTGTGTGGTTGCTAAGGGAGCGCGAGCCCGGCCGCTTGCCGTCAGGAGGGAGCGGAGTTGAGCGCCGACAACCTCATTCAGGGCCACTTACTTACTTCCTGATTGATGGACGATGTGAGGAGAAGGCGGGTGTAGGCATCGTCAGGGTCCCGGAGAGAACCCGGTCCAAGCGGCAGGCGACGGGGAGTGGAATGCCGTGAGGCGGCGCCGCTGAACATGATCCGCCTTCAGCCCCGGGAGCACAGGCCTTTCTGGGAAGACAAGGAGTGGGGAGAGAGACGGGGTACAGGGGGAAACGTCAGCCTGAGCCCGGAGCTGCCGCCCGGGCAGCGTTTCCTTTAACCCGCCGGCCCGGCCCAGTGTCCCCGGTAAGAGCTCGAGCATTTGGGCGAGGGAGGAGGATGCCAAGGGGTGGGCTATCGGAGGGAGTAAGGAAGAGAGGAGCTATGGGGTCTGAGGGGGAGCTGGTTGGAGCCGGGGGGGGGGCAGTGTGGAGGCTGTGGAGTATGGGGGAGCCGGGTGGAGCCCGGGTGGGGGGTGGAGGCTGTGGATTTTGGGGGAGCCGGTTGGAGCTGCGGGGTGGGGGGAGCCGGGGTGGGGGCTGGAGGTTGTGGAGAATGGGGGAGCCGGTTGGAGCCGGGGGGTGGGGGGTGGAGCCGGGGGGGGTGGGGGGAGCCGGGGTGGAGGCTGTGGAGTATGGTGGAGCCGGTTGGAGCTGGGGGGGGTGTGGGGGGAGGCTGTGGAGTATGGGGGAGCCGTTTGGAGATGGGGGGGGGTGTGGGGGGAGGCTGTGGAGTATGGGGGAGCCGGGGTGGGGGGTGGAGGCTGTGGAGTATGGGGGAGCCGGGGTGGGGGGTGGAGGCTGTGGAGTATGGGGGAGCCGGGGTGGGGGGTGGAGGCTGTGGAGTATGGGGGAGCCGGTTGGCGGTTGGGGGACGGTGGAGCTGGGGCGGGAGCGGGAGTTGGGGGTGGTGGGTGAATTGTGTGGAGGGGAGGTGGTTATCAAGAGCGAACGTGGAGATGGTATTGAGAGGAATTTTGGGGATATCAAGGTAGTGGAGGGTGCTATGTGAAGTGGATTAGCATGGGTATGGGAATTCTGATAGGGTTGGGGTGATATGGAGGAGTAGAGAGGTTATCGTCTGACACAGTGGGGTGACAGGAAAAGGGAGTGTAGGATTGCAAGCTGTGAAGTGGCATGGGGATCAGTGTTGGGGCCTCAACTATTTGTCAACTGTATAACTAACTTGGATGAAGGGATGGAATCAATGACTACTGAATTTTATTGATGAAGTCAAGGTGGGTGGACGACTAAGTGTATATAGGTTCTTGGTCAGTCGGCAATCAAGAGTAATGTGGTCACAGTGCAAAAGTGGATGTGACGAGTCTGGATCAGCCAGGATCCTATTGAATGACAGGGTCAAGGGCTCAAATGTACTACTACTATTTCTGTTTTTTGTGGTCCTTTGAAAAGGATATAGAGTCAGCAAAAAGAAACAAATAATTCAGTGAATGACTAAATGTTTGGCAGATGGAATTCAATTTTGTAAAATAGGATATTGCCCACTTCTGTAAGAATAGCAGGGCGTTTTTTAAATGGCGGGAGATTATGGCATTCTGAAGGATGAGTGTACTAGTATGTGAATCTTACTGAGTTAGTATGCAGGTACAGAAATGATCAGGAAAGTAGGTGGAATGTTGCTGTCCATTGAAATGGAATGGAATGGAATGGAATATGTAGGATGTTGTGCAGTGTCCTGATGAGACCACTGTTGGAGGCATGTAATCTCCTGATATAAAGGATATAATTGCATCTGAAGCAGTCCAGAGGTTTATTCAATTGATTCCTAGAATGAGAGAAGTTATCTTATGACAGACTGGATCCAGGGGAACAATACAAAAATAAGGAGTAACAAGCACAGAGAATGCTAGAGAAACTTGGTCTGGCACCATCTGTGGAAAGAGTTTTTGAGTCTGATATGACCTCAGAACTGTAAAATAATAGGTCTTTTTATCCACGAAGGATGTGATATTTATTTTTCCAGTCGTTGGTCTGTAGAATTTTTTTTAAGTTTGCTCCTGGGATCTGGTGTCAGTGGCAAGCCTAGCATTTATAATTTATCCTTAATATTCTGCAGGACAGTTTGGCATCAACTTTGTTATAATGGTTCTGGAGTCGCATGTAGGCTGGACTGGGTAAGGGCAGCAAATTTCTTTCTCTTAAAGGATGTTAATGAACCTGGTTGGTGTTTATGATAATCGCTATTAGGTGGGATTATAAAGCTAATGTATTTATTGAATTCAAATATGCTTATCTGACGTGGTGACCTTTGAACCCATAACCCCAGAAAGTTGATTGGCAAGGGGCTCTGGTTTACTAGTCTGGAATGCAACTACATTACCACTGAAACCATGTGGGAAAGCCTCCCTGCTTTCTAAGGGAACAGCGGGTCTGCATCATTGGATATTTTCAAGGCCGAGTCAGATTGGATCTTAGTTAGCATATGACGGGTAAACAGGAACACTAGAGTTAGGCTGCAGTGGGATCAGTTATAATCTTATGAAATGACTGCAAAGGCCCAAGAACCAATTACCCACTCCTGCTGTTGTATTTGTACATCTCAATTGTTCTGCATTTGTGCTTGGCCTAATCTTTCTTATCACTAATGTATTATAACTCAGGAATATTTCACAGATACTACCAGAAAGAATTAGATCTCATTAGAAAATGTGTGTTATGTTATATCTCTTAAGCTTTGAATCTATAGAGTCATGTTAATGGGGCAGATAATTTTGTCAATTCAAGATTTTCAAATTGCTAAGTGTTCCAGGAAACCTTCGTTCTTGGGTTACTGCTGCTCCTTAAAAGAAATATGAAGTGTATTATACTAGTAAATTACAGGGCCTTGCTCAACAACTACATCTGGGTATAATGTGAGAGCTTCAGAACCATGAAAAATGTAACAGTTTGTACGTTAGTTACTCTTAATAACCATATCCATGTGAGATCTTAATAGTTAATGTCATGTGTTCAGCATTGTGTATAGGAATCAAGGAAAGCAAGCCTTTTAAAAAAATTTAGCCTTAATTTTCTAATCGGCCTGTTCAGAAATGTACCTATGCCTCTGAAGCAGGTGGCACTTGAACCCAGACCTCTTGGTCCAGGGGTAGGGATCTACCACTGCGCCACAAGAGGGTAAAGCAATGTTTTAGTAGATTAGAATGGGAGACTGTAGGCCGTTTGTACAGAGTGCATTTGTGGTATATGTGGTTAAAGAAAAAAGGTCCCATTCATGAGAACAGTCTCCACAAGAGAAACTGATTAAATATATTGCAGTTTGTAATCCTGTTCTGGGGCACTTCTGGTCACACATTTGTACTTTTCTGTTTGTAAGCTGGGGAAGGACAAAGGGAACTGAGATTTTTGATCATTGTAACTATGGAGGAAAACAAACGCATGCATTTAATGGCATACAGGGCAGCTCATTGGCACAGTGCTTAACACTGCTGCTTCTCGATTTCAATTCTAACCTCAGGCAACTGGAACAGGGATGGTTGAAGCAAATAGTACAGATGCATTTAAGTTGCACAGCCAAATGAGAGAGAAGGGAATAGAGGGTTATGATAGTTTAAGATGATGAAAGGTAGGAGTAAGGTGGATAAAGCATAAAAGCATTAACTGGTTGGGTTGAATGGCCTGCGGTACTTTTGCGTAGCCTGTGGAGAGGGTTCAGAAAAAATTTACAGGTAGTTCTCCTATAATGTGATAGTTACATTCTTGCATGACCTTGTGCTATAGAAAACTGCCTTAGAAAATCGCACTATAGGGAAATTGCTGTAGGAGATTGATATACCTGTACAACAGGAAGTTTGCATTATCCAAACAGCGCCCACTATTCTTCAGTCACGTTACAGCCAAAAAACACACATTATAGCAGGATTACCCTGTACCAGAATGTTGCTGTGAATGGAGTGTTTGCGTTACAAAAATAAGCTGGGACATTTTTGACTGCAGTGTAGGAGGTTGAGGGATGACCTTAGAGGTGTGTAAAATCATAAGTGTCATGGATGAGGTGAATGACAAGGGTCTTTTCCCCAAGGTGTGGGAATTCAAAACAATTTTGAGATGAAAGGAGAGAGTTTTTAAAAGGGACATGAGGGAACTTTTTTTTTAAACACAGTGCTTCATGTGTCGAATGAACTACTGGAGAAAGTGGTGGATGCAGGCACAGTTACAATGTTTAAAGCATATTTGGATAAGTTTGAGTAGGAAAGATTTGGAGGGATATGTACCAAGCACAGGCAGGTCAGGCTACTTTAGTTTGGCAGCATGGTCAGCATGGAGTGGTTGGATCTAAGGGTTTGTTTCTATGCTCTGACTGTCTGTCGAGTTTGCATGTTGTCGTGTCTGCACCCGCCTCTGCTAGGTGCTCAATTTCCTTCCACAGTCCAAAGATGTGTAAGATAGGTGAATTGGCCACGCTAAATTGCCTTACAGTATCCAGGGAATGGTAAATGAGGAGTTATGGAAATGGTGCGAAGGGTGTTGTGGGCCTGAGAAGGATGTCGTTTGGAGGGTTGGTGCAGCCTTGAGGGGCCCAATGGCTTCTATCTGCACTGTAGGGATTCTGTGATAGCAAAATGAACTGAAAGTCCTATCCGAAGGATTACTTGTGAATTGCACCACAATCATTGCAGCCTTACTTGTGCACACAGGGTCCTGTAAATTAGCATATGATCGGGCTGAAAATTGATCTATGCCTCGTGGCTAATAAGACACAGAAAAATTATTCAAATTATGACATTAGACTTCACCCATTTGAGTATCTTCTAAGTCTTGACCATGTCTATTGTTTTTGTGTTAATTTGCAGCACTTCTGTGCTGACACTTGTGTGCCTATACCAGAGTCATTAGATAGCAATTATAGGGAGGGATGCCTGGCCAAGTGAACTCCTTGCATCTGAAATGTGGAGAGGAATTGCAGTGCCTTCCCCACTTCGTGACTAATGTGATTTAATTCAACATAAAGTTCAAGCTAAGGCCTTGAACTGTGTGGTTTAAATCATCAGCACATAAATTTTCAATTAATTTGTTTTGCGTGTATGCTCATTTCAAGGCTGTTATTATAATTAGAGAATTTAAATTGTAGAATTGAGAGAACTGGGTATACACTTAGGATTGAAATGAGAAATTTCTTTATTTCAAGGACTTGTCCATCTTTAGAATTCTCCACTGCAGTGTTGTGAATGCCAGAGTTGGGGCTGGCATAGACGGATTTTTGGTATCTCAGAACTAAGGGATTCAGGAGAGGGAAAGTGGAGTTGTAGTCCAGGATCAGCCATGATTGTGTTGAATGGTGGGCCAGGCTTGACAGACTATGTGATCTACTCCTCCTATGTCTTGTGCATATTGACATATGAATGGGTTTATGAAAATATACAAGTGGCCTGCCTCAAAACGCATATTAATGTATTACATATTCATGACACTAATTGTACAGTGGCTTCATAATATGTCTGCATGTAGCTGAGCAATAACTTTGTGAGATATTCAGATATGCTTGCAGGAGCAGTGCATTGAGTCATGCAAGTCCCTTGGCCTGACTGCTTGCTCTGGAAATAATGTTTAAGGTGTGGACCAAGAAGTGGAAGCTCAAATGCATAAGAATCTCCAAGTATGAATGCAGCAAGATAGTCATAATGGCCAGTAACATGGATAATAGTAGATACAAATGTACTATAAGAAGTGCGATTAGCTTTTGATTGCTGCAGGAAAGCACTGGTAAAGCCATGGCAAGCTGAATAGTCAGCTCTCTGCAGTAAATCTCAGTAGTTTGGGAGTTGATGCAGTATTTTAAAATCTTATTTTCACAAGTATTATGAGGAAAACATACAAATGGCCATATTGGCCTTTATTGCCAGAGAATGATTGCTTTACTCGGGGAGCGTTTTATAATGCGTCTCCAAGAATGTTGTCCAGCTTATTTGGATATTCTTCAGATTTGAGCGGAATGTTGATTTGCATATGCCTCGCATATATTTCAGTCACGTGGGGCTATAAATGTTTCAGAGAAAATTCGTTACTTCAACTAGTATGAAGGTTTTTGCTAACCTGCTTCTGTCAATGGTGGGATGGGTGAACTTCCTGCACAGTTGACTCACCAGCATTGAGTTCAATCAGGTGCTGTTAAAGGACCATTCTACACACTGCTGCTACTGGGCATCAGTGGTGGAGGGATTGAATGTTTGGCATGTAGTGCCAATCACATGGGCTGCTTTTACAGAGTTAGTGTTAAGCTTTGAGCATTGTTGAGTTATAAAGAAAGGCTGGGTCTTTTTTCACTGGAGCGTAGGAGGTTGAGAAATGACTTGATAGAAGTGTATAAAGTAATGACGTGTAGATAGAGCTAATGGCAATTGTATTTTACTTAGGAATGGTGATTTTAAGACTAAGGAGCACATTTTTAAGGTGAGAAGAGAGAAATTTAAGAAAGACGTGAGGGGAAATTTTTTTAGAGGGTGGTTTACGTGTGGATATAATTACAGCATTTAAAAAGTCATTTGGATAACTAATGAATAGGAAAGAAAACAAAAAGAAAGTTGCTGGAAAAGCCCAGCAGGTCTGGCAGCATCTGTGAAGGAAAAAACAGTTAAAGTTTTGGCTCTGGTGACCCTTCCTCAGAACTCCTCAGTTCTGAGGAAGGGTTGCTGGACCTGAAATTCAATTCTGTTTTTTCCTTCACATGCTGCCAGACCTGCTGAGCTTCTCCAGCAACTTTCTTTTTGTTCCTGATTCACCTTATCTATGCCCCTCATGATTTAATAAACCTCTGTAAGGTCACCCCTCAGCTTCTGAAGCTCCAGGCAAGAAAGGAACCAGCCTGTTGAGCCTCTCCTTATAACTCAAACCCTCCAGTCCCAGTAACATCCTTGTAAATCTTTTCTGCACCCTCTCCAATATGATAATGTCTCTTGTAAAGTAGGGTGACCAGAACTCCATATAGTACTCAAAATAGCCTAGACAACTGCAAACTGACATCCCAAGTCCTATGCTCAGTGTCAAAGCACTGGAGACAGGCATGCCAAATGACTTCTTTATGACACTGTCTACCTGTGAGATCGTCAGAAGGTCATTGCAGTAGCTAAATATGATGTAGGTCTAATTGGTACCCTGAGGAATTAGGGCACTTGTTACATAGTGTTTGCACCCTTCTTTCTGAGCCAGGATGACCAGGCTCGCATCCCACCTGTCCTGGAAGCATTGTAACGTAACTCAACAGGTTAACTAGAAAATATCTATATTGAGCAACTCCTGCCGAGATATGCTGGAACTGAGAAGCCTGACCTTTGTGCCCATATTCATCTTTTGTCTTAGATATGACTCAAACAATGGAGAGTTTTCCTCAATTACCACTGACTTCAGTTTTCTTGGGCCCCTTGATGCTGCACTTGATCAAATGAGGCCTTGATATCAAGTGTAGACACTGTCACCTCACAACTATTAATTCAGGTCAGACAGTATGCTGTTTTCTCTAAGGTTTCCTTTAAAGACCATCTTTTTTTTCCCATTCACTCATGGGGGGTTTGATTACTGCTGGCTGGGCCTCCCTAGTTGCCCTTGAAAAGGTGGAGTGAGTTTACTAACCTTTGCTAGAGTTGAAGGCTGAGTTTGTGAGGTGTTAAAGGAGGCCAAAATGTTTGCCTGGGTTGGAGTTGAAGGAAGGAATCTCAAATATAATCAGTGTGCTTGTGAGTTTTGATCCCAGAAAACACCAATGGGCAAGTAATAAGGAAATTACTCATTCAAAGCTATGAACTGTTTGTGATTAAAAACCATAATTCTGTAAGCACGTGATGCGTAACAAGTAACAAAGCGCAATGTATCACTGATAATGGGAACTGCAGATGCTGGAGAATCCAGGATAACAAAGTGTGGAGCTGGATGAACACAGCAGGCCAAGCAGCATCTCAGGAGCACTTGAGATGCTGCTTGGCCTGCTGTGTTCATCCAGCTCCACACTGTTAACAAAGCGCGATGTAGTTCTGTTCCCTTTTCTAGGCAGCTAATATTTTTAATATTTTAAACCAGAATTTAGTAAATATTGACTTTAGTTAATTGATACAGTAAAACATTTAAAAAGTGAAATATTGACATGTTTATTCTTTCAGTGGTAACCTGGAAGTTCAACTTTTTCATGAAAGTTATTGGTCTCAACAGTAATTGTGACAATACTTAACGCTACAATTCAGATGTACTTGTCTATCTGAACAAAAAATGAAAGCTGATCTTTGTATCTTATTAGATTCTGAGTTTTCCGTTAGAATACCTGCCATATTAAACTTTTGAGCTGCCTTCCAACACCTCCCACTGGGATAATTGCCTGTAATTTTATTATTGTACCTTTATCCTAAGTCATGGCTTAAACCATAGTGTATTTATCCATCATTTCATATAATAAGGTGTACCTTTCCAAAATGGTGACTTGTTAAGCTGCTGATGTCATATCACTAAATTTTAGTAAATGCAAGTTCCAAAATGACTCTTGTGTGGGGCTGTATTACATGTTTGCAGAGATTAAAGGTACAAGTGTTTAGTCAGCACTGCCTGACCTGTTCTGCCAGGCACACAGGGCTGCAAGCATTGTGTTTTTAATTACACAATAGAAGGATTTATAGTGTCTTTGTGTGAGGGTGAGTAGTGCTGTTGATGGCATAATTGGGGAAAAATCATGTCTCTGGAACTGTCCTACTGGCTTAATGACCTGAACAGTTGTATTATTGTCACAAAGCTCTGGCACATTTTTTTGCTGAAGTAAGTAATAATTACAGTTCATTGTTTTTGTAGGCATTGGCTACATAAAAACTGATTTCGGCAGCTAATCCATTTTATTTTATTTCAGAGGTTTAGTATTTGCTTGGTCAGCATTACATACCTTCTTGAAAGGCATACATAATTCCTGCTTATCATTCTCTATTCCTAAGGAGTATTTTTACTAGTCGAACTGTTATTACCTTTTCTAACTTGATTATTTGTTCGTAAATTGAAATACATAGAGAATGGATGGAATTTCAGAATTGAGTTTTAAGCACTGTTTTGAAAATCAAGTTATAAGAATGGAATTTGACTGATACAATCACCTGATTTTGATTTTAAGTCTTGATGATTAGGCTAGTATTTTGTTGCCCATCTCTAATTGCGTCTGAGAAGACGTTGGTGAGCTTTGAACTTCTGCTGTCTACCTACTGCATGTGCACCGTTACACCGTAGATACTTGAGTTAATTCTAGAGTTTCAATCCAGTTACAATAGCCAGATGTTTCCAGGTTAGAATAGTGTGGCTTGGAAGAGTACTTGCAGTTAGTGACGTTCCCTTGCACCTTCTGAACTTTTCCTTTAAATGGATGTTGTCGATTGCGTGGATTTTTTTTGAAGGAGGCTTAATGATTTGCTTCCTTCAACAATACTTTCCAAACTTATGACTTCTACCACTGAGAAGGACAAGGACAGCAGATGCATGGATTACAAGTATGCAGAAAGCTTAACTGGATGTACTTCCATTGTAATCTGATGGATTTTGATCCTATAGAATAGCTGGTACCACAACATGGTTTTGAACACTATCATTGAGACACCCATGGGGAAAGAATGCACCTAGGAATCCTGCAAGATCATTTGATGGAAGATTCCATTAAGATGATGTCACAAAAATGGATTGTTATTTGCTTCTATGCAAATGTGAAGATCCATCAGGTGATGCATTGGTTAGTACACAATTTTGTCTCTGAACCATGGTTCATGTCCATATTAATCAGTTAAGTGCACTCTCAAATAAGTTTTATTTGACATTTAGGTGTGGATTTATAATGTTGTATTGCATATGATAACCAGGAAATTCCACAGAACATTGGGTATCATTTAAAGAAAAAAATACAGTGCAGTATTATACATCAAAGACACAGTTTCTCGACAGTCTACATCTGATCTTGCTCTGTTGTTTCATGATGATCACATCCCTAAGGCTTGTGTGTTCTCTTAATTTCTATGCACTTACACACAACTGTCTACACATGAGGTCATGGTGAGTATTTTGAATGCAAAGTTGGAATAAAGTTTTTATTTATCTATTCGCCTCATCCTCAATTAACCTCCCTCCAGACTTAGCTTTGGTGTCAAATGTGTTGAAGGGTCAGAAAAATCCCCAAAATGTAACTAGCTGCTAAGGAGCCATCTGGATTTACCTTGCCGTTTCTTTAGGAGTAACTTATTTTCATAATTTGGCTCACTCTACTGACTTAGCATCAGCTAGCTTGAATTTATTGAGGAAGGGGTGACACAGTGGCTCAGTGGTTAGCACTGCTGCTTCTCAGTGTTAGGGGCCCAGGTTCAATTCCAGCCTTGGGCAACGGTGCAGACTCCACACGGACATTCTCCCTGTGTCTGCGTGGGTTTCCTCTGGTTGCTCTGGTTTCCTCCCACAATCCAAAGATGTGCAGGTTAGGTGGATTGACCATGTTAAATTGCCCATAGTTTTCAGGAATGTGTAGATCAGGGAGTTGGTCTGGGTGGGATGCTTTGAGTGTTGGTGTGGACTCTTTGCGCCGAAGAGCCTGTTTCCACACTATGGATTCAATAAACATAATTTACCAACCATCATTTTGGGTACGTTTTAAAATTTGTTCTGGAGATGTGAATGTCATTTTCAAGACCCATCCCAAATTTGACTTCAGGGTGGCAATACACTGCCTTCTTGAACTGCTGCAGTCCATATCATGTCGATCTTGCCCTTTTTAAAATTGGTGTGAATAAATTTGTCAGTTTAATACTCTGGATAATGGTATCATTGTTCTGCAGTGTCAAACTGTTGAGCTAAGTGTGGGATTTTCTAGAACATAGTACAGTACAGCACAGTACAGGCCTTCGGCCCACGATGTTGTGCCGAACTTTTAACCGAAACCTAGGTCTATCTAACCTCCGCCGCTACGTTATACTGTCATGCATATGCCTATCTAATAGCCGCTTAAATGCCCCTAATGAGGCTGACTCCACTACCCTCTCCGGCAATGCATTCCACATTTTCTGTGGTGCTTGAATCCTCAATTCTTATTTGATTTACCTTGTGCACCAGTTACTGTGTTTGAGCCTCGCTTTCACCTTCACAAGTATGATACTGCCGTCACAGACTTCGTTGGCATGCAGTTCTCTACATGCTTGCTAATGAAGTCAATCATATGTTCCCCCAACTGGAAACAGTGGATGAACTGGGCATATCATTTGCTCCTATTTTATATATTCTTAGGAAGCCATCTTAGCTATAGTTAGTTTTGGTTTTCTAGTATTGAATTTAAGTAGTGGTGCCATTTTGAACACTTAAAATGAAACTATGTTTTAAGAACGTTGTCAGGAAGTTTGCAGTGTATTTTCTTTCCATCTCTTCTGAATGCTTATGCATGAATAGGCTACATTTTCATTGTGGCATTCCTTTTCAGAGATTTTTGCTATGTGTTTGTGTTGTCTGTATGAGACTGCTATGTGGAACTATGAGTTTTAAATGGCGTTTTATTCTTCTAAATTGTTTTACACGGGTGTGGGAGGGAACATGAAGAATGAAACTATTTCTTTATAGATATCAGTTCCGTTTCAAGAATCATCACACTGCTAGCCATTTTTGTAAGTAAAGTTGAGCCAAGATTTTTTTTTAAAAAATTAGCATTATGATAAATATATAAGTATTGAAGAATTTTCCAAATGGGAAGATTGATATACAACTAATAACGAACATCTCTAGGATCCTGATGGACTTCATCTTAGGGTCTTGAAGTGACTTTTGGCATGGATATAGTGGTGTAATTTTCCAGTACTGTATATTCTGAAAAGTTTTCATCAGATTGAAACATTGTAAAAGTGACTCCTGTGTTAATTAGAGGGAAGACAGGCAGGAAACAGGCTGATTATCTTAGCATCTGTCTTAGATAAAATGCTAAAATCCTTTTAAGGAGGATAAAGTGAAGTATTTGGGAAAGTTTCAATGCACTCTGACAAATTCACTGTTCTTTGTGAAAAAGAAGTCATGTTTAACTAACTTTTATTGGAATTTGAGGAAATAACATACGTGTTCTTGTCCTTATTTAAGTCCTTGTGTTAAATTAAGTTGGACAGAGATCCTTGATCAGTAGAGGAATTGAGACGGGGGGTTGGAAGAGCACGGAAGTCGAGAATGGAATGTAAGATCAGCCATTATCCTGTTTGATAGTGGAACAGGCTTGAGTGGCTGAATGGTCTACACCTATTCCTATTTGTTATAATCTTATGGATACAGGGGACCCTGCGGATGTGCTATATTGCAAAGGGCAATTGACAAGGTTCCACAACAAAGGTCATGATGTGAAATATGAGGCCATGGTGTTGTGGGTGATGTAATCTATTGGATAGAGGATTGACTGACTATTTGACAAGTAACAATTTAGGTGGTATCATTTTCAGCTAGGCTAGATGAGCCCAGAAGGGATGTTTTACCACAAAAAAAACCTGGAAAAACAGCAATGTTTTAGTATAACTGTATGGAGCATTGGTGAAGACACACTTGGAGCAGTGTGTAGTTTGGCCTTCTGATTTAAGAAACGTTTTAATGAAATTGAGGTAGTCCAGAGGAAGTTAATTTGACCGATGCCTGAGATGGCAATGTGATGAAAGGCTAGGTTATGAAATTTTGGACAGGCTGGATCTCTATCTGTTAACCTTTCTAAAAAAAGATGAACTTGCTGAGACATAATTTTCTGAGGAGGCTTGGCAAGGTAGATGCTAAATGATGATTACCCTTGTTGGAGAGTCTGGACTTGGGAACACTATTTCATTTTTGACATGGAGATGATGAGAGAGTTTTGCTGTTAGTCACAGATCCTATGTCGCATTATTATATCCTTTTCCAGGAATGCTGTGACTGTGTGCCTGGATGTTACAAGCCTCTTATTTCCATGGTCAGAGCTTTCTGTCTAAACTGTTTTGTTTCAGGAGCACCTGAAAACAAAATGAATTTGTATTGTGCATTATTTATAGGCTAAAATAGACTCTGGACTGTGTAATTAATCAAATCAAATCAAATCGGGATGTGGGGAAGAAAATATGAGAAAAGGCATGTAAGAAAGGCTTAATTACAATAATCCTGGGGGACTTCAGTACGCAGATGGACTGGGAAAATGAGTTAGGTAGTGAATCACAAGAAAAGGAATTTGTAGAATGTCTATGGGATGGTTTTTATTTGGAAGCAGTTTGTGGTAGACCCCACTAGGGAACAGGCAGTTCTGGATTTGGTAATGTGCAATGAGGCGGACTTGATTAGGGAGCTTAGAATGAAGAAAGCCCTTGAGAACACTGACTATAATGTGATTGAATTCAACTTTCAGTTTGAGAGGGAGACAATTGAATCAGATGTAATGACATTACAGTTGAATAAATGTGACTGCAAACGCATGACAGAGAAGCTGGCCAAAGTTGTTTGGAAGGAGAACCTAGCAGGGAAGGCGGTAGAGCGGCAATAGCAGAAGTTTTTGGGAGAAATTCAGGATGTGCATCAGAAATTGATTTCCAGTAAGAAGCAACATACAAGTAGAGGATGAGAGAACCATAGGTGATAAGGGAAGTCAGGGACAGCATAAAAACAAGAGTAAAAGCATGCAATGTGGCACAGATTAGTGAGAGGCCTTTTTAAAAACTGGCAGAGTATATCTTAAAAACCCATTAAGTGGGGAGAATATGAAATATTAGGGTAAGCTAGCTAGTAATATTAAAGATTGCAAGAGAATTTGTGGATATGAGGGGAAAGAGAGACCCAAGAGTGAACATTGAATCACTGGAAAATGAGGCCAGAAAAGTAGTAATGGGGAACAAAGAAATGACTGAGGAGCTGCCTAATACTTTGTGTCAATTATAATAGTGGAACACACCAGAACTTAGAGTCAGGCGACAGAAGTGAGTGTAATGGGCATCAGTAATGAGAAGGTTTTGGAGAGACTGAAAAGTGGGAATCACCCCAGCCAAGTGGACTACACCCCAGTGTTCTGAAGGAGGTAGCTGAGGAGACTATGTAGAGGCATCAGTGGTGATCTTTCCTGAATTGTTGAAGTCAGGGAGGGGACTAGAAAATTGCTAATATAACACCAATGTTTAAGGGAGGGAGGCAGAATACGAGAAACTATAGGCCAGTTGGCCTGACCTTGGTAAGATTTTAGAGTCCATTATTAAGGTATGATTACGGAGCACATAGAAGTCCCTGGAAAGATAGGACCAAGTCAGCATGGCTTGGTCAAAGAGAGGCCATGCTTCCCAAATCTGTGAGAATTCTTTGAGGGGTTAATGAAGAGAGCCACTGGACAGGATTGGTTTGGATTTCCAGAAGATCTTTGACAAGGTATTGATCAAGAGGCTGCTGGATAAGAGCCCATGATATAAGGGACAAGGAGTTGGCGTGGTCAGAGAATTGGCTGATTGACAGAAAGCTGAAAGCAGGGACAAAGGGATCTTTTTCATGATGGCACCCAGTGATCAGTGGAGTTCAGCAATTGTTGATGTTAAGACTGCGACTATTAACATGACGAAACGATCTGAGGAAAGAACTGAGGATATTGTTGCTAAGTTTGGATGACAAAGATAGGTGGAGGGACAAGTTGTGTTGAGGAAGCAAGGAGGTTGCAGAAGGACTTGGACATGCTAGGTGAATGGACAAAGTGGCACATGGAATACAAATTGGCAAAGTGTGAAGTTATGCACTTTGTTAGGAAGAATAAAGGCATTGACTCCTTATTAAACTAAGGAAGGGCTCATAAATCTGAATCCCAAAGGAACTTGGGAGGCCTAGTTTGGGAATTCTCTTGCAGTTAACATACGGGTTCAATTGGCAGTTAGGAAGGCAAATGCAATGTTGGTGTTTACTTTGAGAGGACTGGAATACAAGAGCAGGGATGTACTACTGAGGCTGTATAAGGCTCTAGTCAGACCGCATTTGGAGTATTCTGAGCAGTTTTAGGTCTTGTATCTTAGGAAGGGGTCCAGAGGAAGTTTATAAGAATGATCCCAAGGATGAAGGTTTTGTCATGTGAGGAGCTCTGGATCTGTACTCAGTGAAGCTTAGAAGGGTGACGGGGATCTTATGAAAATTGAACACTGAGAGGCCTTTAAGGAGTGGACGTGGAGATGTTTCCACTATTGGAGCGACTAGAACGTGACAACACAGTCTTACAGTGAAGGCATGACCTTTAGAACTGAGATGAGGAGAATTTCTTCAGCCAGAGTTTGTTTAATCTGTGCAATGCATTGCTGCAGAAAATTGTGGAGGCTATTATTGAGTGAATTTAAGATCACTAGGTTCTTGATTAGTAAGGAGATCAAGGGTAATGGGGAGAAGTTTCTATGTTAAATGGAGTTGAGAAACATATTAACCACGATCGAATGGCAGAGCAAATTCAGTCAGTCAAATGGCCTAATTCTGCTGTTGTCTACGGATACAAAAGCAAATAGTATGTTGGCCTTCAAGACAAGGATTTAGTATGGGCGCAGGGATGTCTTACTTCAGTTATACATGGCCTTGGTGAGATCATACCTGGAATATCATTTCTGAAGAAGGGTCCTGACCCGAAACACCAAGCTTTCCTGCTCCTCTGATGTTGCTTGGCCTGCTGTCTTCATCCAGTTCACACTGTGTTATTTCAGATTCTGCAGCATGGGCAGTTCCTACCATCCCTGGAATATTGTGCAGTTTTTGTTTCCTTATCTGAAGATGGATGTTCTTGCTTTTGAAGGAGTGCAGCAAAGGATTATCAGAAAGGTTCCTGGTATGCCAGCTGATGTAGAGCAGTGGTTGAATTGGTTAGGGCAACATTCAGTTGAGTTCCTAGTATTTTTTCCCCTCAATATTCATTTGTGGGATGTGGGCAATGCTGACTGACCAGCATTCATTTCCTATTCCTTGTTCCCCTTGAGAAGTGGTGATGGTGGTGAATTGCCTTCTTGAACTGCTACAGTTCACATGCCTTGGTTGACCCACAATGCACATTCCACAATGGGAATTCCAGGATATTGACCAGCAACAATGAAAGAATGGTGACATATTTCCAAGTCAGGACTCTGAGGCTTGGAGGGGAACTTGAAGGTGGTGGTGCTCCCATGTATCTGCTGCCTTTCCTTCAGATGGATGCAGTTGTGGGTTTGGAAGGTGCTAATTGAAGAACGTTGGCGAATTTCTGAAGTGCATCTTGCAGATTGTACACGCTGCTGCTACTGAGCGTCGGTGGTGGATGGAGTGGACAGTTGTGGATGTAGCATCGATCAAGTTTGCTGCTTTGTCTTAGATGGTGTCGAGCTTCTTGAGTATTAAAACTGCACCCATCAGGCAAGTGGGGAGTATTCCATCACACTCCTGACTTGTGCCTTATAGACGGTGAACATGCTTAGGGGAGTCAGGAGGTAAGTTTCCCGCTGTAGTATTCCTAGCCTCTGACCTGTCCTTGCAGCCATTCTTAAGAAAGCTTGAGCTCTAAAAGACACAAATCAAAACACAAAAACTCCACAGAGGCCAGTATTCTCTCACCACATCACCTTTTAATTCCATAGACAGCCCTTGACACTGATCCAGCTCTGAGAGAGGATGTCTGACACTCCCGTTCTTTATGCAGTGATCAATGGTAACACTCAGGATGTTGATAGCGGGGAATTGAATGATGGTAAAGCCTTTGAAAGTCAAAGGGTTGGTGGTTAGAATGTCTTCCGCTGGAGATGGTTATTGCGTGGCATTTGTGGACCACGAATGTTACTTGCCACTTGTCAGCTCAAGTCTAGATGTTGTCCAGACCTTGTTTCATTTGAACATGGAAGTTTACAAGAATTAGGGGGATCTTGTAGAAATGCATTAAATTCTAACAGGACAAGACTGGGTAATACAAGAAGGATGCTCCCAATGACCAGGTAGTCGAGAGCCAGTGGATTACTATCTAAGAATACAGGATAAACCATTTTGGACTGAGAATTTCTTCACTGAGTGGTGGACTTGTGGAATTTGCTACCACAGAAAGTAGTCTGGGCAACTATGTACTGCTGCTACATTAAAGTCCATGCATCTCTTCGCCATTTTCTATTTGTCCCTCATTTGAGAAGGAAGCCAATGTCTTCCAACTCCACTTTCAGTAGACTTTTAGTTAATTCAAGTCCATCATTGGATTTGTAATCAACTCCTGGAACCAGTGCCTCCTAGTGATTGTAAGGACGTCAGCCAGGTGGACCTCATAGAACGAGTTCCCTGATTGGGGCTGTTAATCTGGTCCAGCCAGGGAGCCCTGGCTGACGTGAGAACGGGAGTGTCAGACATCCTGTTCACTCTGAGAACTGGATCAGTGTCAAGGACTGTCCATGGAAATAAAAGGTGATTTAACAGGATACTGGCTTCTGTGGAGTTTTTGCCTTTTGATTTGTGTCTTTTAGAGCTCAAGTTTTCTCAATTCCATTTCCCTTTTTTTTTATTCTTTGCTTCTAATTTTTATCTTTGTTTTCTTACTGTTACATTTTGCTTTTCTTCCAATTCAAGTGTTTTTATTTTCTGTTTTTTTTTTGTGAATTCGCATGCCATTTTTATTTTTAACTTTCTTAACTAAATCCAGGTGTGAATCTCAATTTCATGTTTCTTGTCTTCTGATTTAAATTGTTGGACAATCACTTTAAGCATCTACCTTATGAGATTGTTACCTTCAGTTTATCCACTACCCCTCTGGTTTGCATTAATCAAGGATTTAAAATAATCCACTGTTATCTCCTCTCCTCCCAAAAGCTTTTAACTACATTCAAAGCCATCTTGAAAAACGATTCTGTGCAATAAACTTTCCCACTTGATTCTCTTTATGTCCACAACCTTCATTTACCTGTTTGCTCAAAAGAGAGATAACTGCCTCTCTCTCCCACATCCAGAATGCATTTAAATTTGCTTCCTTCTTGGTGGATGTCTAATTCTTCACTTTTGAAAATTAGCTTCGGAGTTCCCTCAAAACCATTCTATCACAGACCCTACCACATTCTACCATAGACCCCAGTGGCAGAAACAAAACTTCACTCAACTCTAGTCCAAAATCCTTTTATTATGGTCAACCACAGGAGAGCAGACCGGCTTATTCTGTCTTAATGACTCTGTTTGGGTAACTAATCTCTTCCTGAGATACTAGATCACTGGATTCTTGATGTCATACTTCAATACTTTCATGCCCAGGCACAAGTCCATACATTGTGCAAACAGTTAGCTCCACTAAGCTGGCACTGCCAATAGATTACTAAAACTTCTCATGTTTCTTAGCTGCACCAAGCAAGTATCGCTGTTGGACTTTCTTTGCTGCCACATTCAGCTTCATTTTAATTATCAATAGCTCACAGGTCTTTTCTGAGCCATAATTGTTTCCAACCCGCAATGACATTGTCACCTTCTCAGCTCATTGGAACTTCTGCCAAGTTCGAAGTGACTCGAGACTTCTGATCATAACACCATGGCTACCTAGAGCCTCCTGCCACTCCATCCAAATACTTGGATGTCAAGCTATCCAAATACTTGGATGTCAAGCTATCCAAAGTGAGAAACCTTCTGCTTCTAAACAGCACGGAATCACTTTCTCTGACTCACTCCCTGTCTAAGACAGAATTTGATCTTTGAACTGATCTGGTTGACGTCTGAAAACTCTCATTCAAACATTGAATTATGAGATGAAAGGTGTGGTTGTTATTTTTGGAGATTGAATTTCAAAATATAGTGGTAATAGTGACTATTATAAAGGAGTTTCTTTTTAAAAAGTAGCTCAGAGCTAATTGGAACGTAATCTAACATTGTTCAGACAACAAATGGCTCTCTGGTGTGTTAATAGAAAATGATTTATACAGTGCTGATTTATAACAGTGCACAATAGTTGGTTTTGGGCTTAGAACAATTAAGGAATGAATTTAATTTAGAAATACAAACAATGGAAGCAAAGTTTATTATATGAGAAATAAAAACCAATATATCTGAACGTAGAAAAGTTGAGAAAAATATTAAAACATACATCAACAAAACAAAGTTTTCAACTCATATCCCTGTAAGGACTCTGATTTGATCATTTCAAAAGTGCCCTAAAATTTTATGTGGAAAAAAATCACAAGGCATCCTGAAGCACTTAACTTCAAAAGTATTTTTGCAATTATCATAATAAATAGGAAGCATTGTTGACAATTTGAGAACTCAATTTGCGCTTGGTGAGTTCCTACAAACAGCAGTAAGATAATGACCAGATCATTAATTTTTTTTCTTTGTTTTGGTGATATTGGCAAGAATGTTGAACAAATCTTGCGCTTTAAAAAAAACAAACATATTATGTTTATTTCAATCTGACAGAGTTGGCAGGGCCTCAATTTGTAATATTTCATCCAAATGACTCTGGAGACTACTCTACAACACTCTCTTAGGTACTGCACTAGGATTGTCACTCTCAGGTTACATGCTCAAACTTTCGAGTGTGACTCAAACTTCCAACCTTCTGCCTCTGAGCTGCGCTTGCTATCTTCAGACCGGTACCCTTATTTTAATTTCCTCTCTCATAGTCCAGTATTCAAATCCTTTAATTTTCTGGTATAGACAGTAAATTTGATCAGTCTTGGCATTGCTCCCAAAGGTCAAAACAGTTGATAAATTGTTCCATTGGATGTGCCATAGAAGTGTATGGAACTGTGCCCACTAGAAATTTATCTAGATTGAATATTGGGGTTTTCAGTAATTTCTTTGTAAGTAGTTGGGTCAGGTGTAGATCATATAGCTTGTTGGGCCTGCTCTGCATTTGATACATTCGTGGCTGATCTTCGTTTTGAACTCCTCTTTCTGGCCTGCTTCCCATATCTCTTAAGATAGGATGATTTTTTTACTTCAAAAAGTTAAGTGTATCCAGTGGTGTATCATTTATAAATTTGATCAGAATACCAAATAACAACCTTGCATTTCTTTGACTCATTGATATCTGTAGCTCCTTTGACTTAATTTGATTTGTCATTAAATGTCATCGTCAGTAACTTTGCAAACTTTGTGTATTCTGTTGTCCTGATATAGAAATTGCTTGCATTTTTAAATATGCTGCTTATTTTTCAAAATTTGTTTTATTTTCCCAGGTTCAGCGAAAATGATTTTTTTTCCTACTGTCTCCTCGGTTGAGCCGCTTCTCTTAAGTTTGCCTGTGTTATGAATGAAATGGCAGTTCATGGCTGCATCCAAGACTGAGGAGTGTTCCATAGACCCCAGTGGCAGAAACAAAACTTCACTCAACTCTAGTCCAAAATCCTTTTATTATGGTCAACCACAGGAGAGCAGACCGGCTTATTCTGTTTCCCAGCATCCACTATGGGAATGGGATGGCTATAATGTGATTGTACCAGTAAGGAAACAAAATACTTGTTCAGGAACATCTCAGAATGTTGCTGGTCACTCTTATCCTTCTCTGTCAGGAGGTAATGGCAAATCATTAACGTTGAGCTCGCATGCAGGTTTTCGTTCAAATGTTTTGATCAGTCCTTTTGATAGCTCGCCCATTCATGATCGAATTGGCTATGGCTGCAGATCCTATCAGAGACTTGAATCCCTGGGTTCACGATTTAATGGACTAGGAAGTAGAACAACATCAAGTTCAGCGAATATTAATGACTTTATCCCCTCACTCCCCTCGAGAACAATTTCTTGCGAAAGCTTAATGAAACCCAATGGTGCCATTACTCCAATTTCACAGCATTATGGTTCTCATAGTGCTGGTCATGAACCTCTGCTCTCGGGCAGAAATGGCCCCAATCATGCAGGTAAACCTACCTCACTATTTTGCAAACCTTTGCTGAACACAAATGCATTCATGAGACCCACCAGTGCCAAAGTGCCTATGCTCCAGAAATGTGACAGGAATGCCAAGTCTTTAAATGGAAGCAATGAATTTGGAGACTCAGAAAGTGCAGCTAAGAACAATGGTATCAACACTAGGACTATCTCTGGAAGTGCTGTTCGTGTTAACACAGATCTTAAGTTAGATCGATCTTCACATCAGAATGAACATTCTCATGGTAATTTGAAGAGTGCTATCAAGCTAACCAAAAGTAATGCTGGGGATCCAGAGCTAAAGTTTACAGAAGCTATAAGAAGGTTATCAGAAGACCACATCCCGAAGAATCATGTAATTGAGCGATGTGTGACATTTTCAAAAGAAACTGAAGGCTTACCTTCCCAAGGTATTCATTTTCTGAATGGCTCCGTCAGTGCTGTAGGATTATTGAAAAGAACTGTGCCAAATCTCAATCGGGAGAAAAATAATCTCCAAACAGTCTTAAAAGCTGAGCGACGTTGTACCAATGTTAACTTGGAGCCTGCAGCTAAAGAGAACAGTACATATAAAAATAATCTAGTTGCTCGTACCAACAGAACTCCTGTTGGCATTTTATCCACCAATATGCACATCCAGAATAGTAGCCCAGTCAGTTTTGCAAGATCTCCTGACTTGCACCATGAGCCTGACCAAAGCAAGAAGATGATCTCTCTTTCTTCCCCTAAGACAAACATTGGCTCAGTCACACTACAGATTGCTGCCATGCAACTCAAGTGTGCAAAAAGGGTTGAAAAAACTGTGGAAAAGCCCAAGAATGATGCAGGTTCTCAAGACTCTGAGTAAGTATCCTTCCAGTATTTCCCAACCTATTACATTGCCAGTATCCCATTAATATTAAGTCACGCTGTTAAAAATGTGGCTGTAGGGGCTGTATGGTATAATTTGATGAACAGACTAAGTGGATTGAGTTGATGAATCTAATTGTTTTTGCTTAGTTCTGACACCACTCGAGATGCTAGCACACTTTGAAATGATTGGCTGCCTTTCTTGGACCTTTATTCCAAGGGAACTAGAGTCTGAAACCAGTCTTGTTACATCCCTACAAGGTATTGGTGAGGCAATGCTTTAGAGTACTGTGTACAGTTTTATCTCTCATGCTTAAGAAAGCATTACTGACACAGGAGACAGTTTAAAGAGATTCACAACATTGATTTTTTACGATTAAAAGGGGCTGGATAAACCGATTAGACCTTTATTCATTAGAATTTAGCAGAAGGATAATCTTATTGAAACATGCAAAATTCTGATGGGCTTGACGGGACAGATATTGAAAAGATGTTGCCACAACTGGGGGATTATCAAGTTAGAGGACACTGACTTAAAACTGAACGGGACTTGCTTTGTCAGTCTTGGCATAGATTATAAGATCAAAGTGGTTACGTCAGAGATATATAAGATTTTGCATAGTACTGTAGCTATAGTCTAACCAGTTCTGAATTTTTTCATTGTGGGAAGGATTTGACTGCACTGGAGGCTGCAGAAGAGATTCACCAGGGATGTTGCCTGGGGTTAAGCATTTCTGCTATAAAGAGGCTGGAGCAGCTCATCTTCTTTTAAACAGAAGGTTGAGGGGGAACTTGATGGAAGTTCATAAGATTCTGAGGGCCACGGGCAGCAATAATAAAGCAGCTATTCCCCTTGGGGTCAAAACAAGGAGGATTTTTTTTTAAAAAGTGGAAGTCAGGAGGTTTTACAGGGAATTTGAGGAAACCTTCTTTCACCTAGAGATGGTGGGCATCTGGAATGCACATCCTGGGAGGTAGGTGAGGTGTGTAACCTCGCAGCCTTTTAAAAAGGTAATGGATGAGCACTTGAATTCTCATAACATTCAGGGGCATAGTACAGGATGGTGGGACTAGTGTAGATTTTGTATAGCTTTAGTGGTACAGACTTGAGGCAAAGGTCTCTTCTGTACTGTGCAATTCTATCATTGTATATGATGGACTCTCTTCTGTCAGAGGGTAGTGAATGTTTAGAATTTTCAAATCAAAAGCATTGATCACTGGAGACAGTAAATAACATTTATTGAAATATTGAGTAGAGGGCTATGAGAAGCTAGCCCAAAAGAGGAATTGAGGCTGGGGAGCAGATCAGCTATGATCTTCTAGAATAGTGGGGCAGGCTTGAGGTGCTGAATGGCCTACCCATCTTTTTCCTTGTGTTGTAACTCGTGCAAGCATTAATTATAATACGTTTCACTCCATTTTACTCAATGACTTTGTAACTTGATTAGGCACAAGTATATGTTTCATGCATCTCTTGTTTATGAACATGATTGTATGGAGCATTATGAAGTTCAAGTTCTTCAAATGCCTTGTGAGTTTGGTATTAATCTTGGTCAGCTACTTATGCACATAGATTTTTAACATGTTTTTACATTTTGTGCCTGCCATCTAGTGCTTCTCTCAAATTCAGTTGAACACGTACTCGACTATTTTCTCATGGGAACTCTTTGAATGAAACCTAGGTAAAGGGCCAAAGTCTGGTCTGAAGTGTATTATCAAAGTTGAAAACTGTTGAGCTTTTATTATTCATTCATGGCACGTGGCTGTTGCAGAAAGGCCAGCATTTATCAGAACTGATGAAGCATCAGTGGACCCAAAGCATTAACTCTGCTTTCTCTCCACGGACACTGCCAGATTTGTTGAGTTTCTTCAGTGATTTCTATTTTTGATGTGATAAGAACATATACTTGTCATACTGTAGAAAATGTATAGAACATTGTATCGTCAAGAAAATCTATTCGATAAAGTGAATTGCTGTCTTGCCTGCCATTACCAAAGTGTGATAATGGATGCTTATCTGGCATTTTCCTGCACAACCTGTTCCTCATCTTAGCTATGTTGTGTAGGAGAGAATCAAATACTGTTGAGATTCTTCTACTTTATTTGCCCAACCATTTCCAAAGAAAACACTTCGGCCACCTCTAGTGGGATGCCACCACCTGACATTCATTCATGACCAGTATAAAGAAAAATTCCTAAAGGTAGGGCCACCATCTGTCATCAAGTTAAATTAAGGAAAGCATCAAGCTAAAGGATAAAGCATGTGACTACACAAAGCTGAATGACAGGTCAAATGATGGGTTAGAATATAACAATGACAGAGAATGACTGAAAGGTTAATCAGAAAGAAGAAATTGCAGTATGAGAGGAAACTACCTAGAAATGTAAAAACCTGATACCAAGAGCTGAGATTGGTATTTGAAGAGGATGAAGTAATTGAGTGCTGCTCATCCAGAGATGGAAACAGAAAGTTAGTGATGGATAATAAGGAAATAGCTGAAAGGAATGACCAAAAATTTTGCTTCTGACTTTATTATAGAGGATGCAAAAAACAGTAATAACGATAAATAAAGTTGGAGGAGGGAGGCACAAGTGAGACAGTGAGAAACTGAACTTCATATTTAGTCACATTGCACTGCATTATTCAAGTTTGCCCATTCACTCAACTTGTTTAAATCACTCTGAAGCTTCCTTCTACCCTCCCCATATCTGTCAGTGCCACCCAGTTTTAATGTTGGAAAACTTGGAAATGTTGCATTTGGTTATCTCATTCAAGTCACTTATGAATAGCTGAGACCCAAGCAGTGATCCTTGTAGTATCCCAGTAACCATTGCTTACCACTTGGAAAAAGACCTATTTATTCCCAAAGAAAACAAATTGCTAGAGAAACTCAGCATCTGTAGAGAGAAAGCAGTGTTAAAATTTCTAGTCCAGTGACCATTTTTAAGAACTGAAGATAGCTAGGAATAGGTGATATTTATGCTGAAGACCAGGGGTAGGAGGAGAAGTGAGAAGACAAGCAGACAGAATTGGAGCTCAGAGAAAGAGAATGACACGGAGACAAAGGGATAGATAGTAGTATGCACACAAGAAAGGAAGGTTGATAATGGGGACGTGAGATGAAATGGGTTGGCTATAATGAAAGCAGTCCATGCCACAACCGGGCCTAATGTGGAGTTGAGTAAAGGACATGGAAGGTGGTATTTGGGCCCATAGGTTATTGAACTCTGTATTGAGTCCTGAACGCAGCAGGGTTCCCAAGCAGAAAATGAGATGCCGTTCCTCCAGTTTGCCCTCGTCCCTTCTCTCCCCTCTCACAACACTGATAGGGCCCCACTGATCCTCACTTTCTACCCCCACCAACATTCATTGCCATTTCTGCCACCTCTAGTCGGATGCCACCACTGGACATTCATTTGTGGGACGTGGATGTCGTTGGCTGGCTAGCACTTATTGCCCGTCTGTCGTTGCCCTTGAGAAAATTGTGGTGAGCTTCCTCCTTGACCCACTGCAGTTAATCTGCTGTGGATTGACCCACAATGCCTTTAGGGAGGGAATTCCAGAATTTTGATCCAGTGACAGTGAAAGAATGGCGATATAGTCCTGAGTTAGGATAGTGAGTGGTTTGGAAGGGAACTTGAAGATGGTCATGTTCTCGTGAATCTGCTGCTCTTTTTCTTCTAGATATCCTTTCCATCTCTAATCAGTATTTCACGGGGTCTGCTCCTTCTGGCACACGCTGTTCTTCCACTCCATTCCCAACACCTCCCCACATCATTATCTCATGCAGTCGCAGAAGTTGTAAAACCTGCTTGTTTGCAGCCTTTCTCCTTACTCTCTAAAGCTACGGACACCTTGTGAAGCACCAATTTTGCCTGTACTTCACTCAGTCTAAGCTATTCTTTTTAGGCCCAATGTGGTCTCCTCAGTATAGGAGAGGCAAAACGTAGACGGGACAACTGTTTTGCAGTTCACCTATGTTCTGACTGCAGAAATGACTTTGAATTTTCATTTGCCTACTGTTTTGTGAGCCTTGGCTAACATTTCTATCTCAGGTGTGCTGCATTTCTCCAGTGAAACTCATTGTAAACTGGAAGAACAGCTGCTTGCAGACCGTGCAGGATTCAGGATTCAATATCGATTTTGGAACCTGAAAACCTACTTTCCGTATTCTTTACCCACCCTGACACCCCAGACCTTGTCATCATGTAGGCAGTTTTTCAGCCAAGCCAACCTATTTTTGCCTACTCATGGTCTCCATTATGAGCTTTTCTTTCTTCTAAGCATATTATCATCCATCTCTTTTGTCTCCTTGTGTGTTCTCTTGCTCAAATGCTGTCTCTTGCATTCCCTCTCCGGCCATCATCTTAAATGCTACCTCTTCGTAGCTATCAGAGATAATAGGAACTGCAGATGCTGGAGAATCCAAGATAACAAAGTGTGAGGCTGGATGAACACAGCAGGCCAAGCAGCATCTCAGGAGCACAAAAGCTGACGTTTCGGGCCTAAACCCTTCATCAGAGAGCGGTATGGGGAGAGGGTTCTGAAATAAATAGGGAGAGAAGGGGAGGCGGACCAAAGATGGATGGAGAAGATAGGTGGGGAGGGGATAGGTCAGTCCGGGGAGGACAGACAAGTCAAGGAGGCGGGATGAGGTAAGTAGGTGGGAAATGGAGGTGCGGCTTGAGGTGGGAGGAGGGGATAAGTGAGAGGAAGAACAGGTTAGGGAGGCGGGGTCGAGCTGGGCAGATTTTGGGATGCAGTGGGGGAAGGGGAGATTTTAAAGCTTGTGAAGTCCATATTGATACCCTTGGGCTGCAGGGTTCCCAAGCGCACATTGATACAGTCGCAAACCATTTTAACTCCCCCTCCCATTCCTTAGACGACATGCCCATCATGGGCTTCCTGCAGTGCCACAGTGATGCCACCCGAAGGTTGCAGAAACAGCAACTCATATTCCGCTTGGGAACCCTGCAGCCCAATGGTATCAATGTGAACTTCACAAGCTTCAAAATCTCCACCCCCCCCACCCACCCCCCCCCCCCCCCAACTGCATCCCAAACCAGCCCAGCTCGTCCCCACCTCCCTAACCTGTTCTTCCTCTCACCTATCCGCCCCCCCCTCCCTATTTATTCCAGTTCCCTCTCCCCATCCCCCTCTCTGATGAAGGGTCTAGGCCCGAAACGTCAGCTTTTGTGCTCCTGAGATGCTGCTTGGCCTTCATCCGACTTCACACTTTCTTATCTTCGTAGCTATCATCCGTTTTGAAGAAGGATCACTGCCCTTGAAGTGTTAATTCTGTTTTCTGTTCCCAGATGCTACGAGAGTTACTGAGTTTATCCAGCACTTTGTTTTCATTAAGATTTCCTGCTTTAGCAGTCCTTGTTTTCTTTTTCCCATTCCTGTTCTGTTTCCTGTCTGACAACTGGTTCTTGACTCATGTCAGTATATTACTGCCTATCCAAAGTGCCTTAATTTTATGCAATAACCTCTTGTGTTAAACAAAATCTAAAGCCTTGTAAAAATCCAAACTTACAAGGCTCAGTGGTTCTCCCTTACCTATACCATTTGTTACATCCTCAAAAATACTCCATGAGATTTGTTAAGCACAATTTACCTTTCATAAACCCATGCTGGCATTGCCCAGTCCTATGAATGGTTTGAAAATGTTTTGTTATCATATCTTTTATAACAGTCGAGCATGTTGCCTGCATCTGATTAGGCTAACTGGCCTGTAATTCTGTTTTATCTCTCCTTTTTAACTTGTTAAATAATCTGGTCACATTTGTGACCGTCCAATCTATAATAATTACTCTAGATGTTATGGAATTTTAGGAAGTGACCACCAAATCATCCACTATTTCCAGGGCGGCTTCCTTTAGGAACGAACTAGAGAACAGACTACCCTCAAGTTGGGTATTGTGTAATGAGAAAGAAATAATTAGCAAATTATTTGTAATTGGCAAACTATTTATGAGACGCCTCTTGGAGATAAGTGACCATAATATGATAGAATTCGTCCTCGAGATGGTGAATGACCTGATTGATTCTGACATGAGGGTCCTGAAATTCCTCTCATTCTACTTTCATTTTTGCTGAGATTTTAAATGCTCACAATTCTCAGGCTCGTTTCTTCTGACCATTTTTAATATGTCTCCCCTTTAGATCCAATGTTGTCCCTAATTTCTTTTCAAAGCCATAGTTGAGTCACCTAGCTAATAAGGTGTAGAGCTGGATGAACACAGCAGGCCAAGCAGGAAGGCTGACGTTTCGGGCCTAGACCCTTCATCAGAAATGAGTCACCTTTCCTCTACTATTTTTGCACCAGGCAAGAATGAATAATTTTGTAATTCATGCACCAGTTCTTTAATTATAGACCATTGACTATCCAATGTCAACTCTTTAAGTAAGAATGCCCAATGTACCCTTGCCAGTTCTTGCTTCATACCCTTTATTTACATTCAAGACCCTAATTTTGGATTTGACTTTTAAACTCTCCGTTCTGATAGAATTCTTTAGCATATTATTGTGGCTTACCCTGAAAGGACCCCGCACAACAACCTGGTAATTAATCCTAAACCATTGCATAATACCCAATCTGGATAGCCTGTTCTCTTGTTGGTTCCTCAATGTATTGGTCTAAAAAGTCACCAAATACACACCAGAAAATTCCCCTCCACAAAGATCATTGCTGGTACAGTTGGTTGAATATGTATGTAAGTCACCCATGGCTACAAGTTGTGCCTTACAGCCTGCATCTGATTTCTTACTTAATGCCTTCCCTTACATCTCCAGGACTGTTTCGGACCCTATAGATGATTTTCAACAGCTTTTTCTGAACTTTGGTGTCTTTTTTTCTGTCTCCATCAGTACAGATTCCACAACATGATTTTCTGCGCCAGTGTCCTTATTCACTGTTGCATTGATTTCTTTCTTTTTGGCTGTCCTTCCTAAGTATTGAATACCTGCTGAATGTTTAGCTTCTATCCAGCAGCCGTGTTCCAATAATTGCAACTAAATCATAACTGTTTACATCTATTTTCTCTGCTAGTTGACTTACCTTATTGCTTTGTGCATTAAGGCACAGTCTTCTGACTTGACTTTTTTTAACCTTGTTAGTCATCTTAGCTCCAGTTTGCACAATGGCCCATTTTTACCCCCTTTTTGTTTTCTGCCTTCCACTTGTGCTGCTTGCCTTTTCTCTCTTTTTTTTTTCCTGTCTGTGTTCCTCCCAGTTCCGGCTCCCTGCTCAGGCTTTTGTGCCCTTGCCATTGTAATTTAAACTGGGCCCAGCCACACCAAGTTATGGTGTTGAGATAGCAGATCGACCATTATAATATTGATTGGCAGAACTGGTTGAATG
The DNA here is from genome assembly GCF_030684315.1 of Stegostoma tigrinum. Lineage (NCBI taxonomy): Eukaryota > Metazoa > Chordata > Chondrichthyes > Orectolobiformes > Stegostomatidae > Stegostoma > Stegostoma tigrinum. Next base: position 99,633,497 of record NC_081360.1, read on the forward strand.
GCCTATTCCTGCTCCTAGTTTCTAGATTTGATTGAAGTTCATAAGATGCTGAATGCTAATTAGTGAGTTTCTGGATAACAGATTGAGCGGAAGGATTGTCAGAGAATACAGGAAGGTACAAATAGGCTGGCGACCTAAGTGGAGAAATGGCAGAATTTAATCTGGGCAAATGAGGTGAGGTATTTTGGAAGATCCAGTGCAGGAAGCAGATATGTAGTAAATGGCAGAACCCTTGAAGCACTACTTTTTTTTTCTTCATTCATTCATGGGATGAGGGCATCGCTGACTAGGCAGCATTCATGGCCCATCTGTGGGTCTGTAATGTAGGCCAGACCGGGTAAGGATGGCAATTTCCTTCCCTGAAGGGCATTAATGAACATAGAGGGATCTAAGTGTACAGAACCACAGTTTGCTGAAAGTGGCAACACAAGTGGATAAGGTGGTCAAGAAGGTGTATGGCATGCTTGTTTTCATTGGCTAGGACATGGAATATAATATTAGCAAGACATTTTGCAGCTGTAGGCCACGTTTAGAATATTGTACACAGTTCTAGTTGCTACATGACCAGAAGAACGTGGAGGCTTTGGAGAGGGTACAGAAAAAGTTTTTTTCAGGATGTTGCCTGGTTTGGAGGTTATTAGCTATGAAGAGAGATTGGACAAACTTAGTTTGTTTTCACTTGAATGTCAGAGGCTGAGGGCGACCTGATAGCTTACAAAACTGAGGCATGGATAAAAAAGCGGAAGATTCTGACTATCCAAAGGTAGAACTTTACTGGAGAGCACAGATGTAAGGTAAAAGGTGGTGGTGCTGGAGTTAGGTAGGGGGGATTGAAACAAAGATGTTTCAAGGATTCAAACACTTTTTTTAAACTGAGGATGGTAAGACCTGGAGTGCACTGTCAGAGCAGGTGGTGGAGGCAGATACAACAGTGACATCTAGGAGTCATCTTGACAGATACATAAATAGGCAGGGAATAGAGAGATATGGACCACATAGAGGTAATAGGTTTTTAGTTTGAAAACGTGTCACATGTTAGTGCAGACTTGGTGGGCTGAAGGGCCTGTTCCTGTGCTGTACTGTGTCCTCTATCTTGACAGGGTGGATTTGGAAAGGATGTTTTTCTTTATAGGTCAGTCCAGAACAAGGATCACTTAAAATTAGGGGTCACTCTTGGATGCAGATGAGAATGAGGTTTAAAATATTTCAGAATTCCCTGCATCAGTGTGTGTTGGAAGCCAAGTTGTTGAGTATTTTTTAAGAAGGAGGTAGAATTTTTAGGCGATGAAATTGAAGCTATACTGGACTCGTGCGAATGTAGGATTTGAAGTGTAAACAGTTCGGTCATGATCTTATTGAACGAAAGAGTTCGTTTGAGGGACTTCAGCTGTGACTTTGTTCATAATTATCACTGAGCTTCCCTTCTGTTTGTCCAGGAAAACAGATGGAGGAGACATAGGTTTTAAACTAAATGATTGATAAAGTACTGTACTTCCAAGCTATCTAAACCATGTCTCTGTTACTTACCAGGCAGGAGATGGTGGAGGAGGAGGAGGAGGAAGAAGAAGAAGAGGTTGCAGATGGACTGGATGATACCAGCAGCGAGGAATGTAATGGTAATTTCAATGAATCATGTTCATCAGTGGTAGATGTTTTCTTATCATTGGGTTCCTCCTTCATTCCTGAAAACCAGATCATTGTGCGAAACTTATTCGTGTAACTTGACAGTGTTAAGAGGCCCAGTACTCAACATGCTCACCTGGTCATCAAACACCTATGTACTGTTTCCCATTTTCTGGATTTGGTCCATAGCTTAGTATAGTCCGTCGCTCTTCAAGTGATGCCTAAATACTAGTTAAATGTTGTCAGTTCTTGCCTCTATCATTCTGCAGGGAGTGAGTTCCTTGTACCACCACCCTCTGGGTGAAAAATTCTTTTTAAATCTCATCTTGAACCTCCTGCCATTAGCTTAAATGTGTGCTGTCCAAGTTATTAATCTCTGACTAAAGGGAAAATTTCTTCCCATCAATCTATATCCCTCATAATTTTGTACACCTCAACTGAGTCCCACCTTTTGTCGTCTTCGTTCTAAGGGAAACAACCTACATTTATCCCAGAGATAATGGGAACTGCAGATGCTGGAGAATTCCAAGATAATAAAATGTGAGGCTGGATGAACACAGCAGGCCAAGCAGCATCTCAGGAGCACAAAAGCTGACGTTTCGGGCCTAGACCCTTCATCAGAGAGGGGGATGGGGAGAGGGAACTGGAATAAATAGGGAGAGAGGGGGAGGCGGACCGAAGATGGAGAATAAAGAAGATAGGTGTAGAGAGTATAGGTGGGGAGGTAGGGAGGGGATAGGTCAGTCCAGGGAAGACGGACAGGTCAAGGAGGTGGGATGAGGTTAGTAGGTAGATGGGGGTGCGGCTTGTGGTGGGAGGAAGGGATGGATGAGAGGAAGAACCGGTTAGGGAGGCAGAGACAGGTTGGACTGGTTTTGGGGTGCAGTGGGTGGGGGGGGAAGAGCTGGGCTGGTTGTGTGGTGCAGTGGGGGGAGGGGAGGAACTGGGCTAGTTTAGGGATGCAGTAGGGGAAGGGGAGATTTTGAAACTGGTGAAGTCCACATTGATACCATATGGCTGCAGGGTTCCCAGGCGGAATATGAGTTGCTGTTCCTGCAACCTTCGGGTGGCATCATTGTGGCAGTGCAGGAGGCCCATGATGGACATGTCATCTAAAGAATGGGAGGGGGAGTGGAAATGGTTTGCGACTGGGAGGTGCAGTTGTTTGTTGCGAACTGAGCGGAGGTGTTCTGCAAAGCGGTCCCCAAGCCTCTGCTTGGTTTCCCCAATGTAGAGGAAGCCGCACCAGGTACAGTGGATGCAGTATGCCACATTGGCAGATGTGCAGGTGAACCTCTGCTTAATGTGGAATGTCATCTTGGGGCCTGGGATAGGGGTGAGGGAGGAGGTGTGGGGACAAGTGTAGCATTTCCTGCGGTTGCAGGGGAAGGTGCCTGGTGTGGGGTTGGAGGGCAGTGTGGAGCGAACAAGGGAGTCACGGAGAGAGTGGTCTCTCCGGAAAGCAGACAGGGGTGGGGATGGAAAAATGTCTTGGGTGGTGGGGTCGGATTGTAAATGGCGGAAGTGTCGGAGGATGATGCGTTGTATCCGGAGGTTGGTAGGGTGGTGTGTGAGGACGAGGGGGATCCTCTTAGGGCGGTTGTGGCGGGGGCAGGGTGTGAGGGATGTGTTGCGGGAAATACGGGAGACGTGGTCAAGGGCGTTCTCGATCACTGTGGGGGGAAAGTTGCGGTCCTTAAAGAACTTGGACATCTGGGATGTGCGGGAGTGGAATGTCTTATTGGCGGAGGCGGAGGAATTGGGAATAGGGGATGGAATTTTTGCAGGAGGGTGGGTGGGAGGAGGTGTATTCTAGGTAGCTGTGGGAGTCGGTGGGCTTGAAATGGACATCAGTTACAAGCTGTCTTCCCTGGACTGACCTATCCCCTCCCTACCTCCCCACCTATACTCTCTCCACCTATCTTCTTTACTCTCCATCTTCGGTCCGCCTCCCCCTCTCTCCCTATTTATTCCAGTTCCCTCTCCCCATCCCCCTCTCTGATGAAGGGTCTAGGCCCGAAACGTCAGCTTTTGTGCTCCTGAGATGCTGCTTGGCCTGCTGTGTTCATCCAGCCTCACATTTTATTATTACATTTATCCCATCTTCCTTCACAGTGAATAGCGCCATCCTAGACAGCATCCTGGTGAATCTCTTCTGGCCACTGCCTCTATAACAGTCACATCCTTTGTATAACAGTCAACCAGAACTGTGTGGCAGTACTACAGCTGTGGTCTAACTAACATCTTCTACCCCCTCCATCATCATCTCCCTACTATTGCATTCGGTGCTTCGACTAATAAAGTTAAGTTCCCCATATCCTTTCTTAACCACCTTTATCCACTTATCTTATTGTCTTCAAAGATCTGTGAACATTCACACCAAAGTCCTTCTGATCCTCTGTACTTACTAGTCTGCTGCCATTTAACATATATTCCCTTCTCTGTAGGCATTGGCACATGTTTTAACTCTTTTTTTTAAGTAAGGCATCTTACGCAAAGTGCTGCAAATCTAATGGCTGGGTGAAAGCTTATGAACAGTTTTTGTAATTCTGCTTCAAATTCCTGCATCTTGTTTCAGTTCTGGTTTGATTTTTATTCAAAACAAATGTTTCGTCCCACTTTCAATCGAAGCGTTTATTCCCAGATTTGATCTTGGTCATGGGAAAACTTGATTCACAATTTGTTTATTGCTGTCTACAGTTTCATTCTAGATATTGAAGGATATTTTTCTCAAAAGAGCTAAGTTACTTTATTCCACTTGTCACAGCTCAGGAGGCCATAGAAAATGCTGAGAAATAATAAACTGGGGCTCAGATGACAGTTAAGTTTTTCATATGTTCCGTTTCTCATGGATTTCAAAATCTATACACTGTTCACAAGAGTGTTATTCTTAGCAATGTATGCTTGTTTCCTTTTTACCTCTAAGTTTAAATAGAACAATAAGGTTTAAACCCAAAATTATTGGGTTTGCATGACTTTTCAATAATACTTTTGTGGTTGAATTTAGGAACATAAGGAATAGGCTTGTATATTGGCCATTTGGCCCTTCAAACCTTCTGTAAGACATAGACAATCTTGTACTTTTGGTTCATACTCCTTACAACATAGTACTACTCTTGATTTCCAAGAGAGTCGTCAGCCTCTCTTGAATAAATTCCATGACTGAGGATCCATAGTTGGAATCAAGAATACCAAAGATTCACAAGCCTCTGTTTTGAAGAAATTTCTCCTCATCTCAGTCCCAAATGGCTGACTCCCAGTTCTGGACTGCTAAGGCAGAGAAATATTCTCCTAAGAAAGCACACTTCTTGACAGATATCTCCCTTTTTGTTTTTGTAAGAATAAAATATGATTCAGTTAAAAATAATTTTCCCTTTTTAAGAGATCTACGCATGGTTTCAACAGAGGGCTGAGGGTTCATACCTGTTAATTTTGGCATTGTTACATTTTTAAGGAACAAACTGATACTAGTTGTTTCCTTTTTAGAAGAGTCAGAGTGTTCTACCATTTCAGAATCTTGTTCTACTGAATCGACACATGGTTTATCTAAGGTGGCCTTCAGTGAACTCCCAGAATCTGCTGATGCCAGGTAAGTTTACTGATATGTTTTACTTACTTTGACTGAAGAATTGGAAGTCCTGCTGTGGTTTGCTGTTATGTTCCTAGTATTCTCTCAGGAATCATAGGATCCTTAGAGTCCAAAAAGCCTCCGATGAAGCGCCTGTGTGTTTTCCCGCCTGGTTTTTAAGCTGTGGAGTCCGTTGAGCTGGATTGCTCCACTTTCGGTTTTCCTTCGTTGTGAAGTGTATATGGGGGCGAGTTCTATGTGCTTTATTAAGGAGTGCCAAGCTTCTAGTAATTCCCTTGACTGACTCTGCTTAGCTTGTCCCAGGATTTTGGTGTTGTCCCAGACAAATTGGTGATTTTCCTTATCCATGTGGATTGAGATGAGTGAGTATTGATTGTGTCTTTTTTTAGCCTATAAAGATAAGGAGAACCACCAATTCGACTGGAACAAGCTAAACAGAGACAGGCACAGGAATTCCTAGAAGCCTGGCATTCCTCAAATAAAGCCGTTAATAACAGAACTCAACCCCATATACACCCCACTATGAAGGAAAACTGGAAGTGAGGTAATCCAGCTCAACCAACTCCAAAGTTTAAAAACCAGGCAGGAAAACACACCGCTTCATTGGAGGCTGCACTGAAGATGTTACTCCAGCATGATAACGAAACGTCTGCAGAACAACAAATTGGCTCAGCGAGCCAACCAAGTTCAATGCCCACAACCCGAGCTACAGATCTACTCCAGAATCTTAGGGGAGTCAGCCACATTGCTGTGGTCACATGTTGACCAGACCAGGAAGGATGTTAGTTTCCCTTCCTCAAGGATGTAAGTGAACCAGATGGGTTTTTCCTGACAGTCAACAATGGATTCATGGGGGTGGTCATTTGATTCTCGATTCCAGATTTTTCATTGAATTAAAATTCCATCATCTGCTGTGGCAGGATTTGAACCCGGGTCCCCAGAACATTATCTGGGTCTCTGGATTAACAGTCCAGCAATAATACCATTAGGCCATTGCCTCCCCTGTAAAGTTTGTATGTATTTTTTCCATGAATCTAACAACTGGACATTGGAATCAAGATACATAGTTGTCTCATCCTTTGTCTGATGCTGCAGGTTGCAGTCTTTCTTTTAATGAGACAAATGTCTGTTAGGATTGGCAACTGTTCCTAAATTGCACATTGCTAATTGCTTAGGTATGGATGAGATTGTTGAATGGATATGACACAGTGGGTTCCTATTGGGTTAACAGCCTGCTGATTATTACTAGGAGGACTTTTTTTTTAAACCATGATTTAGGTGTAATATAGTGTATGCTCATTGCAGAGCCTTAACTCTTTTGGGTTTTCATATCCTTCCAAGTAATTATTTGTTCACTATTGAATCATCACTTAGCTTTCTGTTCAAACTTCCTCCTTTCCCTTTTTTGTTAAAACAAGTGAGTGTTCTCATCAAATAAAAGTCCAACGGTTGTGGAAATGTGAGAATTTTTATTTGATTGCAAGTGCTTTTAGAAGTGTTTTTAAAGTTCATTCTCACCAATTGAAATACAGTGTAGCAAAGAGGTTGTGATCTGTAAGCTGCTGCCATTTTATCTGTGAGGTAGCTTCGGGCTAGCCACCATCACAAATAAGTGAGGTTCTGTGTTTTCCATGTTGGTGTTTTCAAAAATCTTTTTGAAAAGCTTGACATCTGGATTATTCCTTGTGATGGTATTTAGTTACAATGAATTTAATGTTGCATGCTACTAATACACTTGTTCTCTGTGCTTCCCTTTTCTGTTCAGGAATGTTTTTGATTCTTGCTACCCACAAGCACCAGAAAGTAAAATTCAAGCTCCTAAGCCAGCCTTGGTAAAAAGCCTATTTCATGATATGCCTCTGACGATTTACTTTGGGACTTCGAATGAGAAAAGTAAGGAAGGAAAGCTAAATGTATTTGTTTCTGACGTTTTAAGTAAAGGATTTTGTATTCATTCATATGGTGCTACATTGTTTGAGGACAAAATAAAGTTTGCATTTCTTTTCCTTTGCTGCAATCACTTACTTTCTGTTTACTTTTAAATCCACCACCCCATACATCCTCCCTTCCTTCTATCTTCTTTCTGGATGGCTGCTCCTTCCTTATTTAAATTTCATACTGAGTTCTAGATATCATCTGCAAGCTTGAATATTAATTCATTGCATTTTACACCCCCCCACGAGTTGCACTTGGAAAAGTGATACTGCTGATCTGCTTTTTTTGAATCGTTGCAGTCTGTTGTAAAGGCCTTGTAAAGATCATTTGAAAAGATGTTAGTTTGCTGGGCTCACTCAATTTAAAACTTTTTGGTCACTTTTTTATATGTTTTTAAAATTCACATTTTTTCAAACATTTAAAGTTGTCTGGATTTCTGATCTGACCATTCTATAATTGTGTAAAACTAGAAGACAGCACATTTGGTAATGATGGAGGGGAAAAAAGATTGTCTCTCTTCTTGCCTAAAGAAAAACAGACTTGTATCCTGGTTTGAGAAGCAGTGAATAGAATTTATGGAGGGAGTCTATACGTTGGGGTATGTGGCTGGCCGGAGCAGTAAGGGAATGAACAAGACACAGGAGAGAGTATTTTTTTGCTTGAAGGAAGTTGTGAAATTTATTTCATTGTGTTTTGTGGAAATGTTTTAGTTTTACTTAATGAAATTGTAAAAAAAATCCTCATTGTGGGGCAGGCGCCCCACGAACTGAAACCTACTTCTCCCACACTGGTCTTTGAATCACACGTTTGTTTCCCTAATCTTACTTGTTCAGTGCCAATTGCATATGGCTCAGGTAGTAATCCAGAGATTTTTTTTTTTACTTTTGATGTTTTTGTTTCGAACCTAACTTCTGTTCCTTCAACAGAACCTCATTACTAGTTCTACCTATGTTGTTTGATGTGAACCATAACCACTGAATTCTCCCAACTTGAAGCAATTTCTTCTCCATCCCCAGTTCAGCTATTCCAAATCCTGGCACTGGAGAAATAACACAGCCGCCTGGAATTATTGTCTTAGTTGCAGAGTAAAATGTCAGTTCCTCACCCAACTATCCTGCTATCTCTACAATGTGTTTTGCTCCCTGCTCTTGAATAGCTTTCTGTACTACTGGATGTTGGCTCACCCCTTCTGTGGCCCTCACTCTCATCCAAACAAGTTGTGAAATTCCCAGATCTCTTGGATAGTTGCAAAGGTCAGTACTCCTGTGCTGCTGCACTCTGTATTCCCTTACCTGCTTCACTTGCTGTCACACTTGCCTGCTCCTGACCATTGATCAAAACAGAGGACTTTCTCGTAAGGGGCGTGGCCGCCTCTGGAAGAGTGTGCCTAGGAAACATCCCTTCCAATTATTCAGTTACAAAAATATCAAACTCTACTTTCTAGTGGAATTTCCAGGTAGGAGTAGGAATCCTTGAGGTCACTTGCATCTTCTGGTACAGCAATTCTAATTGACACAGCCAAAAGTGCGTAAACTGCAGATGTGTCTGGGAGGAATTGTTTGTTTTCCATCTGCTCTCCAGGTATTAACATTGAATTGTGGTGAATTGAGTACTAAGTTGTATCATCAGAGTAAGCCCTAGGGATGTTTTGGTTTACATTTATAATTCAAAACAAATCTGAGCAGTATTTTTCTCTGTGAAATCATTGCACAGCTGCCCAGGTTTTCTTGTGGGCTCTGCAAAACATACTTCTTATTCTTCGTATCCATGGAGGGTACTTAAGCAATTCAGGACTGAACTGTGCATGTAGTATGCAAGAGCAGGAACTTGGAATATTCAGTTTGTAGTAGTCATTCACAAGTGTTAGAACTTTGAAATAAATCATCAAAGCCGATCTATTTGTCTGTTTTTTGTTTTATCACTTTCAACTGTGTAATACATGAAAAATTGCTTAGCATAGAAATGAGTAGAGGTCTTGAGAAAATTACTTATGAAGACAGTGATTTGTTGTATGTAGCGAACATGACCAATGAGTTTTCAAGATGGTGCAAAAGGCAGTTTCATTGGTGAATGAAAAAAAGGCAGTAAGAGTGGATTGGCTGTATGCTAAGGAATGAAAACTTGCTGAGGAAGCTGTTAGATGATTTGAAGATTTAGGATCAAGGAGGGAGTGAATATAATAAATGGCTTGAAATTGAAAATAGGAGGCAAGCATGAAGACATACAGAGAAATGAGCAAAATACTTCACCTTCAGCTGTTCACAGCTAAGCTGGAGGATCTTAAGAAAATAGGGCAAAAGTAGCAAATTAATTTGAGAAACAAGATCAGATATGATCTAATTGCATAGTTGGAAAAGCCCAAGAGACTGAATGGTGACTCTCATTCCTATACAATAGCCATATATTTGTACTTCTGACAAGAATTACTAGATAACAATCAAAATAGGAATCCTCCTCAGCCAAGTGATACCGAGACCATGTGTGCATTACACTAACTCAAAACAAAACTGGGATCAAACCTAAATCTTTCCTAATCTGTATGACTCACTACTTATTGTCTGAAACAATTGGACTTTCTTTACTGTTTAAAGTCTTGAGCTTAGGGCCTATAAAGTAATCATTTTTCGCTTTGCATCTTTCACAATAGGATCACAGTGTAATTTTTGTTTTTTTTTAATCTGAGTGTCTGACTTTGATTTTGGTGTTCACAGTTGAACTTTTGCCGTGGGATCAACGAAGACAGATGAAATGGAAAATGTCCACTGTAACGCCGATAGTTGTGAAAAATGCCATTGCCAGATCCCATTTCAAAATTACTAAAAGTAAGTCTTGTTAGTACTAATAAGCATATCTTAACCTTTTACTTCCACGTTTAAACTTTAACACTTATGCAATTATCGCTGGATTGTGGGTTTTGTGAAAAATTAAGAAACTTCGACTATAGTTTCTCAATATAACAGTTAAAGTCTCAAAACAGCAACTTAAGACTGTCAAATCTAACAAATGTGATTGGGTTTAATAGGCTATTAGACCAGAGGCTATTATAGGGAAAAGCACTGTTCACAGGTAAAAACACCCCAGATATTGGGATGTAGTCCTGAAAACACCTTGATCCCATACAATAACAATAAAATTATTACTGAAATAACCAGCAGCCAATGACCCAGCAATACGAAGTCAAACTGAAGAACGTGAATGTTAATACTTGGGTGCACAGATCTTGAACAGCTGAAAGTTCACTAGTCAGTGCCCATCAGTGTTACTACACCCTGTTGACTGAATGTCCCAGTTAGCTGGTTGGAACACAGATAAATATTTCTCAGTTTCAAATGAGGAAGAGGAAAGTTATAGTTTACGGTGCCTCCGCCCAAGTAAAAATGTGTGGTTGTTGAGGATAAATTCTACTGCACCTGCCTATAAATTGCAAGCACTCACTGAGTAGGTTTAAACATGAGACATGGCCACTGGGAAAAGGTATTAGATAGAGGTAATTGCCTAATGAAAAATCAAAAAGAGGCATGTAAAAATTGCCGTAAAGTGGAAAATTGATGTGTTTTTACATTTCAGGATGTTATGATTGGCTGGGCTGCTGGGGCCATCACATGAAATCACCGCTATTCAAAACTCTTCGGGAATATCAAAAGGTAAGCAGTTAGAATTTCAAAATATTAGCATTACTATGCCTTCCCCCTTTCAATGCTAATGTTTATTTCATTTTTATTGAAATATTAAACGAGTGCTAGTATTTGTTGCATTTGTCTGTCCTACTTAGAGTTCTTAGAACCAAAGCTGATAAGGAGGGTGTCCCTTCAGAATTTGAAAGCCAGTCTCAGTATTTTACCTGAGCCCTGTATACACATTTTAATCATCACTTAATTCTTTTCGGCCACTGTGATGCCTAGTGTTCTTCTGCCCTAAAATGGAGACTGTTGAGTCAAAGCATTGTCTTTTCGAGTGATTTAAGTCCAGTTTTAGCATCAAATTACCTTCAAACAATACCTTGCCTGTGTTGAAATGTATGCTATTTACATGACTTGAAATCAGCATCAATCAGAGACCTGTGCTACTACAACTTTATTCATTGATGGTATATGGGAATCACCGGCTGGGCCAGCATTGATTGCCCATTGCTGGTTGCTCTTGAAGCTGATGGCGAGCTCTGCTTTGAACTGTGCAGCATCCTCCCTTTTGAACTTGCCTTTGGGCCTCCATTTTCGGTTGTCTAGGTGCAAATTTCTGAAACTATCTCCCGACACCTCTCTTCCTACAACTGTCGTAAAATTGATCTCTGACCAAATGTTTAGTTGTCCACCCTGATACCTTCTCTTGGCTCAGCAGTTTTTTTTTGTTTCATTACACTTTTGAACAATTTCAGAACCATTCTGGACAATTTATTGCCTCTACAAATGCTATGTAAATTGTTCACTTAGCAATTGCTAAATTACACTACTTTTAAAACTTCACTCTGAAACTGTTTTCCAATGTGGTGATCGTTTGTATTTTGCATTTCTCTTCTCAAATTGGGTAAACAGCGTAAAATGCTGGAGCATTTTGAAGGGAGAAAACAACCTAACTCCGCGTTTGTTCTCCTCCTTAGCTGAATCATTTTCCAGGATCTTTTCAAATTGGACGCAAGGACCGCTTGTGGCGTAACTTATTGAGAATGCAGGTGCGATTTGGGAAGAGGGAGTTCAATTTTTTCCCACAGTCCTTCATTCTTCCTCATGACATCAAACTGCTGAAGAATGCCTGGGGGGCTTGCTCTGGCAAGCAGAAATGGATCATCAAACCAGTAAGTTAAGCCTAAGCTTTAAGATAATTGGAAAATAACCTGAGAAGAGTTGAACACTTTTATCTTGTGCATAGATTTATGATGATGCACTGCCTGAAATTTTTTGAGAGCAGATTCAGTGTAACTTTTAAGAAGGAATTGGATATGTACTTGAAAAGGGATAAACGCTATGGCTCTGGGGAACAGAGTGGGTAAGTGGGACTAATTGGGATAACCGTTACAAAGAACCGGTAGAGAGATGCTGAGCTGAAGTACCTCTTCTGCTCTGTAGTTCTGAGAAGTAGTCTAATTGATAAATAGCACTATCCACACTGATTTGAGAGAATCTCTTGGCCAAGACCACCCAGACTGGAGAAGAAGCCTCTACAGATGTGCAGAAAACTTCAGTTGTCTCTGACATTCAAGATGGAGACTGGTTGTTACCAGCCAAAGGATCATGTGAAAACCTGGACACCTTGTACACCCACACCTGTGGCAGAGATTGCACCCTTGTGAAGAAAAATCGTAACAGGCTTGGTGTTAATTCTGTTTCTTTCTCCATGATGCTGCCAGACCTGAATTTCTCCAGCTTTGCCTTTGTTACACATACAGAACTGGACTGTTTAGTCACCTTAGGACACATTTATTCCAGGTTAGAAAATTGTTGTTCAAGGTCTCAAGGGTTTGCCTAAGAAGAGAAATGAGCAAAATTTGGCTTTTGATGACTTGAAAAATTAATGCTAATTTTTAAAAAAAGTCTTCTGCTTATACTTTACCTTTCATGACCACCGGGATGTCCTCGTTATTTAGATATTTGAAAATTTCTTTGTACTGTCATGGAGTGTGAGCTTTGCTGGTAAGGCCATGATTTGTGCTCAAGTCTTTAAGTAAAGCTTTCTCCTGTAGGTTTCCAGTGTGAAAGTAGGTTCTACCTTGTATCAAGCCATGGTTGACAGAGGGTTAGTAATTCGAAGTTTAGGGATGCTAAAATAAGAATCATCAAGGATTTCTGTAATTTATATTGAGCAGTAGTGTTCATAACTGCGTTATACCAGAAAATACTTGTTGAAATATATTGCCATGTTACTAATTTGTGTGGAGAATTTCTGGTTCTTTCACAGGCTGTGAAGCAAAATATCTCACTCCAGAAAATGCAACATGAAGGTATCTCTTGCCATTCCCTGTCACCCTCTCCTTCCATGTCATTCCTCTTGTGTTCCTATCCTACTACATTCTCATACTGACCTTTGACATGTTACTTGTGCTCATACCAACCGCCCCATTACGTCTGAACTAAACGCAGGCCAGTGCTGCCTCAAAATAGAATATTGCTTTAGCAAGCAGACAAGATGCAGCAGGAATTCAGCAGGTCTGGCCAAATCTGTGGAAAGAGAAACTGTTACCAGAGCTTTGAGCCCATCATGACGAATACACGGCACTGAGTCATACATCTTTTGAAGAGTCATGCTGGATGTGAAGTGTTTACTGTTTCTTTCCCTATAGATGTGCCCAGCATTTTGCTGCATCTGTTCCAGAACAGCATCCAGAGTATTTTGCTTTTATTGTGATCATTGCTTTGTTCCTTAGTGTTGCAGAAAGGAGGGGTGTAACTTCCTGGATTATTTAGGCTTTCAGCAGTCCCGCTGCTGATTATGACCAGTGCAGGTCTGCTGACGAACCTGGCTGTTTTGCTGAGTCAACTTTTGGGTAATGCTCATCATAGCTATCTCCCAGCCACTACTTCCCATCAGAGGGAGGTGAGAGGAAGCATGAGAGCAAGAGTAGGTCATTGACTCTTCAAGTCTACTCTTGCACCAAATCACTTGGGTGATGTCTCATTTCACTTTTTCTTGTTTGCACCCCATAACAGTTGACCGACTCGTCCGATCAAAAGTCAAAAACAGCCTTGAATAAACTTTAAAGATCTGGCTGCACACATGAGGAAGAAAATTGCATACTCCACTTGACCTTCCGAGAGACTGAAGTTCTCCTCGCTTCTGCCATGAAAGAATGATCTCCAATACTTAAACAATGGCTTTTAGCTTGTGCCTCTCCCCACAATAGGAAACATCCTCTGGGCATGGACCCCATCAAGTCTCTTCTGGGTTCTGTGTTTCAATAAGATTTACTCGTTATTCTTCTAAACTTCAAGGTTCAACCTTTCTTAAGACAATAAACTCGAAGTAAACTAAGCCAGTGAAAGGCCATGGATGTGCACCACTGATTTTAGAAGAAAGCTGCCTTCGTAATTGTTTTGAAAAAATCCACAATGCTGCACATGTATGAACTCTAATTTTATATGGGGGACAGTGACACACCTACCATTGATAGCTGCACATGTGACATGCGCTCCAGACTTGCATATGCTCCTACGTGTGTTGGATAACTCATTGACTAATCAAAGCAGTATTGTCAGAAACAGACCTTTATTTTAGATTGTCACCACTTCATTTTGAAGATTGTTCCAAGTGTTTCCCCTTCTCCCTCTTTAGGTCCATTTCTTCCAGGAAAAAGGTCAGTTATTGAGAACAACTAGTGTGTCTGGATGTGAGTTTGCTCGCTGAGCTGGAAGGTTAGTTTTCAGACGTTTCGTCACCATTCCAGGTAACATCATCAGTGAGCCTCCGATGAAGCGCTGGTGTTATGTCCCGCTTTCTATTTATCTGCTTAGGTTCCCTTGTGTTGGTGATGTCATTTCCTGTGTTGATATCACCAACACAGGAAATGACATCACCGACACAAGGGAACCTAAGCAGATAAATAGAAAGCGGGACATAACACCAGCGCTTCATCGAAGGCTCACTGATGTTACCTGGAATGGTCACGAAACGTCTGAAAACTAACCTTCTAGCTCAGCGAGCAAACTCCCATCCAGAAACTCAAGCTGAGCTACAAATCTTCTCAAAACTCAGTAACTAGAGTGTTTTGCCAGTGGTACTTGTGTCCCATGGAAGAATTCTTTTGTGAAGTAATTTCATGTCATGCATCATTGGGAGGAGCTATAGGAGATAGCTCATAGGTTGCACTTCACCAGTTTGAGGTGGTAAAGATTAAGCTCAGTGTGAGAGCACTGAGCACTGACAGCTTGAAAATTGACATTAGAGGCAGAATATATATCCTCTAGTTACTTCTGCTTAACACCTCAGAGTCTAACTCTGGTTCAACATACTGTTACTATTAGCTATTCTTTGCATGTGGTTGTCTTCCACGAGTGAGAATAGCCAATTAATCTAATTTGAGAGTTGAAGCGGCACTTAGGCATTTATTACCATGTGAGGTGTCCAATCATGTGTTATTTTGAGTCATGCCTTGTCCTTTTCCTGTACATTTTGTCATTGTTGGGTCGCAAAATGGTGAAATCCTTCCACAGACTCTGCCTCTATCCATGCTTTGATGTCACAGTGCATTTTCTCATGTTGTCCCTCAATACATCCTTGAAACATTTTTTTTCCCCATTGACCTGGGATTTGCTCTTCTCTGACTGAGGTAACAGGAAAACCTGCTTTGGGAGCCTAATATCTGACACCTTGTTTCAAATGAACGTTTCTGGGAATTGCAATAAATGCAGTGACTGGGGACTACACTTAAATTTAGTTTATGCTAATTCTATGTTATATATGCACGTAAGTGTGTTCTCTAGACAAGTTGGGGTGAAGTGAGCCCTACCAGCTCCCTTATTGTATCGAACAAATAGTTTCATGTCACACTTCCATATGTTCATCTCATTCCATTTTACTCATTGTGAAAAATTCAGGGGTCAGAACAGAGGCTTTAGGAATGTCCCAGTCAATAATAGAGTTTCAGATTTGGCAGTGCCATTATTGTTCTTAGGTTTTGTTACATGATATCGTTTGCTTTATGACCAAGAAGACTTGCAAAGTTGTGACCAGTTCAGTGTTTAACGCTACTGTTCATGCAGTATTCAAGACTGCAATCACACTGGATAAATGAAAGTATAGTGAGCCAAGCAGCATCTCAGGAGCACAAAAGCTGACGCTTCGGGCCTAGACCCTTCATCAGAGAGGGGGATGGGGTGAGGGTTCTGGAATAAATAGGGAGAGAGGGGGAGGCGGACCAAAGATGGAGAGAAAAGAAGATAGGTGGAGAGAGTATAGGTGGGGAGGTAGGGAGGGGATAGGTCAGTCCAGGGAAGACGGACAGGTCAAGGAGGTGGGATGAGGTTAGTAGGTAGATGGGAGTGCGGCTTGGGGTGGGAGGAAGGGATGGGTGAGAGGAAGAACAGGTTAGGGAGGCAGAGACAGGTTGGACTGGTTTTGGGATGCAGTGGGTGGAGGGGAAGAGCTGGGCTGGTTGTGTGGTGCAGTGGGGGGAGGGGACGAACTGGGCTGGTTTAGGGATGCGGTGGGGGAAGGGGAGATTTTGAAACTGGTGAAGTCCACATTGATACCATTAGGCTGCAGGTTTCCCAGGCGAACACCTCCGCTCAGTTCGCAACAAACAACTGCACCTCCCAGTCGCAAACCTTTTCCACTCTCCCTCCCATTCTTCAGATGACATGTCCATCATGGGCCTCCTGCAGTGCCACAATGATGCCACCCGAAGGTTGCAGGAACAGCAACTCATATATTCCGCCTGGGAAACCTGCAGCCTAATGGTATCAATGTGGACTTCACCAGTTTCAAAATCTCCCCTTCCCCCACTGCATCCCTAAACCAGCCCAGTTCGTTCCCTCCCCCCACTGCACCACACAACCAGCCCAGCTCTTCCCCTCCACCCACTGCATCCCAAAACCAGTCCAACCTGTCTCTGCCTCCCTAACCTGTTCTTCCTCTCACCCATCCCTTCCTCCCACCCCAAGCCGCACCCCCATCTACCTACTAACCTTATCCCACCTCCTTGACCTGTCCGTCTTCCCTGGACTGTCCTATCCCCTCCCTTCCTCCCCACCTATACACTCTCCATCTATCTTCTTTTCTCTCCATCTTCGGTCCGCCTCCCCCCCCTCCCTATTTATTCCAGAACCCTCACCCCATCCCCCTCTCTGATGAAGGGTCTAGGCCCGAAGCGTCAGCTTTTGTGCTCCTGAGATGCTGCTTGGCCTGCTGTGTTCATCCAGCCTCACATTTTATTATCTTGGATTCTCCAGCATCTGCAGTTCCCATTATCTCTGATAAATGAAAGTATCCCTGTTTTATAAATGGTAATTACATTTTTGTTACAAGAGGAAACAAAATTAAACATCTGCCTACTTAATTTTTTCCTTCTATTGTGTTTTCTGTATAGCCTGCATCTGCCAGAGGAATTGGCATTCAAGTAATTCACAGGTGGAATCAAATCCCGAAGAAACGACCTCTGCTGGTTCAGAAGTATGAATTTATTTCTGTTATGATGTGTATATTTTATATGTTTTAATAAGATAAAACATGTAGGTGTGAATTTATACAGATCTAAATGTTTGCCACTTGTAGTAGTAAGGGTAAGTTTTGGGAGGTGGAGATTTTTGTACCTGGAAAAATACAAGTATAAGCAGAGGGAAGGAAAATTGGCAAAGGACAGATGGAAATAAGAACCCTTGTTCTGCAGAGCGCTCTCAATTTCACTATTGCTTTCGACTGGGAAAACTGCAAATTCTCTAAAGAGGCAATTCTTAGGCTGTGAGTTTATCATGAGTTTTTGAAAAGTTGCTGGAATCTGTCGTCATGAACAGAGGGATGACCACTTGGAAGGGTATGTTAACTTATGAGAGTTTGTGGTTTTGTAGAGAAAGCCGCAGTTCAGTATGGGTGTTGTCTGTGTAGATGTTCAGTCATTTGATAAGAGTTTTGCGCTAGAGATCATCAGTAAAAATAAGAGACCTGGAATTGGTGTTAATCTTGTGATATTGCTTGGAAGTTAGTTTGGAGATAGAAAGCAGGAATAAAAGGAATGTTCTCTGCTGGCATATCACAAGTAGTGCTCCCCTACAGATCCATACCGAGGTGTCAACATTTCATGAAGACTTTAGATCATTCACGATGTTGTTTCTCTAGATTTGAAGATTGCACTATGATAGGAGGCATGTTAGGTTGTGTAGATAGCAAGAAGTTGCAAGTTATCTATGGCAGCTGGAATTCATTGTGTGCAAGAGTGAAGGCTGCCATTTTAAATCTGAGAAAATTAAATGGGCTGTGAATGTTGAGACATTAAGGATTTTTGGAAGAACAGAGGCATTTGACTGCCCATGTACCTCAGCTTGTAGCAAAATGGTTAATTGACTGTTGACTTTTACCTTGACCAGGTTGGAGTACGAAGTTGATAGGATCTTTGCCTCAGTTATGCAGAAACTTGGTCAAGACCGATTTGGAGAATGGCCTACTTGTGCTCCTACAATCAGCCCATCAAGACTGCCCTGCCATTCTGGAATCATGGCTGATTACCTCCATATAAATGCCATTTTCCTGTATTATCTCCATATCCCCTAATGTGCTAGTGTCCGGAAACCCTACTTATTTATGTCACAAAGCTTCTTAGTGATTGAATTTCCACAGCCCTCTGGGATAGACAATTGCAAACATTCATCACCCACTGAGTGAAGAAATTCCTTTTTGTCTCAAGATCAAATGGTCTACCTATTATCCTGAGATTATGTTCCCTGGTTTTAGAATTGCCTATCTATGTTGACTTCGTTATGTTCTGTAAGAATTTTTTAAGCTTCAGTGAGATCACCTTTCAGAGTTCTCAACTCTGGAGAATACTGACCCAGTTTCAACAATCTCCTTATTAGACAAGCCCACCATCCCAGATATCAATCTGGTGAGCCTCCATGTCACGTGTATCCTTATTTTGAAACGGGGACACAAACTGTTCACACTATTTCAGATGCGATTCACCAAGGCATTATACAACTACAGCAAGTCTTTATGCCATACTTAAATCCCCTTGAACTGAATGTGAACATAGCATTTTCCTTGCTGCATCTACAGACTAGTTTTTAGTGACTTGAGAATAAGGATCAAAATTCTTTTGGATATCAGCATTTCACAACCTCCATCCTTGCATAATATTCCATCTGTCATACTGTAGCCCATTCACTGAGCCCAAACTCGTCTTGAAACCTCCTCGAAGCCACCTCACAAGTTGCATTCCTACCCACTTTTGTGTCGTCATCAGATTTGGAAGTATTGGAATTACTCCTACGTCCAAATTGTTTAAGATTGTGAACAGCTTTGGACCTTTGCAGTGCCCCACTAGCAACAGCCTGCTATGAGAGTGAGCTGCTTATTCCTACTGTCTGCTTTCTACCTGTTACCTAATTCTCAATCCATACCAGTATATTCCCCCAATCCCATGTGCTTTAATTTTATTTACTAACTTACTGTGAGACCTTATCAAAAGCCTTCTAAATTATAAATGCCTGACATTTCCCTCTGTACGCATTGCTCTATCACTCATCTTCATGTCATCCACAAACTTTGACACAACTGCAACTCCACATCATGTGTATAAATTGTAATCAAATGCGATCCCAGCACTGATCCCTGAGGCTCACCACTGTCTGCTGATCGCCAACCAGAAAAGCAAGCAATTCCCCCCTCTTTGCTTCCCATTAGTTAACCAATCCTCTATCCTTGCTAACACATTGTTAGTAACACAGTGCACCTTTATCTTATGCAGCAGTCTTTTGTGCAGCACCTTGTCAAATGCCTTTTGTAAATCTAGATACACCGCATCCATGGGGTCCCTGTTGTTCACTGGGTTGTTAATGTCTTCATTGAATTCCAGCAAATTAATTAAACGTGACCTGCCCTTCATGAACTTGTGCTGCGTCTGCCCAGTGGGACAGTTTCTATCTTAGATGTCTTGCTATTTCTTCCTTGATGTTAGACTCAAGCATTTTCTCCATTACAGAAATTAAGCTAACCAGCCTATAATACCCCATCATTTGTCTCCCTTTTTTAAACAGTGGTATCCCATTTGCTTTTTTCCAATCTGCTGGAACTGCCCCAGAGTCCAGTGAATTTTGGAAAATGACCGCAACACATTTGCTGCTTTTCCTGCCATCTCTTTTAGTACCCCAGGATGTGTTCCATCAGGGCCAGGAGGCTTGTCTTTCCGCATAATCTGTTGGCTATCTTTGCAAAGTGTTGACATCGCCAATCATGTTGTCTTATTTTGCTTTTCAATAAATTGTTGTAAATTCCACTTTATTTTCTTAACACTAGATACTTGCACAAACCCTACCTCATTGGCGAGAGCAAGTTTGATTTGAGAATTTACGTGTACGTGACCTCTTATGATCCTCTTCGGATCTACGTGTTTACAGACGGCTTGGTCCGTTTTGCAAGCTGCAAGTAAGTTTTTGAAAAGAGCAAGGTTAGAGGGTGGAAATAGATAATCGCTTACTTTTAATTGGTCTGGTGGGGCTGATGTAACTGGTCTTGCCTGAAGCACTGCTAATCACCTTTTCTCACAGGCATTGTTGTTGTTAAATTGAAGTTATAGAAAATATTTTAATTCATAATGCTGTCTAGCTATTAGCTTAGAACAGTAACACTAATTATTGAAAGTTGTTCCTGGGATAGTACAATAATCTCCGTCAGCCAGTTGCATCAAATAGCTAAAGCACAGATGGGTGTTTTAACCATTTCAATGATTTACCTCTACGTTTAGTATACTGCACTACCTATTCCTGATGCAGCCCTTCTGCACTATGGAGACCAAATGCACATTGAGTGGTATATAGAGCATTTCCAAAGCGTTCATAAGCACAAGTCTGAGGTTCCTCTTGCTTGTCGTTTTATTTCACCATCTTGTTCTTATTTGAACATCTAAAAATTAGGAGCAGAATTAGCACATTGAGCCCTTCAGATCTGCTTTCCCGTTCACCGTCAGAAATCACGCGACACCGGGTTATAGTCCAACAGGTTTATTTGAAAACATAAGCTTTTGGAGCCTTACTCCTGCTTCGGGTGTTAGTGAGAGAGGTAGTATCAGACAGAATTTATAAGTAAAAGATCAAAGGGTCACATCTGTATTGAGGGTGTGCTAAACAAAACTAAGATGGTTTTAATCTTGAATCAGTTAGAAGGTTTTAATTGAGTAATATGTATGTGTAAATCCTTGAATTCCTTTCCAATCACTGTCCTGTGAGAACTAAGTGTTATCGGTATAAGGAAGAGGTGACATTTTAGGTCAGATAATGCATGTTAGGTGTGAGGCCTTGTTTAGAATCAGTTTGTGTTTTGACTTTGGAGTCAGACTGGTTTTATTTCTAAAGTAGGAATTTACAAAATGCCACAGTGACTGAGCGACTGTGCCAATTATGTGCTTTTTGAACAAAATAGAATATGTCTGCTAACACCCCATAGATTCATGTGTCCGCACGCGCTTACACAGAACATTACAGCACAGTACAGGCCCTTCGGCCCTCGATGTTGTGCCGACCTGTCATACCAATCTGAAGCCCATCTAACCTACACTATTCCATGTACATCTATATGCTTGTCCAATGACGACTTAAATGTATTTAAAGTTAGCAAATCTACTACTGTTGCAGGCAAAGTGTTCCATACTCTTACTACTCTGAGGAAAGAAACTACCTCTGACATCTGTCCTACACCTTTCACCCCTCAGTTTAAAACTATGCCCCCTCGTGCTCGACGACACCATCCTAGGAAAAAGGCTCTCCCTATCCACCCTATCTAACCCTCTGATTATCTTATGTCTCAATTAAGTCACCTCTCAACCACCTTCTCTCTAACGAAAACAGCCTCAAGCCCCTCAGCCTTTCCTTGTAAGACCTTCCCTCCATACCAGGCAACATCCTAGTTAATCTCCTCTGCACCCTTTCTAAAGCTTCCACATCCTTCTTATAATGCAGTGACCAGAACTGTACGCAATACTCCCAAGTGCGGCCGCACCAGAGTTTTGAACAGCTGCAGCATAACATCTTGGTTCCGGAACTCAATCCCTCTATTAATAAACGCTAAAACATGTATGCCTTCTTTAACAACCCTGTCAAACTGGGTGGCAACTTTCAAGGATCTGTGTACATGGACACTGAGATCTCTCTGCTGATCTACACTACTAAGAATCTTACCATTAGCTCTGTACTTTGCATTCTAGTTACTCCTACCAAAGTGCATCGCCTCATACTTGTCCGCATTAAACTCCATTTGCCACCTCTCAGCCCAGCTCTGCAGCTTATCTATGTCTGCCTGTAACCGACAACATCCTTCGTCACTATCCACAACTCCACCAACCTTAGTGTTGTCTGCAAATTTACTAACCCATCCTTCTACGCCCTCATCCAGGTCATTTATAAAAATGACAAACAGCAGTGGACCCAACACCGACCCTTGCGGTACAGCACTAGTAACTGGTCTCCAGGATGAACATTTCCCATCAACTATACCCTCTGTCTTCTTTCAGCAAGCCAATTTCTGATCCAAACTGCTATATCCCCCACAATCCCATTCTTCTGCATTTTGTACAATAGCCTACTGTGGGCAACCTTATCGAATGCCTTGCTGAAATCCATATACACCACATCAACCGGTTTACACTCATCTACCTGTTTGGTCACCTTCTCAAAGAACTCGAGAGAGGATCTGTGCATTCACAAGTGGTGAGGTCACCTGTAGCGTGACATGAGCCCAAGATCTCAGTTAATGCCATTCTCGTGAGTACTGAACTTGGCTAACAGCCTCTGCTCGGCGACTGTGCATTGTTGTGTATCCTGAGTCTGCCTTGAAGGATGTTTACCCGAAGATCCAAGGCCAAATTTCCCAGACTGCTGAAGTGCTTCCCCACTGGGAGGGAATGCCCCTGTCTGGTCATTGTTACATGGTGTCCATTCATCCATTGTCATAGCATCTGCATGGTTCTGCCAATATACCAGGCTTTGGGGCATCTTTGCCGACAGCATATCAGTTGGACAGCATTGGGCGAGTAACATGAGTATCTGCCATGCACATGGTGGGTGGTGTTCCCATGTGTGATAATAATGTCCATGTCGAAGATCTGACATGTCTTGAAGAGGTTGCCATGATGTCGATGTATAGTGTTGTGGTCGATGTGTCCTGAAGACTGGGCAGTTTTCTGCGAACAATGGTCTGTTTAAGGTTGGGTAGTTGTTTTGAAAGTGAGAAGTGGAGGCATGGGGGAGATCTTGGCGAGGTGTTCGTCGATAATGTACTTCCCAGGAGTGGAGAAACTACGCTATGTTCTTCCCAGCCTTCAATACATTATCGCACTCTCTCTGTCTCGGTGTTGGTGTCTCTGTCTCACTCTCATGCATGCGCACTCTCCTTCCCTGTCTCCATTTGGCCCTCTCCTTCCCCTCTCGCGTGCTGCGTGCAAATCTGTGGTGTGTTTGTATTTGCAGATACATTTGATTTTGTTCAAAAAGCACACAGTTTATAGACAACAAAGTGTGTAGCTGGATGAACACAGCAAGCCAAGCAGCATGTTAGGAGCACAAAAGCTGACGTTTCAGGCCTAGACCCTTCATGAGAGAGGGGGATGGGGAGAGGGTTCTAAGGTAAATAGGGGCAGGCGGACTGAAGATGGATAGAGGAGAAGATAGGTGGTGAGGAGAGGAGAGTATAGGTGGGGAGGGGATAGGTCAGTCCGGGGAGGACAGACAGGTCAAGGAAGCGGGATCAACCTCACCCTCAGACCCGCAGACAAGGGAGGCGCAGTTGTAGTATGGCGCACTGACCTCTACATCGCCGAGGCCAAACGCCAACTCTCCGACACCACCACCTACCACCCCCTTGATCATGACCCCACTCCCGAGCACCAAACCATCATCTCCAATACCATCCATGACCTCATCACCTCAGGCGACCTCCCACCCACAGCCTCCAACCTCATTGTTCCCCAACCCCGCACCGCCCGCTTCTATCTCCTTCCCAAAATCCACAAACCCACCTGCTCTGGCCGACCAATTGTCTCCGCCTGCTCCTGCCCCACCGAACTCATCTCCACCTATCTGGACTCCATTTTCTCCCCCTTCGTCCAGGAACTCCCCACCTACTTCCATGACACCACGCACGCCCTCCACCTCCTCCAGAACTTCCAATTCCCTGGCCCCCAACACCTCATTTTCACCATGGACGTCCATTCCCTATACACCTGCATTCCTCATGCAGATGGCCTTAAGGACCTCCGCTTCTTCCTGTCCTGCAGGCCCGACCATTCCCCCTGCACCGACACCCTCATCCGCCTAGCCGAATTTGTCCTCACCCTCAACAACTTCTGTTGCGATTCCTCCCACTTCCTACAGACAAAGGGGGTGGCCATGGGTACCCACATAGGCCCAAGCTATGCCTGCCTCTTTGTAGGTTACGTGGAACTGGCCCCAAACCCCACCTCTTCCTCCGTTACATTGATGACTGTATCTGCGCCGCCTCTTTCTCCCCAGAGGAGCTCGAACAGTTCATCCACTTCACCAACACCTTCCACGCCAACCTCAAGTTCACCTGGGCCATCTCCAACACATCCCTCACCTTCCTGAACCCCTCTGTCTCCATCTCAGACAACCAGCTAGAAACTGATGCTTACATCAAGCCCACCAACTCCCACAGCTACCTAGGATACACCTCCTCCCACCCAACGCCACCCCCCTCCCTGCAAAGATTCCACCCCCTATTCCCAATTCCTTCGCTTCTGCCACATCTGTTCCCAGGTTGAGGCATTCCACTCCCGCACATCCCAGACTGCAACCCCCCCCCCCCCCCCCCCACAGCGGTCGAGAACACCCTTGACCGTGTCTCCCACATTTCCCGCCCCTGCAATAACCGCCCTAAGAGAATCCCCCTCGTCGTCACGTACCACCCCACCAACCTCCGGATACAACACATCATCCTCCGACACTTCGGCCATCTACAAACTGACCCCGCCACCCAAGACATTTTTCCATCCCCACTCTTGTCTGCCTTCCGGTCAGACCACTCTCTCTCCGTGACTCCCTTGTCTGCTCCACACTTCCCTCCAACCCCTCCACACCCGGCACCTTCCCTTGCAACTGCAGGAAGTACTACACTTCCCCCCCCCCCACACCACCTCCCTCACCCCCATCCCAGGCCCCAAGATGACTTTCCATATTAAGCAGATGTTCACCTGCACATCTGCCAATGTAGTATACTGTATCCACTGAACCCGGTGTGGCCTCCTCTACATTGGGGAAACCAAGCGGAGGCTTGGGGACCGCTTTGCAGAACACCTCTGCTTGGTTTGCAATAAACAACTGCACCTCCCAGTCGCGAACCATTTTAACTCCCCCCTCCCATTCCTTAGACGACATGTCCATCATGGGCCTCCTGCGATGCCACAATGATGCCACCCGAAGGTTGCAGGAACAGCAACTCCTATTCCGCTTGGGAACCCTGCAGCCCAATGGTATCAATGTGGACTTCACAAGCTTCAAAATCTCCCCCTCCCTCACTGCATCACAAAACCAGCCTGGCTCATCCCGCCTCCCTAAACTGCTCTTCCTCTCACCTATCCCCTCCTCCCACCTCAAGCTGCGCCTCTATTTCCCACCTACCAACTACATCCTGCTTCCTTGAGCTCTCCGTCCTCCCCGGACTGACCTATTAACTTGTTGAATTCTGCACGCCTGTCTAATCCCAGATAACCTTAGATTTTTGTTTGACAAAGAATCAATCTACCTCAGCCTTAGAAATAAAATTTCACTCAACGCTGTCATAAAATGATGACCTCTGACTTGTGAAACTGTCTTCTCTTTTATAGTTTGGCACTTGCTCACAAAAGGAATCAGCCCAAAAGCCTAGATAGCACATTTAGGCCCAAAGCGTCAGCTTTCCTGCTTCGAAGATACTGCTTCGCCCGCTGTGTTCATCCAGCTCCACACCTTGTTATCTCAGATTCTCCAGCATCTGCAGTTCCTGTTATCTCTGATCCTAAGAGCCTAAATGTCTTCAATACATCAATTAGGTCACTCTTCTAAACTCCAAAAATAACCTACATCTATCCAACCTGTCCTCTAAGAAAACTTGCTCATTTCTAGACATCAATCTAATAAACCTCCTCTGAACAGTCTCCAATAGGCTCATACCCTTTGTTAACAAAGATAACCAAAACTCCACCTTTGCATTATGATGGCTGGTGTAATACTCTTTATTTGTCTGGATGATCCCAGTCTCAACAACACACTGCGCATCCAGTTCAAAGCAGTCTATACTATAATATCGGTGCCGTATTGATTGAATAATGTTCTTTGGTATTTGCCTCTGATATTTTAACTGTAGGCCTCCCACTATTGATTGTGGGTAATATTATTTTTTGTTCTGCTCAGGTATTCATCTTCCATGAAGAGCCTTGGTAACAAGTTTATGCACCTTACAAACTACAGTGTGAATAAACTAAATGCTGAGTACAAGCCCAACAGCGATGGAAAGCTCTGTCAAGGTCATAAATGGTAAGAGTGTAGGTTTCCTGGGGATCTGTCTTAAATCTGAACTTATTGGCTATGCCTAGGAAAAGCTGGTGTATTCGAACTATGATGGTGTATGTACACAACTCCATTGTGTGTTAATGCCAACAGTTTCTTAATTAGGTTTTGTGCTGCTGACTCTTTGCAGGTTGGTGGCATCGCGCATCTCCCCCAACCTTAGTATTTCTTAATCGTCACTGCTAATTTCAGACTTTGTTGTGTTTTCAGTCTGCCTTCTCTGCTGTTTGTAAGATTTTTCATCTATTATTAATGCTAAGATTGTGTACCTGTGAATTTTCTTTGTTTTCCTCACTGCTATGCACAGTATCCTTCTGTCCTGTATTTTTCATTCTGCTGAAATTGAGGCAGCATTCAAATCTCCTTGTCTCCCTTTTTTGCAATCTACAGACTTCTTCAAAACACAATAATATTATTCCTGGAGTATACAGATCGAAAGTTTTGTGGTTCAGTTCATGGCCTGAGTTAATATTTTGCTGTATTTAATATGTAGGAGCCTTAAGGCATTGTGGGCGTATCTGAGTCAGAAGGGAGTGAGGACTGACCTGTTGTGGGAACAAATAAAGGATGTGATCATCAAAACCATAATTGCGTGAGTAATCAGAACAGTCTTTATGGAGAATAACCATAAACTTCAAGAATTAGAGATTTCAAATCCAGTTCTCCTGTCATTCTTAAATAAAGGTTAGCACTTTGCATGTTAGTATGTTGTGAGGAGGAGCGCTTTTATGTTAGATGGTTTTTTTTCTTCAAAAGGTGCATTTTTATCAAATTAAACATTGAGCAGACTGGGGTTAAAATTTCTCCCCCAACTACAAAATGTAGCTCCTCACACTCACCTGGATTAAACTCTGTTTGCCCTTTCTCTTTACCATTGAAGACATTTAAGAGGCACCTAGATGGGTACATGAAGAATAGGAAGGGGATAGAGGGATACAGGTTTGTTTTTAGGGCATGACAGTCAGCACAGACTCGGAGGGCCGAAGGGCCTGTTCCTGTGCTGTTTATCTACATTTTCTCTCCAATGCAACTGAACTATATCCTGCCGTCTCCTTTGACAACCTTCAACTGTCCACAGCTCCAACTATCTTTGTATCATCTACAAACCTACTAACCAATCCATGTACATTCATCCAAGTCATGTACATATTATCACAAACAGCCAAGGTCCCAGTATGGATCTCTGTGGAACACCAGTAGCCACGTACCAGAAAAACACCCTTCCACCATTACCCTCTGCCTTCTGTGGACAAGCCAATGCTGAATCCAAGTGGCCCAATTCACCATGGATCCCCTGCATCGTAACCTTCTGGATGACCTACCAAGAGGCACCTTGTCAAAATCCATGGCAACGTCCACGGCTTTTCTAAATGCACATAAATCTTTTCCCTAAGAATTCTCTCCTAAAGAACCACTGATGAGAGACTCACTGGTCTGTAGTTTCCTGGATTATCCCTATTTCCCCTCTTGAACAGAGGAGCAACGTTAGCTAGTTGCCAGTCCTCCAGGACCTCTCCAGTGGCTAGTGAGGATGCAAAGACCTTAGCCAAGGCCGAGCAATCTCCTCTTTTGCCCCTCTCGATAACCTGGGTAGATACCATTGGGCCTTTGGCACTTATCCACCTTAATGCTCTTCAGAAGACCCCAACACCACTTATTTCTTGATCTCAAAATGCCCTAGCATATTAGCATGCTGGATACTACCCTCACTATGCCCCATATCCTTCTCCTGGGTGAATACCAATGCAAAGTACTCATTTAGGATCTTGTCCACATCTTTTGCCCTCAAGCATAAGCTCCTTCTGTTGTCTTAATTGGCCCCATCTTCTACCTAGTTATCTTCTTGTTTTTAATGTGTCTGTAGAATGCTTTGAGATTCTCTTTAACAGACTTGCCAATATCATTTCATGGTTTCTTCTAGCTGTCCTAATTCCGGGCTTGAGATCTTTCCTGCTTTCTTTATGTTCCTCATTGGTCCTGTCTGATTTTAACTTCCCATGTGTGTTATATGCTTTTTTTTTCCTTTTGACTAAATTCATAACTTCTCTCATTATCCAAAGGTCCCTTACCTTGCCATCCTTGCCCTTCCTCCTTATTGGAACATGCTGATCCTGAACTTTCATCAGGTCTTCAAACAATTCTCCGATGTCAAAAGTGGACTTGCCTGATAACAGCTTCTCTCAACTAATGCTCCTTGGCTCTTGCTTAATACTGCCCTTAATTTGCCCTCCCACAATTTAGTACCTTCCCACCAGCTCCTGACTTATCCTTAGTCAAAGCTTGAACTTAGCATTCAGATTGACTTTGTGAAGTACTTTAGGTTGTTTTACCATGTCAGAGTCCAATTTTTGCCATCAGTTCCTGCCTTAGGTTGTGTTGGCTTGTTTAGATGGTAGTACTTGTGCTTTAAAGCTGAAAGGTTACAGTGTCAAGCCTTTGTCAGATCTAAGTATGTAAGGCTAACTCTCCAGGTCAAGGTTGAAAGAATGTATTGTTTGAAATACTATCTTTTAGTCAAGATGGTCTCTGCTAATGTCTTGGGTACATGTGAGAAGATCCCATTATATTGTTCAGAGCAGCGGAAAAGGTTTTGAGTTTTGGGAAATGTTCCCCTTTCAGCCAGTGCCTCTAAATAAAGGCCAAGTTAACTAGTCATACACCTTATTGGTAATTGCTTTTGTAACTGCTGTTAAACTCCAGAATACTTCCTTCTATTAGTTGACTTGTGGTCTTATACCCAGAGGGCTTAAATCGAATGTCGTCTTCAGGGGGATCACGAGCTGACAAATATTGGGATCAGGGTATTTAGTCCTCCATTTTATAGCTCACCTTTATTTTTTATCATCCTTGTGTTTCTAGATTTATAATGGAATCATCCTCTGTAGATTTGTCATGCTACAGTTGTTCTCCTCTTCCAATGGTAATGCAGCATAGATGCACATAATAAGTCAAGGGGAGCATCAGATACTAAACAGGCAGTAGGAAAGCAGTTAAGCAAGGTTAAAAAGGTGAGTTTTTAATGAAGGATTCCTGCGGGAGAGAGAAATATCAAGCTCCTACAGGTTTAGCTGAAGAGTTTCAGACTCCAGGGGTCTACATGTGGATTTTTTAAATCTGTTATCTTGTATTTTTAATGTTTACATATGTACGAGATCAGTGGAAGGGCAAAGTTGACTGGGTTTTCTGGCATACTAAAATCTGTTAGTTCTGTCAGGCTCTTAAATTATAGATAATCTTGTTTTGGAGTTAAAATTTCCTTCTTGTTTTCATTGGCGATTGTGCAAGACTAGTACAATGGAAAGATGGATTCCATTATTTGACAAATTTGCATTGGCGTCTGCGGAATAAAAGCGAAAGTGACAAATGGTATTTTGTAATGACTGCACAGGATGCCACATGGCAAGCAAAAGGAGTAATTATTTCATGGTATGGTGAGCTCTTAAAGGGGCATTTAAAAATTGTATTTTAAATTTGTACTGTATCGTTTACTGGTCACTGGATGGGCCCCATTTTGTAATGATTAAATTTTTCATTATAATTTGTATTGGTGCTAAGTTGAGCCACAGGCAGTTCAACTCAGCTGGTCAAAGCAGATGTTTATACTTCACACAGACCTCCTCTCATTCTTAAATTGCCTCTCCTCACCCTGCCCCTTTCTCCTTCATCTATACATTGTAACACAATGATATCTATTGCAGCTACTGCAGACACATCTCCATTCTGAGCACACTTTGTCAATACATCCCTCCTGAAATTCTTCAATTGATGTGTAATGACCTTTTTTTTTAAATCCAGTTACGCTCTCTGTACTGGGTTTGTCCATAACACTTCAAACATTTATTAGGTCTTAATTACTTTGAACATGGTGAGGATCTCAAAGAATGCATGTTTGTTCTTTTTTCTTTTCTAGCCCAAGGAAATAAAACCAATGGTTACTTTCCTATTGCACCAAGTAGGAATTCAGCAAGGCTAAAATGCTCAGTACCTTGATTAATGATTGGTAGCCCCTTCACTTCATTCCCTTGTGTATATTGCAAAATTTCCCAATGGAATGTGCAGAAATAGATTGCTATGAAATGTATCAACCCCAGAAGGAACATTTGATGTTTTCCACACTTAAGACAGGAAATCGTTCTTAGTCTCTGTCTGTCTGTAAAGGTGAGAAAGACAGTGGGACTGTCTGATTGTAAAATATTTGCATAAAAATTTGGATTTTGTTTTTTGAAAAGTTCCACATTCTTTGGAAGGTAAAGTTGAGGTTTCTTTTTAAATTTGACCATTTATTGATGATCTGTCCCTTGTTCTGCAGCTCTGAGTCTTATGTGAACAGCCAAATACATTTATATGTACGGAATCGTTACACTTGTCACGAACTCTTTGGATTTGACATCATGCTTGATGAGAACCTGAAGCCGTGGGTTCTAGAAGTCAACATCTCTCCAAGGTGCCTGTATAACTATTTAAATAATCAATCACAAGGGTTGACAACTAGGAGCAGGACTAGACCATTTGACCCCTTAAGCAAGTAACTGAAAGCTTATTATAGGCACAATTGTAAATGTTGACCTAGCTTGACTTCCAAATATCATTAGTGAATAAAGGGGGGAAAAAAATAGCTGTTAGGTCTAAAGCAATAAAGATTTTTATGACTTTCCCTTATGACACAAAGCAGGTAAGATTGCCCTAACTGAGGTAATCAGTGAATGAAATTTGAAAAAAAAACTAAGAACTACAGGTGTTGAAAGTCAAAAACAAAATCCAGAGTTGCAGGAAAAGCTCCAGTCTGGCAGCATCTGTGGAGAAAATGCAGAATTAACAGTTCGAGTTCAGTGACCCTTCTTGAGAACTCAAAGCTTTCTGATATATAAAGCCCTAGCAAAACTGGATTCATTCCGTATCGGGGGCAAACTTTCTGCTGGTTAGAGTCATGATTGGTATGTAGGAAGATGGTTGTTTATTGGAGGTCAGTCATCTGAGCTCCAGGACATTTCCTCAGGGTAGAGTCTTGGGTCCACACATCTTCAGCTGCTTCATCAATGAGCTTCCCTCCATCATAATATCAGAAGTGGGGACGCTCGCCGATGATTGTGCAGCGTTCTGCATCATTCACAACTCTTCAAATGTTGAAGCAGTTCATATTCAAATGCAACAAGACCTGGGCAATGTCGACGCTTGGGCTGACAAGTGGCAAGTAACATTCACACTAGACAAATGTCAGGCAATGAATATCCACAATAAGAGACAATCTAATTGTCGCTCCTTAACATTTAATAGTGTTACCATCACTGAATTCAATGCTATCAACATCCTTGAGGTTACCATTGACCAGAAACTCAACTGGACTTGTCACATATACACAGTGGCTACAAGACCTGGTCAGAAGCTAGGAATACTGTGGCAAGTAACTCACTTCCTGACTCTCCATCGACAAGGCACACATCAGGAGTGTAATGAAATACTCCCCACTTGCCCAGATGGGTCCAGTTCCAGTAACACTCTTGGAGTTTGACACCATCCAGGACAAAGCAGCCCACACGATTAGCACCACATCCACAAGCATCTATTCCCTTCTTCATCAATGCTCAATAGCAGCGTGTACTATCTACAAGATGCACTACAAAATTCTCCAGCAATCTTCAGACAGCACCTTCCAAACCTATGACCATTTCCATATAGAAGGACAAGGGCAGCAGATGCATGGGGGAAATCCTCTACCTGCAAGTTTCCCTCCGTGCCAGCCGCCACCCTGAGTTGCAAATATACCACTGTTTTCTCTGTTGACACTGGGTCAAAATCATGGAATCCCCTTCCCTCAGGCCATTGTGGGTACACGAACTGCAGTGGTTCAAGGTAGCAGCTCACCACAACTTTCTCACCAGCATCTAGGATTGCGCAATAAAATTCTGGCCAGCCAGTGATTTTGACCTAATTGGTCTATGTCAGTGTTCATACTCTATTCAGGTCTTCATACCCACTCCATTAATATACCATGGTTGTTCCTTTCAGCATTATTTAATTTGCACTTCTCCTTAAATGAATCCATGCTATTTACCTCAACCACTGTGCTAGTGACTTCCAGGGGAGGCGATGGCCTAGTGGTATTATCACTGGCCTGTTAATCCAGAGACCCAGGTAATGTTATGGCGAAACCAAAAGAGCTGTGGATGCTGGAAATCAGAAACCAGTTCTCAGGAAGGGTCTCTGAACCCAAAATGTTAACTCTGATTTCTGCCCGGATGTAGCCAGACCTGCTGAGCTTTTCCACCAATTTTTGTTTATGTTTCTAATATTCTAGGACTTGGATTCGATTCCCACCACAGTAAATGGTGAAATTTAAATCAATAAAAATCTGGAAATGGGTGTCTAATGATGACCATGAAACCATTGTCGATTGTCGGAAAAACGCACCTGGTTCACTGATGTCCTTCAGGGAGGAAAATTGGCATCCTTACCCGGTCTGGCCTACATGTGACTTCAGGCCCTCAGCAATGTGGTTGACTTTTAACTGCCCTGTGAGCAGTTAGGAATGGGCAATAAATGCTGACCTAGCCAGTGACACCCACATACCACGAATAACAAACCTACTACTGGAATTGAGACCTAAAGACAACATTAGCTGGGAGGGGGAGATAAGTGACCTTACTTCACCAGCCACTGTTCCCCTTCTTCGTGAAAGGTATTACAGATTACAATGAAAGTAAAGCTGCACTGTTTTTTCCCCACTGCTGCTATTGTCAAATATATTCAGTCTGGGACCTCTGTGGTCCCAACTATATTGGTATGTATTGCCAGTGTGTATCTTATGCAGTCATTCCAAAGCATCTCTGCAATAGTCCCATTGAGCGAAAGGACTAGTAGAAACAGCTGTGAACCTGACACTGAATTATCACTCCTGGCTCAGTTCCTGTGCTATTAGCCCAGACAGCTAAAGTCCAATAATAGATAGCTGCCTGGAAGAATGATGGCAACAAATTCTGTTGTACGTTTCAGAAATGAATTGAATCTTCGCTTCAAAGAACAACTTCTGTGGGGCATGAATGGGAGACTAATTTGATTAGTTAAATGGCTGTATGACTCTGTAACTGAGAGTAAGGCACATGGTTGAATGGAAGACAACTTCTGGTGTACTTAATCTAGTCTGCACACTGAAAGCCATTACCTTGGTCACGCAAATTTGACACCTCAGAAAAGTTAACCAGAAACAAAATATGTTTCAGAGATATCAGGAACTGCAGATGCTGGAGAATCTGAGATTACAAGGTGTAGAGCTGGATGAACACAGCAGGCCAAGCAGCATCAGAGGAGCAGGAAAACTGACATTCTTCAGAAGGTGGCGATGGGCCCGAAACTTCAGCTTTTCTGGTCTTCTGATGCTGCTTGGCCTGTTGTGTTCATCCAGCTCTACATCCTGTTATCACAAAATATCATGTATTACTTCTAATATTTGCAGTTCCACAGTACATATAAATTAGGAGAGGGAGTAAGACATTTGTTGCCTCAAGCCTACTTGCCTCTTCAAAATGTGATAACTGACTTGGTTGTGACCTCGGCTGCATATTTCCACTTCCTTCTGGTAGCTTTTGAATTCCTTGGTCAAAAATCTATCAACTTTCTGACTCCAAAAACCTGTCTGCTGTCTACAGACACAAGTTGGGAATATGATGAACACTCTCCACTTATCTTGTTGAGTACAGCTCCAACCAAAACCCAAGAAGCTTGACTCTCTACAGGTCAAAAACCCACTTTATTGGCACCGCATCCACTAACATCCCCTTCCTTCTGCAGTATTCAGTAGCAGCAGTATGTTCTATCTACCAGTGATAATGGGAACTGCAGATGCTGGAGAATCCAAGATAATAAAATGTGAGGCTGGATGAACACAGCAGGCCCAGCAGCATCTCAGGAGCACAAAAGCTGACTTTTCAGGTCGAGACCCTTCATCAGAGAGGGGGATGGGGTGAGGGTTCTGGAATAAATAGGGAGAGGGGGAGGCGGACCGAAGATGGACAGAAAAGATGATAGGTGGAGAGGAGAGTATGGGTGGGGAGG
The DNA here is from genome assembly GCF_030684315.1 of Stegostoma tigrinum. Taxonomy (NCBI): domain Eukaryota; kingdom Metazoa; phylum Chordata; class Chondrichthyes; order Orectolobiformes; family Stegostomatidae; genus Stegostoma; species Stegostoma tigrinum. The sequence goes on from NC_081360.1 coordinate 99,667,883, forward strand.
TAGGGAGGGGATAGGTCAGCCCAGGGAAGACAGACAGGTCAAGGAGGTGGGATCAGGTTAGTAGGTAGGAGATGGAGGTGCGGCTTGGGGTGGGAGGAAGGGATGGGTGAGAGGAAGAAAAGGTTAGGGAGGGAGAGACGGATTGGACTGGTTTTGGAATGCAGTCGGTGGAGGGGACGAACTGGGCTGGTTTTGGGATGCGGTGGGGGAAGGGGAGATTTTGAAGTTGGTGAAGTCCACATTGATACCATTGGGCTGCAGGGTTCCTAAGCGGAATATGAGTTGCTGTTCCTGCAACCTTCGGGTGGCATCATTGTGGCACTGCAGGAGGCCCATGATGGACATGTCATCTAAAGAATGGTCCCTCACACGCCGCCCCCGCCACAACTGCCCAAAGAGGATCCCCCTTGTTCTCACACACCACCCCACCGACCTCCGAATACAACGCATCATCCTCCGACACGTCTGCCATCTACAATCCGACCCCACCACCCAAGACATTTTTCCATCCCCACCCTTGTCTGCTTTCCGGAGAGACCACTCTCTCCGTGACTCCCTTGTTCGCTCCACACTGCCCTCCAACCTCACCACACCGCGCACCTTCCCCTGCAACCGCAGGATATGCTACACTTGCCCCCACACCACCTCCCTCACCCCTATCCCAGGCCCCAAGATGACTTTCCATATTAAGCAGAGGTTCACCTGCACATCTGCCAATGTGGTATACTGTATCCATTGTACCTGGTGTGGCTCCCTCTACACTGGGGACACCAAGTGGAGGCTTGGGGACCGCTTTGCAGCACACCTCCGCTCGGTTAGCAATAATCAACTGCACCTCCCAGTCGCGAACCATTTCCACTCCCCCTCCCATTCTTTAGATGACATGTCCATCATGGGCCTCCTGCAGTGCCGCAATGATGCCACCCGAAGGTTGCAGGAACAGCAACACATATTCTGCTTGGGAACCCTAATCTCCCCTCCCCCCACCGCATCCCAAAACCAGCCCAGTTCGTCCCCTCCCCCCACTGCACCACACAACCAGCCCAGCTCTTCCCTTCCACCCACTGCATCCCAAACCCAGTCCAGCCTGTCTCTGCCTCCCTAACCTGTTCTTCCTCTCACCCATCCCTTCCTCTCACCCCAAGCCGCACCTCCATCTCCTACCTACTAACCTCATCCCTCCTCCTTGACCTGTCTGTCTTCCCTGGACTGACCTATCCCCTCCCTACCTCCCCACGCATACTCTCCTCTCCACCTATCTTCTTTTCTCTCCCTATTTATTCCAGAACCCTCTCCCCATCCCCCTCTCTGATGAAGGGTCTAGGCCCAAAACGTCAGCTTTTGTGCTCCTGAGATGCTGCTGGGCCTGCTGTGTTCATCCAGCCTCACATGTTCTATCTACCAGATGCGTTGCAGAAATTCACCAAGGCTCCTTAGGCAGGATCTTCCAAACTCTCCTCCAGTACCATCTGGCAAAATGAGGGCAACAGGTATGTGGGAACATAACACTTTCAAGTTCCCTGCCAAACCACTCCTCATCCTGACTTGGATATATGTTGCCATTCCTGTATATCCCTAGTTCAAAATTCAGGGACTCCATTCCTAATGGCATTGTCCGTTTATCTCCGTTAAATGAACTGCAACGGTTCAAGAAGGCACAACCCTATCATGAGCGCAACTAGGAATGAGTAATAAGTGCTGACCTACCCAGTGATGCCCACAATCCATGAATGAATTTTTTTTAAGATACCTCATTTGTCTACTATTTGCACATCGAAGATCTGATGTGGAATGCACTGCATATACAAGTGATTAAAGAGGATAATGTTCTAAAGGGAATTGGGGACACTACGTAAGAGATAACCAGGTTTGGAGCTGGATGAACACAGCAGGCCAAACAGCATCAGAGGAGCAGGGAAGCTGACATTTTGGGCCTAGACCTTCCTTCAGAAGAAATCTGGCTTTTTGGAGTCATCTGTGCTGTATAATTATTGCATTGTTATCACCCTGCAGTCTGATCCAGTATCCCCAGGCCCAATTTACTATGTGTCACAAAGCAGAAGGTTAATGCTATTTGAGCATAAATTGCTGAATGCTTTCAACTAATGTTCAATAAAAATGCAGTCCATGGAACTGTCTTTTTCGAAAATATTTATTTTTATCAAGATTTGGCATATTTGTTAAATCCTAAAATACTTAAGTAGACAAACCTATTGCTCTTTTTTTGTATTGAATTTATTTTATTGCTGAATCAATGTAATCTTTATTCCTCTTCCACTCAGCTTACATTCAAATTCCACACTGGATATAACCATTAAGGGACAGATGATTAGCGACCTCCTGAATCTGGCTGGATTCATTATTCCCAGTAAGGATGAGGTAACTCCGACCATAAAAAGGTAAAAAGGCACAATCTGTTCCTCAAATACTTGCTGCCATGATGAATGAAATTACTTGGTTCCTGGACACTGACCAAGAAACATGTGACAGCATTTTCAGTTCATATTTCAAGTAAAATGAACAGTTATATACTTTATGATAAATACTTGAAACTATATCACATTTGGTTCTTAGTTGCCTGAGTGGGTGGCTTGCTGCAATAAGTGGTTGGGTTTGTGTGGTGTTGCTTAGAAAATAGGTACCATTCCAGGTTACTGAGTAAACTACAGCATTTAAAAGTGAGTTGATATGAGCCCTTGTGGATGCAGTGGTAGTGCCCCTACACCTGAAGCAAGAGGGCCGAGTTCAAGTCCCACCTGCCGCAGAGGTGCATGGTAACATTTCTGAACACCTTGATTGGAAAGACAGGTTAATAAAGGGGAAAAAAAATGGGCTGGTGAGGAAGTTTTGAGAAACAATTATTTCGGATGGGACTACTCCTTCTGTCCCAGTGTAGAAAGGCGGGTTGATTAGGACATGTCAGCACGGATTAAAAAAAGGGAAATGATGTTTAAGTAATTTGCTACGATTTTTAGTTTGAAGATGTAACAAAGAGCTGATAAGGGCAAACTTGTTGATGACGTACGCATGGATTTCCAAAGTGTTTGTTGTAGTGCCTCACAGCAGACTTGTGAAGAAAATTACAGGTCATGATATGAAAGGGAAAGTAGAATCATGGAAACAAAATTGGTGGAGTGATAACAAACAGATTAATGGTGAATTGATACTATTGGGGCTGGTGGAATATTTTGAGTGGAGTTTCCCAGGGATCAGTATTGAGACTCTTGCTTTATCTGATTATGTACCGTGACGTCTGTGCTCGTATCAAGATCTTTGTTCGAGGCAGTCATCTTTCTGACTCTTCTGTATGACTCAAACTTGGTTTATGTACGACTGCCACTTCAAATCTGTTGAATGGAACCACGAACGTAGTTTTAAAAACATTCTCCATATCAGCTGGGAGGATGAGCTTACTAACATCAGCATCCTTGAAGCAATCGACAACACCAGCATCGAAGTCACAAACGTCCAAAACCAAATTCGCTGGGCCGGCCATGTGCTTAGGATGCCAGAGTTCCATCCACCGAAGTAAATCATCTTTGCCCATCTCAAGGAAGGCACTCGAGTGAGAGGAGAACAAAGGAAGCTTTTCAAAGACTACCGGAAGGCTTTCCTCCAGGAATACAACGTGGATTTCAACTTGTGGAAGGCCTGATATTTAATAGAAACAAACTTCAAGTTACCTCCTGTTTGAAGGAAAATTATGATTTAAGAACACTTGTCAGCAAGAGGAAATGCAAAATAGAGTCAGTGGAGGGAATGCCAGCAGTCTCAAAACCAAGGAACAATTCCACTTTCTGGAAACACCTGCCAAATGTGTGGATTGAGATGTTCTAGAATTGGGCTCATCAGCCATAAATGGACCCACAGAACCTATGACCAATGACACATTCCCGAGTACACAATTGTACTCATTAGTGTATGATTGATGACAATTAATGATTTGTATCTTGGTGTTGAGGGGACAGATTCAAAGTTGAAGATGACTTGGAATTGTAATGTAGGTGGACTACTGTGTAGAGCTGTAAAAGAACAGTAGATAGAGAGAAGTTGTTCCCACTCGGAAGAAAAGAGCTCAAAAGCATAGATTTTAACATGATGTATGAACAAAGTAATATGATATGAGAAAAAACTTTATCTGACTTCTATAGTTAGGGCATGGACTGGCACTTTGTGGAAATGTGATGAAGATCGTTTCAGTTGAGGCTTTGAAGTGGCATTAGTTGATTATTTAAATTAGAAGGGGATCTGGGGAAAATGAAGGAAATTAGCACGAGAATAGAATTGATGCAGGCACAATACTTCCTTCTGTGCTATATCAGTTGAGATTCTGTAATGCCCTTGAATATGAAAAATTAAGATTTTTTTTTCCTTTTGTTCTGTAGCACTTCATCTAGACCAAAGAACAATGAGCTTACCGCTGACGAGAAATTGAAGCGGGTTTACTACCTGAGTCAGAAATCACCACCTATGGTAATTTGCCTTTTCAGTACATGGTCAGAAGTGCAAAGAGAGACATTATTAGTACCTCTGACATAACTGTTCATCATTCACTACAGCTGGCAAATACTTCATTCAATTTGAGCTACCTAAATTCTGCTCTGTTGGTTTGGGTCATCTGTCAATTTGTACCATGACTAACTGCAGATAATTTGAGCTGGTGTCACAAGTTTGTTGCCCATTCTATTCAGTGGGGTGCATTATGAGCAAAAAATTGATTCATTTTTAACTTCCAGCAATGACTTTGTTTCATTTCCGAGACTCTTGAGTGAGTGGAGAAACAAAGGATGTTTTTGTTAAATCAGGAAGTAAGGAGATGACCACCTAGGTCTTGAATTTTTGAGATTGAAAAGGAACTACATGGTGCAGAGGTTTTTGTTACAACAGCAGGTAATGCTGTAAACATTCATTTCAACATTGGAGTATATAGAGTGATGTTGTACTTTTTCTGCATTTACTGTAAAGATGTTAAAGGATCTCACATCCAATATTTCCATCCCTTTTTTCTAAAAGGAAGATAAATTTGGCTACGGTTGTTGGTGCAGTCCTTTAGCAGCAGGGGTTATGGAATTGCTGATGTTATTCTCTGTTTCTCCAGTGCTGAGCAATTGTACCTCCAGCAAATTTTTGCCAGAACAATTTTTAAAAAGTAGTATTGAACTAGTCTATGCTTAGTAAGAATCCGTTCAGAGAAAATCCAAGGAACAGACAGACTACAATTAACTGTTTTTGCTGCAATTCCATGTCAGTATAGTTCAACCAATTAGCTTTGTCTTCTCAGGCATACAAAATAATGTCACATTTTTTCAAGTTTTTCTTGCATTAAAGTCCTGATGAGTACAAGACAAAAAAACCTGACTGTCTCCTTTCTAGCAAAATCCACAGTCTAAACATTACCTTAATACTCTTTACAAATGCTGATGATTTGTGCACTCCTCATTCTCTGCTTTGAAATCAGGCAGGGTGACAATTAAATTTTTGAACCACATTTTTGAATTTTTGTATCTGTCTTCCAGCGTTTCTATTCCTCTCTGCTGGACATTCTTACCCCAGATGATATCCGGATGTTAATGGAATCAGAGGATGAGTACAATCGACGAGGACAATTTGAGCGGGTGTTTCCCTGCCAACATTCATCCCGCTATCTCCGGTTCTTCGAACAGCCCCGTTACTTCAATATTTTGCTTGACTTATGGGAGCAAAAATATGGTCAGAACAGAGAGGCAGGTAATGTTTAAAAACATAGATTCAAAGTGATGTACAGTGTAGAAACAGACCCTTCGGCCCAACTTGTCCATGATAACCAGATATCCTAGATAAATCTAGTCCCATTTGCCAATATTTGAGCCATATCTCTCTCAAACTCTTCTTGTTCATGTACCCATCCAAATGCCTTTTAAATGTTGTAATTGTACCACCCTCCTCCATTTGTTCTGGCAGCTCATTCCATACATACACTACCCTCTGCATGAAAAAGTTGCCCCTTAGTTCCCTTTTAAATCTTGCACCTCTTACCTTAAACCTCCAGTTTTGGACTTGCCCACCCAGGGAAAAGATCTTGTCTATTTACCCCTATCCATGCCCCTCATAATTTTATCAACCTCTATAAAGTCACCCCTCAGCCTCCGATGCTCCAAGGAAAATAGCCCCAAGCCTGTTCAGCCTCTCCCTGTAGCTGAAACCCTCCAACCCTGGCAACATCCTTGTAAACCTCTTCTGAACGCTTTGAAGTTTCATGACATAGTTTTCCTATGGCAGGGAGACCAGATTTGCATGCAGTATTCCAAAACTGGCCTGACCAGTGTCCTTTACAGGCACAACATGACCTCCCAAATCCTAAACTCAATGCACTGACCAATCAAGGTAAGCACACCAAATACCACCTTTACTATCGTCGCTACCTGTGACTCCACTTTCAAGGAATTATGAACCTGCACTCCATGGTCTCTTCACCTAGCAACACTCCCCAGGACCTTACCGTTAAGTGAATAAGTTCAGTCTTGATTTGCCTTTCCAAAATGCAGCACCTCACAGTTATCAAAATTAAACTCCATCTCTCACTCCTTGGCCCATTAGCCCATCTGATCAAGATCCCGTTGTACACTCAGGTAATCTTCTTCACTGTCTACTACCCCTCCAATTTTGGTGTCATCTGCAAACTTACTAACCGTACCTCCCATTTCACATCCAAATAATTTATATAAATGATGGAAAGCAGTGGACCACCACCAATCCTTGTGGCACACCACTGGTCACTTGCCTCCTGTCTGAAAAGCAACCCCTCACCTCCACCTCCACCGCCACCCTCTGTCTTCTACCTTCTAGACAGTTCTGTATGCAAATGGATAATGCTCCTTGTATTCCATGTGATCTAACCTTGCTAACCAGCCTACAATGAGGAACCTTGGCAAACGTCTTACTGAAGTCCAGATAGATCATGTCTACCGTTCTACTCTCAACAATCCTCTTTGTTACTACTTCAGAAAACTCAATCGAGTTCATGAGGCACTATTTCCGGTACACAAAGCTATGTTGACCATCCCTAATCGGTCCTTGCCTTTCTAAATACTGCAAATCCTGTCCCTCAGGATTTCCTCCAACAACTTGCTCACCACCAATGTCAGGCTCACCAGGGTCTCTAGTGCCCTGGCTTTTCCTTACGACCTTTCTTTTGTAGTGGTACCATATTATCCAACCTCCACTCTTCTGGCACCTCACCTGTGGCTAACGATGATATAGATATCTCAGGAAGTGGCCCAACAATCACTTGCCACCAATTTCTAGAATGCACCTAATGAGGTCTTTGGGATTTGTCTACTTCATTGCGTTTTAAGCCGTCCAGCACCACTACCTGTGTCACTATTTATTTCCTCACATTCTGTATCTTCCATATCCTTCTCCACAGCGAACGCTGATGCAAAATACTCGTTTAGTATCTCCCCCATCTCCTGTGGCTCCACACATATGCAGCCTTCCTGATCTTTAAGCGACCCTATTCTCTCCCTTCTTACCCTTTTGTCCTTGATGTATTTGTAGAATCCCTTTGGATTCTCCATAACCCTATTTGCCACAGCTATCTCATGACACTTTTTTGGCCTCCTGATTTCCCTCGAGTAAAAGGCAATAGGAATGTACTTTTCTAAGGATTCACTCAAGTTCTGCTGTCTATACCTAATATGCTTCCTTCTTTCTCTTGACCAAAATCTTAATTTCTGTAGTCATCCAGCATTCCCTACACCTACCAGCCTTGCCCTTCACCCTAAATAAGAAAGTGTAGAGCTGGATGAACACAGCAGGCCAAGCAGCATCTCAGGAGCACAATAGCTGACATTTCAGGCCTAGACCCTTCATCAGAAATTGGGGGTGGGGGAGAGGGTGCTGAAATAAATAGGGAGAGAGAGGGAGGCGGATCGAAGATAGATAGAGGAGAACATAGGTGGAGAGGAGACAGACAAGTTAAAGAGGCAGGTATGGAGCCAGTAGAGGTGAGTGTAGTTGGGGACGTATGGCGGGGTAGGTCAGTCCGGGGAGGACGGACAGGTCAAGGGGGCGGAGGTTAGTAGGAAGGAAATGGGGGTGCAGATTGAGGTGGGAGAGGTGAGAGGAAAAACAGGTTAGGGAGGCGGGGATGAGCTGGGCTGGTTTTGGGATGCAGTGGGGGGAGGGGAGATTTTGAAGCTTGCTGCAGGGTTCCCAAGCAGAATATGAGTTGCTGTTCCTGCAACCTTCGGGTGGCATCGTTGTGGCACTGCAGAGGCCCATGATGGACGTGTCGTCTAAGGAATGGGAGGGGGAGTTGAAATGGTTCATGACTGGGAGGTGCAGTTGCTCCTAAGATGCTGCTTGGCCTGCTATGTGGATCCAGCTCTCTGTACACTTTGTTATCTCAGATTCTCCAGGATCTGCAGTTCCTATTTTCTCTTGCCCTTCACCCTAACAGGAACATACTTCTCTGGACTCTCATCTCATTTTTGAAAGCTTCTCATTTTCCAGCTGTCTCTTTACCTGCAAACATCTGCCCCCAATCAACTTTTGAAAGCTCATGCCTAATACCATTAAAATTGGCCTTCCTCCAATTTAGAACATTTAACCTTTTCGATTCGGTCTATCCTTTCCCATCGCTATTTTAAAACTAGTAGAATAATGGTTGCTGGCTGCAAAGTGCTCCACCACTGACACCTCTGTCACCTGCCCTGCTGTATTTCCCAAGATTAGGTCAAGTTTAGCACCTTCTCTAGTAGGTAATATCCATGTGCTGAATCAGAAAATTTTCTTGAACATATTTAACAAATTCCTCTCCATCCAAATCCTTAACGCTGTTGCAGTCCCAAGTCTATCTTTGGAAAGTTTAAATCCCCTGTCATAACCACCCTATCATTTATACAGATCACTGAGATCTCCTTGCAAATTTATTTCTCAATTCCACCCAAATAACTTCCCTGGACGTATTCCCAGAAATATCCTCCCCAAATACAGCTGTAGTGTTATCCCTCAGGAAAAAAACGCCACTCTCCCTCCTCTTTTGCCCCCCTTTTCAGTCCTTCCTGCAGCATCTGTATCCTGGAACATTAGCTGCCAGCCCTTTCCATCCCTGAGCCAGGTCTCTGTAATTGCTATGATATCCCAGTCCCATGTTCCCGATCATGCCCTGAGTTTATCTGTTAAGCTTCTTGCATTGAAATAAATGCAGTTTAATTTATCAGTCCTACCTCATTCTCTGCTTTGTTCTTGCCTTCTCTGACTGTTTGACTTGCTCCTTTTCCCACTGTACTAGAATATAGAATATTACAGCACAGTACAGGCCCTTCGGCCTTCGATGTTGTGCCGACCTGTCGTACCAATCTGAAGCCCATCTAACCTACACTATTCCATGTACGTCCATATGCTTGTCCAATGACGACTTAAATGTACCTAAAGTTGGCGAATCTACTACCGTTGCAGGCAAAGCATTCCATTCCCTTACTACGCTCTGAGTAAAGAAACTACCTCTGACATCTGTCCTATATCTTTCACCCCTTAATTTAAAGCAATGCCCCCTCATGCTCGCCGTCACCATCCTAGGAAAAAGGCTCTCCCTATCCAACCCTCTGATTATTTTATATGGCTCAATTAAGTCACCTCTCAACCTTCTTCTCTCTACCGAAAACAGCCTCAAGTCCCTCAGCCTCTCCTCGTAAGACAAAGAAGAACAAAGAAACTTACAGCACAGGAACAGGCCCTTCGGCCCTCCAAGCCTGTGCCGATCAAGATGCTCTGTCTAACCAGTCATCTATTTTCTAACGCTCTGTGTCCATTTGCTCCCTGTCCAAATATATCTTAAAAGACGCTAACTTGTCTGCATCTACCACCTTTGCTGGCAACGCATTCCAGGCACCCACCACCCTCTGTGTAAAGAACTTTGCACGCATATCTCCCTTAAACTTTCCTCCTCTCACTTTAACTCATGACCCCTAGTAATTGAGTCCCCCACTCTGGGGGGAAAAAGCTTCTTGCTATCCACCCTGTCTATACCCCTCATGATTTTGTAGACCTCAATCAGGTCCCCCCTCAATCTCTGTCTTTCTAATGGAAATAATCCTAATCTACTCAACTTCTCTTCATAGCTAGCACCCTCCACACCAGGCAACATCCTGGTAAAACTCTGCACCCTCTCCAAAGCATCCACATCCTTTTGGTAATGTGGCGACCAGAACTGTGCACAGTACTCCAAATGTGGGCGATCCAAAGTCCTATACAACTGCAACATGACCTGCCAACTCTTGTACTCAATACCCCATCCAATGAAGGAAAGCATGCCATATGCCGCCTTGACCACCCTACTGCCCTGCATTGTCACCTTCAGGTGACAATGGACCTGAACACCCAGATCTCTCTGCTCATCAGTTTTCCCTAGGACTTTTCCATTTACTGTATAGTTTGCCCTTGAATTTGATCTTCCAAAATGCATCACCTCACATTTGCCCAGATTGAACTCCATCTGCCATTTATCTGCCCAAATCTCTAGTCTATCTATATTCTGTTGTAATCTCTGACAGTCCCCTTCACTATCAGCTACTCCATCAATCTTAGTGTCATCTGCAAACTTGCTGATCAGACCACCTATGCCTTCCTCCAGATAACTTACATATATCACAAACAACAGTGGTCCCAGCACAGATCCCTGTGGAACACCACTGGTCACAGGACTCCAATTTGAGAAACTCCCTTCTACTACTACCCTCTGTCTCCTGTTGCCCAGACGATATCACAGCCGCACTGAAGGAGGGCCCCACGGAGGACTCAAGCAGTGAGGCAATATGTGTAGAACTCAGAACTAGGAAGGATGCAGTAACAATGTTGGGGCTGTACTACAGGCCTCCCAACAGCGAGCATGAGATAGAGGTACAAATATGTAAACAGATAATGGAAAGGTGTAGGAGAAACAGGGTGGTGGTGATGGGAGATTTTAATTTTCCCAACATTGACTGGGATTCACTTAGTGTTAGGGGTCAAGATGGAGCAGAATTTGTACGGTGTGTCCAGGAGGGTTTTCTAGAGCAGTATGTATGTAGTCTCAGGAAGGGGCCATACTGGACCTGGTGCTGGGGAATGAACCTGGCCAGGTAGTTGATATTACAGTAGGGGACTACTTTGGAGATAGTGACCACAATTCTGTAAGTTTTACAGTACTCATGGACAAGGATAGGAGTGGTCCTAAAGGAAGAGTACTAAACTGGGGGAAGGCCGACTATACCAAGATTCAGCAGGATCTGAGGAATGTAGATTAGGAGAAACTGTTTGAAGGTAAATCCACATTTGACATGTGGGAGGCTTTTAAGGAGAGCTTGATGAGCGTGCAGGAGAGACATGTTCCTGTGAAAATGAGGAATAGAAAAGGCAAGATTAGGGAGCCATGGATGACAGGTGAAATTGTGAGACTAGCCAAGGGAAAGAAGGAAGCATACATGAGGTCTCGGCTGTTGGGGAAACAATGGCACATTGGAATTAATCGTATAGTGACATTACCAAAGTCCAGGGTAATGTTCTGGGAATACGGGTTCAAATTCCACAGTGGTAGTCAGTGAAATCTGAATCCAATATAAATAAAATCTAGCAGTAACCATGAAATTACTGTTGATTGGTGGGGGGAGAAGTATCCTATTTGGTTCACTAAAGTCTTTCCTCACCTGGACCTACATGTGACTCCAGACCCACACATTACGGTGGACTATGGTGGAGGTAGCTATTACAAAGGAGCATAGTTTTAAAGTGAGTGGAGGGTCAGAGGTAGGTTCTTTATTCAGAATGGTAGGGGCTTGGAACGCATTGCTGGAGAGGGTAATGAAGTCGGCCTCATTCGGGGAATTTAAGTGGCTATTAGATAGGCATATGGGTAATAGTATAAGATAGGGATGGAGGCTAGATAGACCTTAGGATTAGGGTAAAAATTTCACACCACAACATGGGCCAAAGGGCCTGTACTATGCTGTACTGTTCTATGTTCTATTCTGATGAAGCTGTTGAATTCTTATCACTGTCTCCATTGCTTGAATGCACCTCAATGTTGAAAAGGTAGTTTGTGCTGATTCCTGAAGGTGGTTGAGTAATGGGGACAGCCTGAAGGAGGTTGGTATCTTCAGCTTTGAAAAGAAGCATCCTAATGTTGTGAGCCTACTGGGTGGCATAGAAAAGGCCCGGCTGGAGCATTGGTTTAAAGTGAACTCTGGTTTAATAGAAGAATGTGAGTGCAAACTAGTTTTGAAAGTAATTTCAGGATTTTTAAAAATTCAAATAGTCTTGTGGGAAGTGTGACTGGAACAAACAACTCTGAAGTAATTCAGAAAACCTTTGGGAGAGTGAATGTGTGTGGTTGCTGGGACGGCGTGGTGGATGAACTAAAATTGACTAAGTATCATCTGTATCTTGCATTGTTAACTCAGTTTGTACTTTCACATGCTTTTAGTCACCTGTGCTGCAATAAATCATTTGTTTTAAATGCTGAATCAATGGTACCGATTTAGGATCTTCTGTATGACTGGGGGAGGTGGAACCTGTACAAATTGGACCGATGAAAGGAGTCATAGCAGGAGGGAGCAAGGGCAAAAACGAAAGATAGAAAAGGGAATAAAAGAAGTGATAGGCAAACAAACCAAGGATAAAATTCAAACAGGGCTATTGAGAAAAATAAGAATGAGACCAACAATGTTAAAAGACAAGCAGATAGGTGTGGACGCATTGGTAATTATTTTCCAAGGTTCTATAGATTCAGGATCAGTTCCTGCGGATTGGAGGGTGGCAAATATTGTCCCACTTTTCAAGAAAGGAGGGAGAGAGAAAACGGGAAATTATAAACCAGTTAGCCTGATGTTAGTGGTGGGAAAGATGCTGGAGTCAATTATAAAAGATGAAATTACAACTCATGGATAGCAGTAACAGGATAGGTCAGAGTCAGCATGGATTTACGAAGGGGAAATCGTGCTTGACTAATCTTCTGGAATTTTTTGAGGATGTATCTATGAAGATGGATAGGGGAGAACCAGTGGATGTAGTGTACCGGACTTTCAGAAAGCCTTTGATAAAGCCCCGCATAGGAGATTGGTGAACAAAATTAGGGCACATGGTATTGGGGGCAAAATACTGAGTTGGATTGAAAATTGGCTGGCTGACAGGAAGCAAAGAGTAGTGATAAATGGGTCCCTTTTGGAATGGCAGGCAGTGACCAGTGGGGTACCACAAGGTTTGGTGCTGGGACCGCAGCTGTTCACGATATAGATGAAGGCATTAAAAGTAATATTAGCAAACTTGCTGATGACACAAAGTTGGGTGGCAGTGTGAAATGTGAGGAGGATGTTATGAGAATACAGGGTGACTTGGACAGGCTAGGTGAGTGGACGGATGCATGGCAGATGCAGTTTAATGTGGATAAATGTGTGGTTATACACTTTGGTGGCAAGAACAGGAAGGCAGATTACTATCTCAGTGGAGTCAAATGAGGTAAAGGGGAAGCACAACGAGATCTAGGTGTTCTTGTACATCAGTCAATGAAAGCAAGCATGCAGGTACAGCAGGCAGTGAAGAAAGCTAATAGCATGCTGGCCTTCATAACAAGAAGAATTGACTATAGGAGCCAAGAGGTCCTTCTGCAGCTGTACAGGGCCCTGGTGAGACCGCACCTGGAGTTTTGTGTACAGTTTTGGTCTCCAAATTTGAGGAAGGACATTCTTGCTATTGAGGGAGTGCAGTGTAGGGTCACAAGGTCAGTTCCCGGAATGGCGGGACTATCATATGTTGAAAGATTGGAGTGACTGAGAGAGGGGATGTGATTGAGGTGTATAAGATTATTAAGGGATTGGACACTCTGGAGGCAGGAAGCATGTTTCTGCTGATGGGTGAGTCCAGAACCAGAGGACACAGTTTAAAAATAAGGGGTAGGCCATTTAGAACAGAGTTGAGGAAAAACTTCTTCACCCAGAGAGTGGTGGATATATGGAATGCTTTGCTCCAGAAGGCAGTGGAGACCAACTCTCTGGATACTTTCAAGAAAGTGATGTATAGAGCTCTTAAAGGTAGTGGAATCAAGGGTTATGGGGATAAGGCAGGAACAGGATACTGATTGTGGATGATCAGCCATGATCATAATGAATGGTGGTCCTGGCTCGAAGGGCCGAATGGCCTACTCCAGCACCTGTTGTCTGTTGTCTATTGTGTATGGCTGCAGGGTGACCAGGGATGGTAACTAAATGTCTCAGGCTATTCACTATTTCGGAAGGATAGGCAAAAAGGAAATGATGTGGCATTGAGGCAGTTAACACAATAGTGAGAAATGATATCAACTGTGGAGTCTGTATGGGTGTACTTGAGAAATACCAAGGGACATTGAAAACATTAATGAGTATCATATATAGACCCCCAAACTGCAGTGGTCATGTTGGGAATGGCATTAAACAGGAAATTTAGAGGTACATGTGATAAGGTACCATCGGTGATCATGAGTGATTTTAATCTGCACGTAGATTGGGCAAATCAAATTAGCCTCAATGCCGTGGAGGAGGAATTCCTTGAATGTATGCGGATGGTTTTCTTGACCAATATGTAGAGGAACCAACTAGAAAGCAAGCCATCTTAGACTGAGAACTGTCTAATGAGAAGGGAGTTACTGCCAATTTAGCTTTGTGAGATCCCTTGATGATGAGCAACCACTTTTTTTAATCAAGCTGAGGAGAGAGGTAGTTGATTCGGAGACTAGGGTGCTGAATCTTAATAAAGGAAACTATGAAGATATGAAGTGTGAGTTCGCCTTGATAGATTGGGGAGAGTTACTTAAAGGGACGGCAGTGGATAGGTAATAGCAAACATTCAAGGAACGCTTGGGGAACTGTAACAACTGTTTATTCCTATCTGGCATAAAAGCAAAATGAGTAAGAGGGCCAATCCATAGTTTACAAAAGAAATTAGAGATAGTATCAGATCCAAGGAAGAAATGTACAGATTGGCCAAGAAAAATAATATGTCTGGGGATTGGGAGCAGTTTAGATTTCAGCAAATAAGAAGCAAAGGATTGATTTAAGAAGGGAAAAATACAGTATGAAAATAAGCTTGCAGGGAACATAAAGACTGACACTAAGAATTTCCATAGATACATTTGTCTTCACTGATCTTCTTTTCTTCGTGTAAGTCCCCTACAGACAGAAACGGGGGCATGTATAATAGGGGACAAAGAAATAGCTGAGGACCTGAATACATGCTTTAGTTCTGTCTTCACAAAAGACGACACATTTCAGATACCAAAAGAATGCAAGATTTAGTGAGAGGGAAGAATTCAGGAAGATCAATATTAGCAGAGAAATGGTGCTGGGAAAATTGATAAGATTAGAGGTGGATAAATCACCAGGACCTGATAATCTACATTCCAGAGTACTTACGAAAGTGGCTGTGGAAATAGTGGATATACTAATAGTCATCTTCAGAATTGTAAAGACTCTGGAACAGCCCCTGCTGATTGGAGCGTAGTTAGTGTCACCCCAATATCCAAAAAGGGAGGTCAAGAGAAAACGGGGAATTATAGACTCGTAAGCCTAACATCAGTGGTGGGCAATATTCTTGAATCTATTATCCAGGACTTTATGGTGGAGCATTTAGAAAGCATTGGCAGGATCAGACAAAATTTGTTGGAATTCTACAAAGATGTCACCAGTAGAGTTGACAAGGGGAGCGAGTCGATATGGTATATTTGGACTTCAGCAAGCATTTCAAAGTGTCCCATAAGAGATTGTGCAAGTTTAAAGCACATGGGATTGGGATTGGGGGTGGGGGGGGGGGTGGTATTGAAATAGATAGAAGACTAGTTGGCAGAGAAGAAACAAAGAGTAGGAATAGGCCCTTTTCAAATTGGTAGGCATTAACTAATTGAGTGCCATAGGGATCACTGCTGGGATCCCAGCAATTCACAATATATGTTAATGATTTGGATGAGGGTAGAAAATGGTATCATCTGCAAACTGAGGTGTTACAAATTGGGTGGGAGGGTGAACTGTGATAAGGATGCAGAGATCTTTCAGCATTGTCTGGACAGGTTGAGTGAGTGGGCAAATCAGTGGCAAATAATTGGGATAAATGTGAGGTTATTCTCTTTGGAAGCAAAAGCAAGAAGACAGATTACTACTTGAATGTCTGTAATTTGGGAGAGTGCAGTGTTCAGCAGGACCTGAGTGTCCTTGTGCACTAGTTGCTGAATGTAAGCATGCAGGTGCAGCAGGTGGTGAAGAAGGCAAATGGTATGTTGGTCTTCGTTGTGAAAGGTTTCAAGTACAGGAGTAGGGATGTGCTGTTGCAGTTACACATGGCCTTGGTGAGGCCACACGTAGAATATTGTGTGCAGTTTTCGCCTGCCTTTTCTGAGAAAGGATGCTCTTGCTCTCGAGGCAATGCAGCAAAGATTTACCAAGTTGATTCAGGGAATGGTGGAACTGATGTATGAGAAGAGATTTACTAGATTAGGATTGTTTCCACTGCTTTTTGGATGAATGAGGCGGGGTGGCGGGGGGGGGGGGGGGGGGGGGGAGGAGGAGGAGGATCTCCAAGAAACTTATAAAATTCTAACCCAGCTAGACAGGGTAGATGCAGGGAGGATGTTCTTGATGGTGGGGTTCCCAGAACCAGCGATCACAGTCTGAGGATTTGAGGTAGACCTTTTAGAACAGAAATGAGACATGGGGAGAAAGCAATTGAGTTAGACATTGGCCATGATTGTGATGAATGGCGGAGCAGACTCGAAGGGTCGTATGGCCTCCTCCTGCTCCTACCTGCTACGTTTCTATGGAAGTTTCCTGGTAGAGAATTTACAGCGAAGAAACAAACCTTTCAGCTCATCATTTGTGCTATACATGAGGTGCCTTTTGGCCCTCCTTTTATGTAATCTTTATCACCATATTCATTTCTTTTACCCCTCAGAAAACCTGGCTAGTTTCCCCAGGAATATGCTTTTTAACTACTGCACGGTTTAGGAAATTCTACTTTTAACCACCATGTTTCAGTATTGCAGAATACTTACAACACAGATGACACCATTTTACTCATCAAGTCTGCATTGGCTCCCTCCCAAAATTAATATTTTACTTAGTGCCATTTTCAAACCTTCTCCTCATAACCTTGCACATAACCATGAACCACTTTATTCCGCATGCCAGCCACGTTCCAGACCTTAACCACTCATTAGGGAAGCTGATGGAACATAATAGTTTATTGCGAAGGAATTTTTTTCTTTACTCATTCATGGGATGTGGGTGACACTGACTAGGCCAGCGTTTATTTCCCAGCGGGCCACTAAGAATCAACCATGTTGCTGTTCTCCTGGAATCACATGTTAGCCAGACCAGGTAAGAATAGCAATTGCCTTTCCTAAAGGGCATTAGTGGACCAGATCGGCTTTTCCGACAATCAACAATAGGTTCATGGTCATCGTTAGACTCTTAATTCCAGATATTTATTGAATTCAAATTCCACCATCTTCCGTAGTGGGATTTGGACACTGGTCCCCCCAGTACATTGTCTGGGACTCTGGATTAACTGTCCAGCAATAATACCACTAGGCCTTCACCTCCCCAAGAAAACTGGGCTCATCCGGGATATGAACCCGGGACCCCTCACCTGCCAACACTGCAATACCCTAAAAGTTGTACCCCTAAAGACCATAGTCCTACCAAACCATAAGGCTGCACTGTTATTACTGACTACAACAATAGGTAAGTTATGCTTCAGGTATACAGAGCATTGGCAACACTACATCTGCAATACTGTGCATTTCTGTCAACTTACATAAGGTAAGTGCCATTGGGCTTTAAGCATTTCAAAGGAGAGTACTGGACTAACACCTGAAATGGGGAACTTGTCTTATTGGGAAGGTTTTACTAAGCTCGGTTTGTATTCACTGGAGTTGGGCAAATAAGATGTGCCTTGATTGAAGCATATAGGATGCTAAGAGGCTTTGCACAAAGTCAGAAGTCAGACGCCACCAGGTTATAGTCCAGCAGGTTTATTTGGAATCATACAAGCTTTTGGAGTGTAGTCCCTTCATCAGGTGCAGTGAAAGAGCAGAGCACACAGATCTAGAGTTTATAGGCAGAGACACCAAGGGCAGAGAGATCAAAAGATTGTACAACTGGTGTAGGGAAAGTGTCAGCTGATCAGTTTCTGCAGGTGACCAGGAGTGTTAGATGGTGAGTAAAGCAGCTGAATGACCAATGAAGGGATGACCTGTAATCTGATTAAGTGAGGCAGAGAGATAATTACAAATTAAAAATAAGGTGGTGCTGGAGACAAACTAAATGACTGGAGTCACATGCTGAATTTAAAACTGTACAAACTAATTAAGGTAGAGAAATCATAATTATCAAGATGATGCTGTCGAAACAGGACAGTTAGGAAGATTTTACAGATACAGAACAATATGGTGGTGTCACTTGTAGCGCAATATGAACCCAGGATCACAGTTGAGGCTGACTTCGTGGGTACAGAACTTGGTTACCAGTCTCTGCTCGGCAATTCTGTGTTGTTGTATATGTTGAAGTCCGCCTTAGAGGATGCTTACCTGAAGAGCGGAGGGTGAATGCCCTTGACCGCTGAAGTGTTCCCTGACTGGGAGGGAACATTCCTAACTGGCGATTGTCATGTGGTATCCATTCATCTGTTGTCATAGCATCTGCATGCTTTCACTGATCTAACATGCCTTGGGGCACACCTGTCTCCAGCGTATGAGATGGACAACGTTGGCCGAGTCATAAGATTATCTGCCATGTATGTGGTAGGTGTTGTTCCCACATGTGATGATTGTATCTTCTTTACTGTCCTGTTTGACAGCATCACCTTGATTAATTGTTATGATCTCTCTACCTTAATTCCAGTCATTTAGTTTGTCTCCAGTACCACCTTATTTTTAATTTTTTTGTAATTATCTCTCTGCCTCACTTAATCAGATGGTGGGTGATCCCTTTGCTGGTTATTCACCAGTTGACACTTTACTTGCTGCCTAACACTCCCGGTCACCTGCAAAAACTCGTTATCTGGCATGCCACTCACATCAGTTATATGATCTTTTGATCTCTCTGCCTATAAACTCTGGGTCTGTGCACTCTGCTCTCTCACTCGGGTCTGCTGAAGGGGCTGCACTCTGAAAGCTTGAGAGATTTCAAATAAACTTGTTGGACCATAACCTAGTGTTATGCGACTTCTGACTTTACCCATCCTACTCCAACGCTGGTATCTTCACGTCATAACTTTGTATGCACATTTGGGATGCTAACTATGAAATAGTGTGTTCTTTTATATTAGGAAATATAGGCGGTGACCTGAGTGCCTTCTAGTACAAAATCTGTTCACTTTTTATCTGTTTTCGTTCAAGTGGGTTATGAAATTGCTGCATGACATTTCTGCAAGCACCATGCTTGTAGAATCAAAGCTATATATAGTGTGACGGAACACCAGGTTCAAGTTTCTGCCCGATCAGAACTGCAACAGCTGTGCTTGCGCTTTAGCTGCGGTTTGCTTTACTTGGCGAAATAGAAGTTTTTAAAAAAAGTACCCTGTACCTGTGCATAAAGAATGGTCAGTTGAGTGAGGTAACAAAGGGTGGCTGAAGCAGGGAAATTGCATCCCATTGGTAACTGACGGTTTTACAGAATGCTTTAGACGGATGTTAGAAGAAAGTCTTTGTAGTTGTATTTTATTCAGTTTGCATTTGTCTTCTTACAGGAATTGATGTGCTGAAAGAACTCAGTTACAGAGGGATTCATCTGGGACTATCTGTTCATCCTGCTCATGTTGTGAGTAGTCACAAATATGTTGTCTTTTGCAGCCGTCTGCCAGCCAAAATGTGTCTGTCGGTGATTATTTGTATGACAGTAAGGTTGTGAGATGCAAGTGTTATTATAAACTGTATAATGATTTTGACACAGACCAGATCATCTGAGGGAAAGTCGAGAGACCCTCTAATTGCAAGAGAAATTAGTCACTGTGGCTCAATCATCTAGTTCTTGGCAGTAGGAATTGCAAGATTTGAAGATCTTGACATCGTCTCTCTAATATACGAGATCTGCAACTTCTAAATATACCATTTGACTTCATCATCTAGATTTCTTAACTGTGAGTCAGGCTGAACAATATTAAAAAATCTGTTATAACTTGTTCAGGCAAGGTTTTACACCAAAACAGCTACCTGACAGTCCTGCCAATTTAACTCTACTGAGCATAATGACTTTCATTCAGGTGTCCTGTATGAAAAGCTCAATGAATGCTGGCAGTGCTAAATTTTTGTTTTATCAGATCTGTATTTTCAATCACAAAAGCCTGTGGGTAATCTTGTCTGAAGTGGAGATAATTGACCTTTTATTTGACCCATATGCTTGGTCTAGTACCCACTTTATATTTGATAATTGCCCATCGTAAACCATCTCTGGGAAAAGTCAGCTTCGCTCAACCTCAATTTGGATACCATTAAATAGTTTTTTTCCTTCCCAGCATGCCACTTTGTGATAACAGTCGCTTTCATGGTCTTTGATTTTTCAGTTGATGAGGCTAAAAGGTGGGAATGAATGTTTTCTACAGACCCCCAAATAACAGTAGGGAGATCGAAGAACTCATAGGCCGACAAATTGTTGAAAAGTGCAAACGTAGCAGGGTTGTTGTTATGGGTGACTTCAACTTTCCCAATATAGATTGGAACCTCCTTAGTGCAGATGGTTTGGATGGAGCCGTTTTTGTCAGGTGTGTTCAGGATGTGGACAGGCTGATGAGAGGGGAGGCCATTTTGGATTTGGTGCTTGGCAATGAGCCAGGACAGGTGTCAGATCTCATGGTGGGAGAACACTTTGGCTACAGTGACCACAACAGCCATAGCCATGGAAAGGGAAAGGAGCAGTTACCAGGGGAAGATATTTAACTGGGGAAAAGGAAACTATGACACTATCAGGCAGGAGTTGGGAAGTACAGATTGGGAGCAATTGTTCCACAGCAAACATGCGGAGACTGTTTGTTTAAGGAGCAGTTGTTGCAAGTGATACATAAATTTGTTCCTCTGAGACAGGTAAGAAGGGGTAGGATTAAGGAGCCTTGGATGACGGGAACAGAGGTGCTTCTCGTCAAAAAAAAAAGGCAGCTTACGTAAGGTGGAGAAAGCAAGGGTCTAGCATAGCTTTAGAGGATTACAGGCTTGCTCAGAAGGAGCTCAGAAGTGGACTCAGGAGGGGCACGAAAAAGGCTTGGCAGGAAGGATTAGGGAGATAAGTCCCCAGGGTCAGACCAGATTTATCCTAGGTTGCTCCTGGAAGCGAGAAAGGAGGTTGCTAAGCTGCTGGCGAAGAACTTTGCTTCCTCACTCTCCATGGGAGTCGTACCAGAAGATTGGAGGGAGACAAATGTTGTTCCTCTTTTCAAGAAAGGGAATAAGGAAATCCCTGGAAATTACAGACCAGTCAGTCTTACGTCTGTGCTCAGCAAGGTTTTGGAAAGAATTCTGAGGGATAGTATTTATGACTATTTGGAGAAGCATAGTGTGATTAAAGGGAGTTAACATGGCTTTGTGAGGGGCAGGTCATGCCATACAAATCTTGTTGAGTTCTTTGAGGAGGTTGACGTGGGTCGAGCAGTGGATGTGGTGTACATGGACTTCGGCAAGGCATTTGATAAAGTTCCCCATGGCAGGCTTGCTCATAAAGTCAGGAGGTATGGGACACGGTGATTTGGCTGTCTGGATTCAGAATTCGTTGGCTGACAGGAGGCAGAGTGGTTGCAGATGGTAAGTTTTCTGCCTGGAGGTCAGTGCTAAGTGGTGTCCCGAGGGCTCTGTTCTTGGGCCTCTGCTCTTTGTAGTTTTTATAAATGACTTGGATGAGGAAGTTGAGGGGTGGGTTAGTATGTTTGCTGATGACAAAGGTTGAGGTGCCGTTGATAGTATCGAGGGCTAATGCAGGCTTCAGCAAGACATTGGCAGTATGCAACGCTGGGCTGAGAAATGGCAGATGGAGTTCAACCTGGATAAATGTGAAGTGATGCATTTTGGAAGGTGGAACTTAAATGCTGAATATAGGATTAAAGGCAGGATTCTCAGCAGTGTGGAGGAACAGCGGGCTCTTGGTGTTCAAGTGCATAGCTCCCTCAAAGTTGCCACCCAGGTGGATAAGGTTGTTAAGAAAGCATATAGTGTTTTGGCTTTCATTAACAGGGGGATCGAGTTTAAGAGCCGCGAGGTTATGCTGCAGCTCTACGAAACCCTGGTGAGACCACACTCGGAATATTGTGTCCAGTTCTGGTCGCCCTATTATAGGAAAGATGTGGAGGCTTTGGAGAGGGTGCAAAGGAGGTTTACCAGGATGCTGCCTGGAGTGGAGGTCTTGTCTTACGAGGAGAGGTTGACTGAGCTCGGACTTTTCTGTCTGGAGAGAAGGAGGAAGAGAGGTGACCTGTTCGAGGTGTACTAGGTAATGAGAGGTATGGATAGAGTCGATAGCCAGAGACTTTTCCCAAGGGCAGGTTTGACTGCCACGAGGGGTCATAGTTCTAAGGTGTTAGGAGGAAGGTATAGAGGAGACATCAGAGGGAGGTTCTTCACCCAGAGAGTGTGAGCGCATGGAATAGTTTGCCAGTGGTAGTCGTAGAAGCGGAGTCATTAGTGACATTTAAGCGACTGCTGGACATGCACATGGACAGCAGTGAATTGAGGGGAATGTAGGTTAGGTTATTTTATTTTTGGATTAGGATTATTCCACGGCACAACATCGTGGGCCGAAGTACTGTGCTGTACTTTTCTATGTTCAATGTTCTATGAATCTGAATTTGTCTCCCTCTTGAATATGTGCATTTCACGTCCCACGCTGCACACAAGTCACTCCACTTAGTCAGACAAGCAGAATTACTTTTGACTAATTTGGAGAACTTGCTTGAAAAACCTCTGGTTCCAATCTGTATAGAAAATTGCGCAGTTTGCCAGAGGCTGCAGTACCAAAACTGTGCCATTATTCACAGCTAGTGCTCACTTATCTTGTGTAATTAAAATGTCTTCCACTATCGGGAGCCTGTTTAGCTGATTTTTCTTTGAAGGGCTGCAGTGAATCTACACACTCTACACGATTTGTTTGAGTTGATGGCTACGTAAGACATGTACACCGAGGAACTGAATTTTGTAAATTGCAATTAAACAAGAATTCCTTCAAGCAGGAAACAGCAAAAGTCCACGCAAATCAAGGCTTCTAATGCATGGCAATGCTTTATTTGCTGAAGTTTTACTTGGGAAGCTACAGTATTACATCTTCAAAAACAAATAAAAGAAAAATGTCACCTTGAATTTATGAAGTGGAGAATTATTTATATTCTTAAAATGTTGCCACCACCCAGGTTGATAGAGTGTCACGAAAGTGAGAGTTCTGCAGTCACTGCTGTGTGTAAAGGGGAATTGCGGTGAAACAATTTTTATCGTGTGTAGGAAGAAAAGAATGAGATCCCATCAAGGCCAATCCTCCCTGTCTAGCTTAAATATCGTAACCATCCAAGCAAAGTGTACTCCCTTCTTCATCTTGAACCCAGGGCTCATGTCGTCTTGGACTTTACCCATAGCTGTAGCTTTTCTAGTGAAAACTGGCCCAGCTCCTTGAGTGTATCTCCTAATAAAGAGCTGTAAAGTTTGTTATCTTTCAAGTAGCTCTTATAGATCCTGTATAGGGCCTCAATACACAACCATCTTGAGTTTTCCTTTGAAAGGTACATTTCTGGTTCTGTTGACAGCCTTAGTTATACAACCTACAACGATATAAACTTGTCTATTATTGGCTCTTCGGCATTCGTTATGAACTTTTTTACTTCATGCTTCCCCCACTTCTTGGATTACTCCAGGGACTCAAGCAGCCTTAAATAATCGACACACAGGAGTATAGCACAGGGTAATGAAATGTCATGATGTCAGCCCCAATACCATTCTGTGGAAACTGCAATGTATGCACAACACCACCACCATCACCAATAAAACACAATTTATTCCAGCTCTTTTGAGATAAAGGCTGACTTTCATTTGCATTTCACTTACCTTGCTGCTAACTTTGACTTGTATACAAGGGCATTCAAATCATTTAATAGTTCCTCATTCCACTAGTATTTGGCAAAATTGATGTCTCTGTTGAAATCAAAATACTTTTCCATTTGGATTAATCGAACATGTAAAACCAAGTTCTGTCCATGCTTGATTGTAAATTGTGATTCCACCAGAACAACTTACTGTGTTCCTGAATGTTGTACTAGTTTCAGACTTGTGTATACAGCTCTGTTCCTGTGTCCATATAGTTAATAGTCATGGTGAAAAACTGGACTTCCAATGATTTGAACCCCCTTTAGAATGGGTTATCACATCTACGACTTGAGGCACTCTCCTATTAGCTCCTGTCTCTTCCCAACAAGTCTCAAGATTGTTTCTGACTTCATACACTCTATGTTTACCAATAATCTGTGATGGAGTAATGATAATTGTCCCCCTTGGAAACTGTACTGGCCACGATTGCTCCTTACTGTATTTTCAACTGTTGATTTACATTTGTTATTCTGGGTAAAAATGAAAACTTCTTTTCCTCTTGCCAGTGGCACCCACCTAGATTTAATTTCCCTTCAAAGTCGGACCACAACATGAATGGAGAATCTAAGGTCAATCCTTCCCAAAGGTAAGACCAAAGTGTAGTTTGAAGTTGGTTATCATTTGAAACTGATGCTGATTTATGTGTTGATATTTTAGAGCATCAGTTTTTATCAGACCTTTCCTTTTGAGCATTTTGGGTGTAATGAAGCAAGCTTTGTCATCTATGAACCCCTCCAATCTCATCTGTTTAATTTGGGAGCTCTCATTAAGCAAAAGAATTTGACTTCCGTAGCATTCAAAACCTCATTGCACTTCAAAATCTCATTGCACAACCCTTTGCAAACTTTCTGAAGGATAGTCACTATAAGCAATTTGCAGCAAGTTTCAAAAAGAGCAATGCAATAAATGATGATGAAATAACAAGGTGTAGAGCTGAGCAGGAAAGCTGACGTTTCAGGCCTAGACCCTCCTTCAGAAAATCGTTAAAATGACAAGATAATCTGTTCTGTTGATGTGGGTTGAGTGATTTTTAGTTGCTTCAAAAGGGTTGCCTGTGCTTTTGGCTGTAACAACTCTGAACACTAGTTCCATTCCTAAATTTCCCTGTGCCTGTATCTCTCTCTGCTTCTCTGCCTCTCTCTCTCGCTCTCTCTCTCTTTTTTTTCCCCCTTCCCCCCTCGCACTTTTAAATCTACCTCGTTAACAGGCGTTTTGGCTATCTGTGCTAATATCACTGGTTTATTACACTCCAGGGACACCATTTAGATGCAGGTAATTGTTGATACATATTGGCTGGGATACTCTGAGAGCCCCTTTGGATTAATGCCATGGGGTTCTTTGCTTCCCCATGGGCAGTTTAGACATGCTACATTGGAGTCTCAACCTGATGTTGTTTCAAAGTCTGTAATGACAAGGTGCGACGTCAGTGAATTCGAATAATTCCAGTGTACTGAACCAAGACTGGTGTAAGTGCAGAATAGGCATGGGCTTTCTAAGCCACCTTTGTGCAAAGCTTCAATATCATAGCCTAATGATTATCCACTGACAGGGTTACCTGGAAGCCCAGTGTATAAATATTACATGAATTGACGGCTAGCTGCCTTCTTTATTCTTTCGTGGGATGTGGGTGTAGCTGGCAAAGTCAGCATTTGATAGTCATCCTTAATTGCCTTTGAACTAAGTGGCTTCCTAGGTCATTTCAGAGAGTAATTAAGAGTTTAGTGGAGTAAACCACTGCTCATGACCATAATACATTTCTCTCCAGTAATCTAAATGGCAGAAACGAACAGCTAGGTTCATAAGACAACTGTTTTACTTTTTTTTTGCAGTCGAGAAACTGTGCCAAAAAAGAAAGTAGCTGCAAATCGAGAACCTAATCCTACTCTGCCACAACCAGTGGAAGTCCAGCAGTTGTCCTGACAGCAAACAGATTAGCTGCCACCACAGCTGGATGGTGGAGTACTTCTCATCATCCGAACAACACTTCTGGAAGTGAAGCTTACTGCTAATTGCTGACAGCTTAATCTCTCAGATTCATAAATCTACCTCTGCTGAGGGAGAGGAAGTTGGGGGAGCAGGGTATTGACCATTTGCTGCAAGGAGGCCTTACTGCGGCCTCTGTTCACTAAGTGCAGACTTCCTTGGTCTAAGTTCCCATTGCACACCAGCCATTCATCACGTTGTAAAATGTACACGCTGCATCAAAAGAATCTAAGTCTTACTGAACTGCCAAACTAAAATGTAGAAATTTGACCAGCTGACTGACCCTGTAGCATTTGAGTGATGTTCAAAAATCTAAATTTAACGATCCTCTGGCTGCACAACGCAATTGCTGTCTTTTACAGTGTAGTGAATGGCTAAACTGTTGGCATAAGAAATCCTAATTATATCCTAATTTTGATCTTTTTTTCTTAATTAATTGAGACCTGGTGCACTGTCTTCCTAAATTATTTACTCCTCCATTCTTAACTAATTGCACTGTATTATGTAAATGCTCACTGTGCTGTCCTCATCACTGACAGTGAGTGCCTTGTTAGGTTAGAGTATTGTTCTTTTATAATTAAGTCTTTAAGACCAAAAATAGTCTTGGAGCTGAAATTTGTCTTTAAAATCACCTTAATAGGATATAAACAACTGGATTTTGTATGAGAGTTCAATCCTGAAAAGAAAATATGTAAACCATTTATTAAATCTCTGCAGTATTTCATCTTGACTGCCTTGGTATGTGTGAATCGATTTTTATCAGACCGAGTGTCTGCAGATATGCTGGGTAACTCTTGGTTCTTGTCTAGATAAGGGCCAGTATTTAAGTTTTTTTATGTAACCTGATGCCAGATGTTAAGTATCCAGACCTCTTGGAGGCTATGGTGCAGTTAATGCAAGCAGGCCTTTTAGGTCAGAGTATTTGTGGGTCACTCCTGATCCAGATCTGTGCACTTATGCGAAATATGCATACTGCTGATCCACAGTGCACCTGCAGCATGGAAATGGATGTTTCTCATCTTTCCGCTATAAATTCTGTGAATTCTGACATAGATATCAAGCCTAATTGGTTATTTTGTGAAGATTAGTTTATTTCTGTTTCCCTCCATTCCTTCCTGCCAAGTTTCTAAACACCTACCTGGAATAGTTTTCAGACCTTTGTCAGGAGGTCCAATCACCTGTAGTAGTTCTTACCCCTTATCCCTTGATGCACTTCTTTTCTGCAAGCCCCTGCAGTGTTGCTGACAGTGCTAAGTCACCTTGACTTTCTCTTTGGAGATGAGAGGCGTGGAATTAACATTGAAGCTGTACTGGCCAACCCACCATAATGTATTTGTAGCCATCTGTTACAAGGTTGAAGGTAGAACTCCTTACAAAGAAATACTCTTGTTGATTTGACGTTTCCCAGCAATTTAACTCTATATGTAGAATTGAATGGCAGCTGATGATCAGGTCTTCCCCTAATCCTAAGGTGCCAAGTAATGCAAGTCAGAAGATTGCACATCTGGAAGAAGTCTTTTAGCTTTTTGTTAAACTTTTGGGATATCTGCAAGTACAGCAAATGTCTTCAGTGAATGCTGAAAAGGTAATGAGGGAAACATACTAGTTGATCAAATGTGAATTGCGCAATGAGCCTGATCCTTATGGGGTTGAGGTTTAGTTTTCATGCTTTTGGGTGCAGATTTTTATCACTTCATAGGTGAACGGTTGAGGGCTTCATGTCCATTTTAGGTTTCTCATTTCCTGGTTGTTATTACACTCAGTCAAACAAAAAATGTGGAATCTTCTGTAAGGAGTGCGAAGGAAGCATGTTTAGTCTCTTTGACAAATTTATTGTGTGAGACAAGAGGTTGGGGTTACCTATAAGAATTTTTGCTTGTTCCGCATCATCCTTTAACCCTTTCCTGGCAGAATGAAAAGTAAGCTCATCAGCATTAATTGCTGAAGTTCCTGAATAATGTTAACTTGTGCCAGCATGCCAGCTACTGTTGACATACACATTAATAGGTGGATGACTGTACTGTCTGTTTGAGTCATGCTGGCTCAGCTATGTGCTGGAGTGACCTCTTTCAATATTTCCATAAATGGTGGCTGCTTCCAGTAAATGTAGTAATTGCCATGAGGCTGCTCTCTCTACAGATGATTTCTCTAATAAAAAAATACATACTTTTGAATCAAACAAAAG
Organism: Stegostoma tigrinum; assembly: GCF_030684315.1. Classification (NCBI taxonomy): domain Eukaryota; kingdom Metazoa; phylum Chordata; class Chondrichthyes; order Orectolobiformes; family Stegostomatidae; genus Stegostoma; species Stegostoma tigrinum. Next base: position 99,696,136 of record NC_081360.1, read on the forward strand.
ATCACAACTTTATACTCCTCAAGCTACCTTCCACTGTAGACCTTGGCCGTGCAATGCAAGTCAAAAGAAAATAGTTTATTTAAATGATCTTGTGCATTCACTAGTTTTGACATGTTTACAAGTTTGCTGTGAATTAGGAATGAAAAAAGTACTGATTATCTGTGAAATAACAATTGTAAGGTGATATCTGCTTTGTGGGATTTCTGTTGCGCTTTAGTTTAATGATGGTAAGCCCATTGTTGCAAGAACAATTAATGTTCTGCTTCTACTTTCTCCCTCTTTCCCCATTTAAGGTAATGGACAAAATTTCATTGTGGGAATAATTCAAATAAATTGTTTTTAAGAAACATTTGTGTGTGTTAAATGATGATACTAAAGCAACAGTGAAAATGTTGCATTTGCTTTAAATCTAGCAATCTAAATAATGTTAACTGAATCCATGTCCACTTTTTATATGTGTGACTGCTTTAAATTGTATGTGGCCTAACTGTCCAGCATCTATCTACTCCAAAATAGTAAGGGATTATGTAAGAAATCCTACAAGGGGTTGGGTATCACCAAATTTAACCCCTTTTGTATACAGAATTGTTTACAGGAGTGGCAGCGTGTATAAATTCTGGGAGTTATTCAGTCTGTTTTTTCCACCATGGCTTTTGTTTCTACACCACACACTCTGCTGCAGGAATGACTCTGGCGCAGGTGGAAATTTTCTGCCACAGCAGGCTGTGTTCTGGGGAAGAACAAAGACAATGTGATACATGTTTACCGAGAAGCAAGTTTATAATCATTCAAACTCTGTTCTGTCATGAACAGACTTTTTAATAAGTTAATTACTAATTGAAAAGTATTTTGTGTATTCTGGCACTTGTCTGCTGTCTTTGCTTACCTATTTCTTGAAGTATCCGAGGGTCTGATCAAGATTGGTTTCTAACAGTACAGAAGCTGTTGAGAGACTGCAGTTTTGAGCTGAGCAATAATTTAAGAATCCTAATAAATATATCTTGGAGCTAATGCTTTTTTGAAGACTTGTCTTTTGTTCATTTCCTTATTGTTGCCAATACAATTCCATTGATTTGTTCTCTCTAGCAAACGCTCATGAAATGTGTACTAGGTGACAAGTGAGTTAGCTTTGATTTGTGATGGAGATGACACAGGCATAACATCCAGGTCTTGAATAAATTCAGAGATCAAAAGATATTGATAATCTGGAGTGGGCAGGCTGAAAATCAACAATTATAGATAACTGAACAACATGGAAAAAGAAACAAAGTGAATAATAGGAAGCAGTGCTGAAAGAAGCCATCAGAGTCCTCACCAAACCTCTGGAGTGTATCCCACCCTGAGCTTCTAACCCTACTCTTTTTAAATAACTGCCTAACCCATTCAATCTGCAGACGCCTGGAGACTGAGGCAGTTTTAGCATAGCTAATCCACCTAACCTGTACATCTTTGGACATGGGAAGAAACTAGACCGAATCCACACTGACATGGGGAGAGCATGCAAACTCTACACAGTTGCCCAAGGGTGGAATCGAACCTGGGTGTCTCACACTGCAGCAGCTATGACCCTCCTGGACAACTCTTGCGGTTGCAGTAATCTGCCCAATGCCATTTTAACCATCTCTTAGATCATTCTTCAACCTCAGCTTGAGTTTGTGCAAACCAACCATCTCAGATTCAAAACGAATCTGTTCTGTACATCCAAGTTCAAAACATCTGAATGCAGTATTCCAAAAGGGATCTTACCAAGGGCTTTGTAAGTCTGAACATCAATTCCTCCCTTTACATTTAAGCCTCCTCACAATGAAGACTAATATTCCTTTAGCTGTTTTGACACTCCTGCTTTTAAAAAGTTGAGGATCGAGTACAGATTCCTTGAAATTTCAGTGGTATGTTCTACGCTCAGCCATCTTCAGCTGCTTTTATCCAACAGGTCAAAGTGGAGATATTCACTGCATGATTTACATTGCCTTGGGTACTGAAATAGTCTGTCTGTTTGCAATATTCAGGCTTGGGCCGATAAGTGGCATGTGATGTCATGCTATCTCGCTTCATTAGGCAAGCCTTTCATCTCTGGAATCGCTCTAGTGAACCTCCTCTGAACTGCCTCCATGAGATGAATTACTAATTCATCTACTCTTTGTAGTTTTTGATTGCGAGAAGAGTGATATACAACTGGTGGGGGTGAGTTCTGTCTTGCTCACATGGCGTCATACAGAATGGAAACAGACCCTTCTGTCAAACTAATCCAGGTCAGACAAATTTCCAAAAGTAAATTAGTCCCACCTAAGGCCTTGAATGTACGTTGGAGCAGAAAAATCAGCATTTCTTTTTCATAATGCATCCCAAAAAAAATGGAAGTTCTCAATGGTACAGCACCCTATTAGCACCGGTCTGGAATACCAAGCTGGATACTATGGAGGTTGAGTCAAGAAAACTCTTCTGATTGAAAGATTTATTACTTTAGTTTACAAAAAAAAAATTTGGGTTGTCACAGTTCAAAAATGTCTGCTGCAACAAATTGCAAAGGTTTGTTTTCAAGCCTGCATGCAAGAATAACATTGCAATGAACTGCAAGTTGCAAGGTGTTTTTATATATAGCTGGAGCAATGGTAGGAGTGGGGGAAGTGGCAGTGGGGAGGAGAATGTGCTAAATATAATGGTACTGGCCTGGGAGCTATGCAGAACATGTTGATGAATGGTAACTAGCTGTACTTTGTATCAGTATCCCATCTACAGAACTGCACAGTGTCAGAACACTGCAATGATATTGATCAATTCACATCCATCTGTCGTCAGTCCAATTGATTTGAGTGATTATACAACCAAGACAGCTTTCTCCAATATCCAACGAGAACACCTTATGTAACAACCTACGTTTAGAAAAGAACCTTTCACATAGTGGAAACGTCCTCAGACATCTCACAGGAGTGTCATGAACAGCAACACTTTGTTATAAAGTTTTCTTTTAAACTCATTCACTGGGTGAGGGCATCACTGGCTAGGCAGCATTTATTGTCCATTCAGAGGGCACTTCAAAGTCAACCACGTTGTCGCACGTAGGCCAGACCAGGTAAAGACAGCAGTTTCCTTCCCTAAAGGGCATGAGTGAACCAGATGGGTTTTTCCTTCTCCCCCCTCCCCCCTCCCCAACAATTAACAATGGATTCACAGTCATCATTAGATTCCTAGTTCCAGATATTTATTGAATTCAAATTCCACCATCTGCAGTGGCAGGATTCAAACCCAGGTCGCCAGAACATTAGCCGGGTCTCTGGATTAACAGTCCAGTGATAGTACCACTAGCCTATCGCCTCTCCTGAAGAGAAGGAAATCTGAGTTCATCTGGGATATGAACCCAAGACCTCTCACCTATCAAAACTTAAATAATTCTGAAGCAAGTTGCATTTTGTCAAAATCTTTCAATTTACACTCATTAGTATTCTTAAGAATTATCCTAATGTAGACACAAATATGGAGATATATGTATATACTATATGACAAGAGCATGCTGACTGGTTGACAAATGGACTCCAACTGGTAGATGTAATGTCATGGAGAATACAGCAGTTTAAATCATAAGAAGTAGGCCCTCCAGTTTAGTCTACAGTTAAATAAAATCATGACCCGATAACCCACATCGCCACTTTCTTCATAGCCCCGATTCGCTTAATGATTAAAAACCCCTCTATCTCAGCCTTGAATATACTTAATGACTTCTTTACGCAGAGAGTTGTGAGAGCATGGAATGCGTTGCCAGCAGCAGTTGTGGAAGCAAGGTCATTGGGGTCATTGAAGAGACTGCTGGACATGTATATGGTCACAGAAATTTGAGGGTGCATACATGAGGATCAATGGTCGGCACAACATTGTGGGCTGAAGGGCCTGTTCTGTGCTGTACTGTTCTATGTTCTATGTTCTATGACCCAACCTCAACAGTCTCTGTGATAAAGAATTCCAATGATTCATTCTTCTCAGAAGAAATTCCTCCTCATCTCTGCCTTAGATGGGTGAGCCTTCACTCTGAGATTATTCTGGTGTTAGATTCTCCTGCAAGGAGAGACAACCTCTCTGCATCTACCTTGTCAAGTCCCTTAAGAATTTTAGTATGGTTTCAGTAAGATCACCTCTCATTCTTCCAAACTCCAATGAGTACAGGCCCGACCTCCTCAACCTCTTCTCGTAAGACAGTCTCTACACCCGTGCTCAACTGAGTGAACATTCTCTGGATTGTCTCCAATGCCAGTATATCTTTCGTTAAACAGGGGGCCCACAGCTGCTCACATTGTTCCATCTGTTGTTTAACCAATGCCTTGCATAGTTTTGTGCAAACCTCCATTTTTACACTCCACTCTTTTTGAAATAAAAGTCAGCATTCCCTTGCCTCACAAAAACCACATGAGCTGCTGATGCTGTAAATCAGAAACAAAAGCAGAAATTGCTAGAAAACTTAGCAGGTCTAGAAGAATCTGTGAAGAGAAATCAAAGGTAACATTTCAGGTTGAATGACCCTCGAAACATCAGCTGTGATTTATCTCCACAGAAACTGTCAGACCTGCTGAGCTTTTCCAGCAATTTCTGGCTTTGATTCCATTTTCCTTCCTTCTTACCTGTTGAATTTGCATGTTTATTTTTCAATATTCACAGATGAGGGCTCCAAATCTCTCTGACTCATAGCTTCCAGCAGTCTTTCTCCATTTAAATAATATTCCTACCCTTTATTCTTCCTGCCAGAGTGCATAACCTCACAATTACCCATATTATATTCTATCTGCCAAGTTTCTGTCCACTCGCTTAATCTGCCTCTATCCCCCTGAAAATTCCATTTTACCCACCTACTTTTCTGTCATCTGCAAACAAGGCTATAGCGTATTCACTTCCCTCATCTGAGTCATTACTATGTTAGACATGTAAACAGTTAGAATATGACTAATAGTTAACAGCCAAGATTACAAATTGTCCTGATGAGGACAAGACAATAAGCCTCAACAGCATGTATTTTTTTTTAGCAATACCCAAGAGTCTTTGAAAGTAGGAAGCAAATTAGAGATGTAGGGATTCATAAGGAGCAAATTCTAGTGTTGGGCCTGGGCTTCCAGGAAGACAAGGTAATTGACAGTGAGTGTTTATAATTAGGAATGTACAAGAGGTTAGCATTAAAGGAATATAGAGTCATTGAATCATTCACCATTGAAATTGACCCTTTGGTGCAAGCAATCTGTGCCAAAAATAATCCCAAACTAAACTAATTCCACCTGCCTGCTCCTGGCCCATATCCCTCCAAAACCTTTACTATTCATCTACTTATGTAAGTGCCTTTGGAATGTTGTAACTGCACGCATATCCACCACTTCCTTGAAGTTCATTCCACATACGAACCTATGTATAAAACATATACCCCCTTATCTTTTTTAAATCTTGTCTCCTCTCACGATAAAAGTATTCTTGAAATCCCCCACCATAGAGAAAAGACAAGTACCATTAACAAATCTACACCCTCATGATTTTGTAAACTTCAGTAAGGTCACCTCTTAACCTCCTGCGCTCCAGTGAGAAAGGTCCCAGCCTACCCAGCCTCTCCTTATAACCCAAACCCTCCATTCCAGGCAACATCCTGGTAAATCTCTTCTGAATTCTCCCCAGCTTAATAACATCCCTCCTATGGACAAGATGGGCTGATTGGCTGTATTGTTTCATTTCTATGGATCTATATATTTTGGATAGTTGTAAGATATCACAGAGTGATAAGGTCATGAAAGGATTTAAAAACAAGGATGAGAATTTTAAAATAAAGATACAGCTTGTCTGGGAGTCAAAATAAGTCAGCGAAAGCTCATGTTTTCAAATAAACCTGTTAGACTATAACCTGGTGTCATGTGATTTTTGACCTTGTCCACCCCAGCCCAACACCAGCACCTTCACATCGTCTCCGCTTTAACAACATTCTTGCGATAGAAGGGTAACCAGATTTGTAGGCAGTTATTCTAAAAGAGGCCTCACCAATGTCCTGTACAGCCACAACATGACATCCTAAATCCTGTAGTCAATGTTCTGACCAATGAATATCCCTGTTGAGTCATATTGAAGTACTGACACATAGACATGTGCAGCACAGAAGGTGGTCATTTGACCCATCATGTCTGCAGTGGGGAACAAAGATCTGACTGTACTAATCTCATATTCCAGCATTAGGCACATAGCCCTGGAAGCTATGACAATGCAAGCGAATACCTAAATACTGTTTACGTATTGCAAAATTCCCACCACTCTCTGCATGAAAATGTTTCTCCTCAATTCTCTTCTTAAATTCCTTTGTTTTCTAATCAATCTGTTCAGAGACACACAGACACAGCCTCTGATAATCCAGGGAAAATGGTCCCAGCCTATTCAGCCTCTCTCTCTATAGATCAAGCCCTCCAGTAGTAGTAATATGCTCGTAAATCAGACTGGCCATGATCATATAGAATGGCATAGTGGTATTGAAGGGCTGAGTGGACTGCTCTTGTCACTTGTTTGGATGTTCATAAACACCCTCATGGTCTCCATGAGAAATTGGCAGACCTTGTTTTTTGTTTCCTTATTCATTAATGGGATGAGGACATCGCTGGCGAGGCAGCATTTGTCCATCCCAGAGGGCAGTTACAAGTCAACTCCCTTGTCTGTGGGTCTGGAGTCACATGTAGGCCAGGCCAGGTAAGGATGACAGTTCCCTGCCCTAAAGGACATTAGTGAATCAGATGGGTTTTTCCAACAATCGGCAATGGATCCATGATCATCATTAGACTCTTAATTCCAGGTATTTATTGAATTCAAATTCCACCATCTGGTGTGGTGGGATTTGAACCCTGGTCCCCAGAATGTTTCGGTCTCTGGATTAACAGCGCAGCGATAATACCACTAGGCCATCGCCTCCCTGTAAACTATAACCCATAAGAGGAAACATCCTGTCCACAACCACCCTGTCAGAGCCCCTCAGGATCTTCTATGTTTCACTAGCTGTGTCTGATATATGACCGGTGTGGAATAGCTACAGATAACATACCCATCATTCTTCAGTTCCTCTATTAAAGTGATCATGGATCGTACTGCCCTAAAGAAAACCACTCTGGATACCCTGCACTGAAGGTGTGTGTAGAGTTTTGGCCTTGAGATTGTTGCAGCTAGTTTACACCAATGGTTCTTCATGTCTGGAAGCATCTTAATCCATGAAGGTTCAAGGTGTTAAAACATGTGACTGATTGTCCATATTTTACTGTTATTGTGACTGGTGTGGGAGAAATCTGACCAAACACCAAGTTGGGAAGACTGTGAGATTCGATCCTTCACTTTCGCCTGGTCAAAATCCTGGAATTCCCTCCCTAATGGCATTGCGGGTCAACCCACAGCACATGGACTACAGCAGTTCACGCAGGAATCTCACCAGCACCTTCTCAAGGGCAACTAGGGATGGGCAATAAAAGCAGCACCTGCATCCCATGAGTGAATTAAAAAAGCCGCTGAGTTTCTCCAGCAGTTCTTATTTTGGTTATTGTCCTCTTTAGTCAATATGCTAGGTTTTCTGTTCCTATGTTTGTCTCTCTTGATATCATATCTTCCTATCCTGTTTATATCCGTACCTTGAAGACTCTCTCTCCACAGATGCTGTCAGACTCGCTGAGTTTCTCCAGCAATTTCACCTTCTCTACACAGATGGATATATTGAAAAGTGAATAGATTTAAAAAACAAAACTTTCTGGCATCAAAAATTATCAGTCTTTATGGGGATCCTAATGGTACACACTGTTCCATGTATAAACCATCGGAATACCTCAAATAAGTCTGTAATTCACTCACTTTAATGACCTTTTATGTGCCTTAATGACTGCTGTCCAGTGGCTCTGACATCCATCGTTAAGAAGTTCTTCCAGATGTTAGTAATGGCCCACATCAACCCTACCCTCCCAGATTGCTTTGATTTGCTGCAATTTGCCTACCGTCAGAATAGATCCACAGCCTATACCATCTCCCTGACCCTGTACTCATCCCTGGAATTTCTGGATAACAAGGACATCAATGCTAGACTCCTATCTATTGTGTTTAGCTCTGCCTTCAACACCATAATTCCAAACAAACTCATTGCCAAACTTGGAGACCCAGGACTCTGCTTCCCCTCCCTGCAACTGGATCTGCGGCTTCCTGACCCACAGACCACAGTCAGTAAGGTTAGACAACCACACCTCCCCCACAATAATCCTCAACCCCACACCCCACAAGGCTGCATACTCAGCCCCCTGCTATACTCCTTATACACTCACAACTGTGTGGCCAGATTCAGCTGTAGCTCCATTTATAAGTTTGCTGATGACACCAACATAGTGGGTTGGATCTCAAGCAGTGACAAGACAGAATACAGGAAAGAGATAGACAGCTTAGTGGCATTGTGTAAAGACAGTAATCTCTTCCTCCATGTCAGCAAAACAAAGAAGGAGGTCATCTACATCAGGAAGTGGAGTGGAGGGCACACCCCTGTCTGCATCAATGGTGCTGAGGTGGAGATGGTCAAGAGCGTCACATTTCTAGGAGTAAACATCACCAACAATCTGCCCTGGTCTATTCATGTCGACACAAGGGTCAAGAAAGCACACCAACACCTCAACTTCCTTAGGAGGCGAAGGAAATTTGACGTGCCTGCAATAACTCTTACAAATTTTTATAAATGCATAGAACCCCTACACTGCAGAAGCAGGCTATTCAGCCCATTAAACCCATACTGATCCTCTGAAGAGCACCCCACCCAGACTCAACCCCCTACCGTATCTCTGTGACCCTACATTTCCCATGGTTGACCCACCTCGTCAACACATCCCTGGACACTATGGACAATTTCCCATGGCCAACTCCCACCACCCCATGACAACGCCCCCCCCCCCACCAACAACCTGCACGTCTCTGGGCTGTGAGTGGAAATGGGAGCACCTTGTAGAAACCCATACAGACAGAGGGAGAATGTACAAACTCTACCCACGCAGTCAGTCAAGGGTGGAATCAAACCCGGGTCTCTTAGGCTGTGAGGTAGCAGTGCTAACCACAGAGCCACTGTGCACCATAGAAAGCATCCCTTCCAGATGCATCACAGCTTGTTATAGCACCTGATCTGCCAGAAGCTCCACAATCTACAGAGAGTTGGGTGAACACAGCCCAGTGTATCATAAAAACCAGCCTTCCATTCCTGACTCCATCTACACTTCGCACTGCCTCGGGAAAGCAACCAACATCAGTAAAGATCCCTCCCACCCTGGTTGTACTGTCGTCCACCCTCTTCCATCGGGTACAAGATACATAAGACTGAAAACACATACCAACAGATTCAAGAACAGCTTCTTCCCCGCTGTTGTTAGACTTATGAACGAACCTCTCGTATATAAGAGTTCATCTTTCTCTGCACTTTCTCTGTAGCTGTAACACTATATACTGCAGTCTGTTCTATCCCCCTTATTTAAGATATGATTTGTCTAGATAGCACACAAAACAAAACATTTCACTGTATCTTGTTTCTGTGTGACAATAATAAATAGAATCAAATCATTATTTGACAATTAAACTATCTTCTTAACTCTGCAATTAGATATTCCAGCCTGCAAATTGCTCCCATGTATCCATTATGCACCATCTGAGTTTCTCAGTTATTGGGACATCCTATAAACTCAAATGGCTCGCTGTGGCCTGCGAGTTGAGCACGAGTCATCAGTGATTGAGTGGCGCGCGGCTGACTACGCAGGGGAGCTCTGGTATGTATACAGTGAGCTGCAGGCAACCCTGTCCCAGTAAGGAAAGCTCCCAAACAAGTCTGCTTAGCAAGTGTGACAAAATTAGGCAATGAAGCAAGCTGTTTGCATTCCAGCTCAGGAATGAAAGCCTGGTAGTACATTGAAGTTTAAACTCTAACACTACCAAGCAAGCCAGGGACAGAATGCAAGAAACTAGTGAGGAACCAATAGAACAGGTACCAGTATTGTACAATGAAGAGTTAGTGCTAGCAGTGCCTTGTCATTTTGCCCTCAGAGGTATTGTATTTAACTTTCTGTGCAGCACTTTCTGTTGTTTTCCCTTGCTTGCTCTCTCTCTCTCTCCCTCGTGCAGGCTGCTGGTCTTTTTTTAAAATCTGATTTGCACTTGTCACTTTTCTTTCTATCTCTCTCTGTCTCTCATTGTCCCTGACTTTATTTGCAACACAATTCAACACTCCCATTTCTTTTGCTCAGTTTCTTTCTTTCTCTCTCTCAGCTTCCCCGCAGTTGGACTGTGTCTAATATTTTTTCCCAAGGGGCAGATCAAATCTGAGTGCTCGTTTTAAAGCCAATGATTTTCATGAGGTGAGGTCAGTAATGTAACTGGGCCTATGGACGTTACAGCAGAGTCAGGAGTAACTGAGCAACGTAGGCTGTGTGTTACCCCTCGTGCACCTGTCACCTCAAATACAAATTGTTCCATCTCTTTCTCCACACATTACCTGTAACTCGGAAATTTTCCATGACACTTTCCCTCCCTCCCCGCCACATTTGTGCACACATGCAGCCTTCATTCTTCCTTATCTCCAAATAG